>NC_136159.1:6191495-6661495 GCF_965212315.1 Lampetra planeri
GCGACTGCCGGGGCGAGGCTCCGCGTCGTAGCGCTCCGTTGCGGCGAGCCGATGACGTCGCCGCGGCGTCGAGCGTTGGACGTGCGTTGCTTGATCGACGTCGTCGTTGTCGTCGTTGTCGTCGTGTGCCTTTAGCAGCGGCCGAGGATGGAGTTTGCTCCCAGCCCGGACGCCCCGCTGAGCAACAGCGTCGACATGCTCTCGCAACTACTCGTCGACATGAAGGTGACAGTTGTTCACGGTTTTTTCTTGTCGAACAGCGGGCGGCACCACACGTGTCCGCCGTTGCCGCGCGGATTTCCCACAGCGTAGCGGAGATTTATAGACGGGGTATAGACAGGATGACTCGTCGCGTACCAACCGGTGTCACACGCCGTGCGCCTTTCTGGGGACAGAAAGGCGCACAAAATAGTAAAACACGCAAACGGGTGTTTCGGCACTTCCCATGAGCACGGCCGGCTAGGTACGGTGCGAAAAAAGTTCAACATACACACGCCTACACCGTAATAATGCGTGTATTATTAAATATAAAAAATCGCGTTCTCGTAGTGCTCCGCTGAACTCGGACAGTGGGCGGTCATCAACAATTTGTGGCGTTGTTTGTACGGAGCCACAGCTGCTGCGTGGATGCTAGGAATTTCATGGAAAGTGTCAACATACACACACACATACACGCACGTGCGGCACGCCACAGGAGGGCACCAGAGCTGCTCCATCCCTCTCTGCCACGCGAGATCCTGCATCGCACACACACCAGTCCCAGCGGGCTGCTCCGCACGTTGAGCTTGGCGGTGGCGGCAGCAGCGGCAGCTTCTGGAACCGGCGACGACAGTACAAGCCGCGGCGGTTACTCTGGCCTTGGGCATGTGGGGAGCGCGGCGTGGCGTTAGCGCCAGGGTTAGCGTCGCTTGCGAGAGTGACCGGGCGCGTTAGACTGCCGGTAGGGGGCGATGCTTGCCGCTACTGTGTGTGATCCCAAATGAATAATTCCGGTGCAAAATTTGGCAAATTTGGACCCTGACGCCGAACACAGTGGCACCGCCGTTGCGAACGACGTCACGCGGATCTTCGGCATCCGCTGTGAGCGAAGCAGACGTCGTGTCGGCGGTATCATTTATCGCGGTGATCACGCGCCGCAGTAATAACCAGGTAGCCGCCGGATTCGAACCGCGAGCCTCTGCAACGACGAGCGGCGAACGTGGCAGCGCCAGGACGCCACGTCGCCCTCTGGATTGCCGGCGGTGTGTGCGGTTGCCCGGGGTAGTGCTGGTGGCGGTGCTGTGCGCCAGTTACGTGACGGCGGTGGTGGTGGTGGTGGTGAGAGGGGAGGGGTTCACGTAGCGCAGAAGTGGAAAACGGAATGCAGCTCTGTCGCCTGCGTCGCACCAGCAGAGCGGCGGCGGCGCCGGTGCGGACGACGGGAGGCTGGAGCGCGTCGTGGGCGAGGCCTGGCGCCACGCGGAGGCGGACGAGGCGGCGCTGAGCGGCGTCGTGAGCGCCCTGTTCGAGGGCGCCGTCGCCAACCGGAGCGTGGCAGCCCTCATCGCCCGCCTGTGCAGCCGCATGCTGGCGCTGGCGCCGCACGGGAACAAGTTCCGCGGGCTGCTGCTCAACGCGCTGCAGGTGAGGGAGTGGCGGGCGTGGAGGGAGTGGAGGGAGTGGAGGGCGTGGAGGGAGTGGAGGGGGTGGAGGGAGTGGAGGGGGTGGAGGGGGTGGAGGGGGTGGAGGGAGTGGAGGGGGTGGAGGGCGTGGAGGGAGTGGAGGGGGTGGAGGGAGTGGCGGGCGTGGAGGGAGTGGAGGGAGTGGAGGGGGTGGACGGGGTGGAGGGAGTGGAGGGAGTGGAGGGGGTGGACGGGGTGGAGGGAGTGGAGGGGGTGGAGGGGGTGGAGGGAGTGGCGGGCGTGGAGGGAGTGGAGGGAGTGGAGGGGGTGGAGGGAGTGGCGGGCGTGGAGGGGGCGGAGGGGGCTGTCACGGTGCCCACAGGTGGCTGAAACGCAGCACGTTGCCGAGTTCTGTCTGTGTGCCTGGCAGTGTCGGAGTTAGCGCTTTGCGCTGCGAACCCGGCGACCGAAATTCGATTGCCGCTCACGATTATCTAAACCAGTTCTGGGCTTCCCCTAGGTCGACTCGGCCTAAGACGAGTGCCTGGTGCGGTGTGTAAACATCGCCACTTGGGAGACAAAGGCGGTCGGGCGTGATGCTGGCCGCCCACCAGCCCGTGCGCCGTGCCGGCCTTCATAGGTGCTACTCGCTAACAGCACTTTCCCCAACAGTCTGTTAAGGCTATACGGGAGATATTTGTCTTGTGTGTGGGGAGCGGTAGTGCAACAGGCTTTTAGCACGCTCGGCTTCGAACCCAGTGACCTGAGTTCGATTCCCATCATAGCCAACGTCAGTGACGATTATCTTAACCGGTCCCGGGCCTGCTGCAAACAGCACTTGGCCCGAAACAGTCTGTTTAACGCTATACGGTGTGGGGGCTCTTTGTCTTTTGCGTGCGTGTGTGTGCGTCCTCCCCGGCCAGTGCGAGTACGGTCAGCGCGCCGACACTCGTCGCCGCGACGTGGAGCGCTGGCTGGGCTTCGTCACCTTCCTGTGCGAGGTGTACGGCACGATGCGCAGCAGCGCGTCGGAGCCGTACCGTGTGCTGGCCATCCCCGTCTACACCTGCCTACAGGAGGTGCCGCACTCGCGCATCTTTCCTTTCCTTCCCCCGATCATCCTCGCGGCAGCAGCGGCGGCTCCTCGGCCAGCCGTCGAACAATAGACGGTCCACCGGATCGCGATGTGATTCGTAATATTGTTCGACCCGGCAAGGATGTCACCGTATCGCGCGCTTTCGGATGCGCTCCTGCGGCCGTCTGGAATGCTCTTCCTTGCGATATTAGGAAGCCATTGGAGCTATGTGCTTTTAAATCGTCATCATCATCTAGATTGACAACTCATTTCTTTAGAACTGCTTCTTGTGTTTCGATTTAAAGCTTTCGTGACTGCAGGGATTCATCTTCTTGGTTCTTTCGGTAAAGTCACGGCCACCCACACTTTACCGAAAGAACCAAGAAGATGCTTCTTGTGTTTTTAGTTTGTTGTCCTTCCTCCCTGCATCTCCGATTGCCTACGTACGGTGCAAAACAAGTTCAACATACACACATACACACGCATGTACTGCAATCATACGTGTATTATTTTATTTTATATGTATATAAACGCGTTAATTCATTCGGCAAGTGCACAATCGCGGAGCCATCCGGTAGCGTTGTCGGTGTCCGTGCTTAGCTCCGCTGAACTCGGACAGTGGACGCTCATCAAAAAATGTGTGGCATTGTTTGTACAAAGGCTGCTACAGCTGTTGCTGTGTGGATGCTCGGAATTTCACGGAAAGTGTCGCAGGGGGGGGGTGGGGTAGGGATGCTGCCACAGTGAGTGGTGTAGTGGTGAACACTGCTGGACTTGCGAGCTAGAGGTCGCCGGTTCGATTTGATCTCCCGGCGCGGCGGTTGAAAGAATGGTGCAAGTTTCTCAAATCCTCCTCCCGCACACCGATTCCTTTGTCTTTCACCTTGGTTGTTTTGTTCTTGAAGAAAGTACCGTCTGATTATCCCTCCCCCTGCTCTCCCATTGTCCGTTGCTTCCCCGGCAGCTCCTCAAGGCCGAAGAATTTAAGGAAGACGCCGTCCTCTGCTGCTGTCTGGAGGTAAGTCTCTTAGACGCGTCGCAGCCGTTCGCGCGCAACCACGAAGTCGTCTCCGCGGTGACCAAATCGCGCCGTAGAAAACGCGTCTCGTCGCCCTACGCGTCGTTAACAGCTCTTGGCCACCGCCCTCTCTTCACCGCTACCTCCCCCCCCCCCCAAACGCCCCGCTCGAACAGCTGCAGAGCGTCGGGCGGCTGCTGGAGGAGCAGCTTCCGGGGGTCATGACGGAGACGCTGGCGCTCGTGCGCGACAAGATCCTGAGCCCGTCGGAGTCGGCGCTGAGCCGCTCGCTGCTCCTGGAGGTGGTGGAGCTGCACGCGACGCGGTGGAGCCGCCTGGCTCCGCACGCCTCACGCTACTACACGCGCACGCTGCAGCAGCAGCTCACCACGTGAGGAGCGCCGCAGCGGCGAGCGACGATGACGATCGCCGCAGATTTGCATCGCTCGCCCATACGCCTGTGTCGATACACCCAGCTGCCAACGTTCGTCACGCAGGCACACTGCCGTACCCTAGCAAACGCGCGCACACACGCGCACCCGGTTACCCGCACGTGCGCCGCTAACAAGCACCACACACCCTGTCACCCACGCGACGCACACACTCCACCGTGGCAACCCACACACACCCTGGCACCACATCCCACACGTACTCTGCCACCTTTGACCACGACACTGCCACCCTCGTACCACACACCCTGCCACTCATTTACAATTCACCACACACACTGCCACCCCTCGCACATGAACTCGTGCGCCCACCCACCCCCTAACTCTTCATCCCTCTTTCTCTACCTCCCATTGTTAGCTGTCTCTTTCTATCTCCATATTTATACAGATATTACTCACCGTTTCTCTATGCATATATCTCCATATCTCTTTCTAGGCATTCGCTAACAGCACTTTTTCTGGAGTGTCTTTAGATAATCGTCGTATTTGCTTTATACGAAGACAAAATGTGTTTTGGCGAGCACCCATGAAAACTGGCACGGCACAGGATGGAGTGGGTTGGCCAATACTGCGCCTGGCCTCTTTTGTCTCCCCAGTGCCGATATTTACACACACACCACAGCGGGTACCCATTTATGGTCGTGTCGACCTAGGCAAGGCCCAAAACCGGTTCAGATATTCTCCACTGTTATTGGTTTTGAGCGGGTAATCGCACTCGGGACGCTGGGTTGGTAGCGCAGCGCGCTAACCACTACGCACACACAGGCCAAACACACACACACTCACCATTGGAACCTCATTTGCCAGTAAAAAATATGATAATAGTTTTTTTACCCTTCTATCTGGTGCATTGTCTTTGAGTTGTGCGCCTTTTGGCGTCATCTGGTCCAACCCATGTGAGACTAGGCTCGAAGGAAAGCTGTCTCGGGTGTGGACCAATCAACTTCAAGGACAGCACATACATTTTCAGAGTTATGTTTTTTGTTTGCATTATGACTGCAGGTATTGTGGTCTATGCAAACATGACTCCTTGTAAAAAAGGTGTCAGTTTTGTTGCCAGATAGAAGGGTAAAAAACCAATTATCACACACTTGCGTATCATTCTTATGTTTTCAGCAGTTGATATGGTGGTCATGTGGAGCAGCACATGGGTGACGTTTCCATTTGAAAAAAGTCAGCGTTCAAACATTGCTCATCTCACGTTTACAGCCCCAAGCCACTGTTGACTCCCCCCCCCCCCCTCCCCACAGTGGCACTCATTTTATCTTGCCTTAACCGGGGCTTAGTTTCTCACCGATGATGCTCTGGAGTAGACACATGACTAGTAGTTATACTGCCATCGAAAGAGGTGTACTGGATGTGGTGTGCAGCGCGCGTGGAAATATTTTGCGTGTCGCTGGTGGCAAGCGACTGGTATTAGCCACCTCGGCCACAGCTGAAGGGAAACTGGGTGTGGCGCTGCAGGGTGCTGGTCGCCGTTGCGTTTAACCGGCTGCGGTTACGTCCCGGTTATAACTAAAGAATTGATGTAACCCGGAGGTAAAGCGACTGTTTCGTGCAATGATCACCGGTGAATTTCAGTCGTATACTGAAGCGGTGGAGGTCATCCTGTGATTGGACTTTTTTTTTAGCAAAATTATTTTTTAGTTTATAACCATGGAGTTGTCGATTCCACTTGTAGATCCAGCCAACCCCGAACTAACTCAACACCCTAACCCCATCCGGAGCTTCTCACGTTCCGTTCAATCGATAATTCATATGGGCATGTCGCAAACAACTGATTTCCTGCACAAGCGAGCATTGAGGCGATGCGCATTTCCCATTCACAGCGAGCCGATGCACAGCCACCGTTGACCCCCCCACGAAGCGGTTACCCCTTTTTTATTTTTTACCGACCCCAGCGGCATGATGGGCCTGAGTCGACCCCCCCCTCCCGACCGGGGATGTGAACTCGCGCGGACCTTCCGATCGCGAGTCGCTCCCTCCACCGTGGACGGATTCTATAGGGAGGCACCGAAACACGGAACGAGCGCGTCATCATCGGCTTCCAAATTGTACCGCACCGCGGGGGAAGGGGGTGGGAGAGAGAAGTGGGGGGGAGGGGGGCGAAGGGCTGGGGGGGGGGTGCCGGGAGTGCACCAGTGGTCATTTCAAAAAAGTTGATCGACGCTTGCGTTGTTGCATGTTGCGTCTTTGTGTCCGCGTTGACGCATCACGCGTCCGTGCTGCGTCCGTGCTGCATCACGCCGCAGCGCGGCTCTCCGCTGCGGATCTCAGTTCGTTCTCGCTTGTCGTCGTGCCCGTGGAGTGAGATGTCGGGATGTCGTGCCTGAAGAACACAACAATGGAGAACACAGCAATGGAGAACACAACAATAGAAAACACAGCAATGGAGAACACCACAACAGAGAACACAACAATGGAGAACACAACAACGGAGAACACAACAATGGAAAACACCACAACAGAGAACACAGCAACGGGGACCACAGCAACGGAGAACGCAGCAACGGAGAACACAGCAATGGTGAACACAACAACGGAGAACACAACAACGACCCTGATGTTCAGGAAAGGGGTGGGGGAGGTGGGGGTGGCCGTTGGTGTTCAGGGTGAGGGACGGTGGCTGCGAACCTCAGAGTGACGTTGCTCCCCACTCCTCCTCCCGGGGCCGATGTTGTTTAGGTGGCGACTCTCAGCTCGTGACGTTGGGGCTTCCAAGCGGGAGATGCTTATGCAATTGGGAGGGCAGTTTGCGTTGGAAGTAATACTGCACTTGCTTGTTCCGAAGAGAGCAAGCAAAAAGGAATCGATACAAGGGGGAGACGATAACGAGGGCTGCACCTGAGAGTTATTTTCGTCTTCTTGGTTCTTTCACGTAGAAGGGAAGTAATAAAATAATAAAAATAAAACATAATAAAATAATTCTCACGACGTTTCGGCCACAACGCAATCAGACGTCCTCAGGTGAAGACCAGGTCTGTCGGGGAGACAGCGTCAGAATTATTTTATTATGTTTTATTTTTATTATTTTATTACTTCCCTTCTACATGACTTTACCGAAAGAACCAAGAAGATGAATCCCTGCAGTCACAAAAGCTTTAAATCGAAATTTTATTATGTTTTATTTTTATTATTTTATTACTTCCCTTCTACGTGACTTTACCGAAAGAACCAAGAAGATGAATCCCTGCAGTCACGAAAGCTTTAAATCGGAGTTATTTTCTTCTTCTTTTGCTGCGTGGATTTTCCGTGGTGGTGCAGCACAGCTGGCCCACGTGGTGTGGCGTTCGTGTCGGGGGGGCCGTCGTGTCGCGCGGGATGATGTTCGCCGTGTCGCGCTCTGGTATTCGCCCTGTCGCTCGCGTGCTTTGATGTTCGACATCGCAGCGCCCGGGCACGCGCGCTACGATGCTCCGATGCGTACGGCTGGAACTTCCACTCGCCTTCCCGATTTCCCGAAGAAGAAGCAGCTGCCGGCACGTGGAGCAAAACGTCGGACGTCGTTCCCCCCCCCCACCCCCCCCAACAATAGCAAACGACAAACTCAACGGAACGGAGCTGTTCCCGCAGGAAAAAAAAGGCTCCTGGCACGTGTTGCGAAACGTCGGACGTCGTGCTCAACAACACGCGGTACACGCCGAAAGCACATGGTAGAGAGAGCTCAAGTGTTGTGTTTTTTTTTTAGTTTGTAAGGCGAGAGCGGTGTAAAGCTGTTGCACAAGGACGGTGAAGGATTCTGATGCACTTGACCTGACCCGCTGGGCTGGTGTGGATGGACAGACCTGGGGTCGATTATAATTGCAGTTGCGTCATCCCTAATGAATGGCAATGCCACCGTAATTGTAAGGTCAGCCGGCTAACGGTGCTGCGTGTAATGGCTTTTCATTATAATGAATCCCCAGGTCTCGGTGAACGATGTACGGACCGTTTCCTGTCTGCAGTGTTGAATTGGAAATGGGTTTCTTGAACCATTGCAATGTGCCATAGTGAGGCAGAACAATAACGATAGTGTAATGTACAGCCCTTTGTCAATCCACTGCTGGATGAAGGCCTCCCCCACGCTGCGTCGGTCACGGGGCACCGTTTTGTTTGTCCGCGCGGTTTAAGCGAATTGGGGGTGACTGTTTTCCGAAGTGGTTCGGATGCCGCCTGCCCACTGGTGTCAGCCGTGGCTGGGAATCGAACTCTGGTCGATGGTGCGGTGCGGCGCTCACCACCGCTCGCCGGCGCTCACCACCGCTCGCCACCGCTCACCACCGCTCACCACCGCTAACCACCGTGCCACCAGTTCACCACATCCGCAGCCTGTTTTTGTGAACCCACTGCCCGATGAAGCCATGATGGATATTCGACTATACTTCGCAACACCAGTCAAGTGCAGGTTCAAAGGCGGGAGGAGTGCAGAACGAACCAGGAAATGTTGTAGCCGCACGGCCCTCCACCTACCGCTGCAGCGACGCCCGTCGAAACGACGTGGCGGGTGTCTCAAATTGTCCGGGCTCGTCTTGGAGGTCGCTGCCATGTGTTGCGGTTTCAGCCGCTGGATCTGGCGGAGGGCGGTAGAACGCCTTGGCAGCGAGAAAGTACCGTGGCGATGGTGGTGGTGACGGTGGCGATGGTGGTGGCGACGGTGGCATCGGCGGTTTGGGAAACTTTGACGTCGTGGTCTTGATCGGCCGTATCACGGCCACTCGATGCCCGTTCCTATTTATTTTCCTCCCGCTCGCTCACTCGCTCACGCCTTGGGTGTCGGGTGGCACGTCCTGAGTGGACGGCACGGGGTGGGGGGGGGAGTTTGGCTTCCAATATTCACGGCCGTTTTATTTGCGCGAAAAAATCCATTCCAGGAGTTTCGCGAATGACGACAAAAATCGTCCCGACGCGACTGGGGTGAAAAGCGCAGGCTGTAAAACCGGAAGTTTCAAACAACACACAAAATAGGTGACTTTTTTTCGCTGATGATAATTCTGATGAAGCCAGTAGTCCGCAGTTACCTATCACTGCTTCGCCGCTGACGTCAGTCGGTCACCCACATTTGTTGTGATGCTGACCTAAGACGCGAGGACAGCGGCGGTGCGGTTCTTCGGGAAACGTTTATGGTTTGCGCACGAGGCTTGAAGGGCCGTGTGCGCCCCTCGCACGCGCTCGCGCGTTGTTTGAATTTCGAAGAGCCGGCGTGGCCCTGAGCCGCGTGGAATGAGAATGAAGGAGTGTGTGGGGCCGTGTGCCACCCGTGGACCTTATGAAATTAAGTTGTGGGCCTGTGTCTGTCTGCCCCCCCCCCCCCCCCTTAGCCGAGTTAAATCACTAATGTTGCGTCGCTCAACGGTTTTAATTTAATGTATTTATTTCAGGTTTTACTGTTTCGGCGAGTTTAAACGACGAAAGTACGTCGCTCATTTAAATTTCTCTCTGAAAAGTTTGAAAGTGTTTTAATTTAAAAAAAAGTAATATTTAAACTCCACGAGCAAATTCATGAAGGACAATCACGAAACCAGTGGGGGTGGGCTTCTTGTTGGGGTTTTTGTTTATTTTTAAAATGAGAGGCAGTGTCTAAAATTACAAATATACCCACGCACACGTGTTGAGTTTTCTCCACAATTGGTTTTTCAAGTTCGAGATCACGCTTTAAACAAAAAAAAGACGACACCGACAACCACTTTGACATTTTTTATGGGTTAATAAAGGATGCAAAAATGTTCCATTATTATAATTAATCTGGCGGCTCGTGTGTGTTTGTGTATAATCCGTTGGCTTGCAATGCGCAATCGTGCAGAGGACCTTCGTACATTTGGCCATCTGTGGTGGGGCCACGGTTTGCCTTGTCTTTTGTTTTATGCCAAAGTCCCTCGCTTTCGGTGGTACGCGGTTATTTTTGCGGCGATGCGAGGTTTGACGGCTGCGCTGCTGCTGCATCGCGCTCCCGATGCGTTCACGGGTCGTGCCTGCTGTCGCCGCCGCGCATCGTTCGGCACGATGTCCCGACGTGTTGCCGCCACGTTTTGCCGCGGCCAGCTAGCGGTGAAATGTCGGACGTCGTACCGAGCGGCACGACCCGCCTACACATCGAAGGGAACCGTTTCCAGCGACGTTTCGACGAACGCCGCGGCGCTGATCGTTGACGAATATCGTTTGTCGTCTGAGCAAAACAATTATTTGAAACGTTTGGCAGACGTTGGATGAGGTGTCGGTGGAGCTCGCACACATGTAGCGGAGCGCTGTCCCAGGTGTGCTCGGTTGTGCTGCTACTGTACGCCCGCAAAGTGTCCCACGTCTCGCCAGCTTGCCCTCACGGAGAGTGACCCTCCTGAGGTCGAAGAAAATGAACCGGGTGCAGCAGGCCCGACCGATTTAACCGCGTTAAGCCCGGTTAAGAGTCGTTCACTTCACAGAAGGTTACGATTCGTAACCAACCCCCAAAGATAGTCGGCATCTTTTTGCGTTATTACATTTTAGCGGTTGCACGATATATTGAGTTTTTGTTTCAGCATTAAAACAACGACCGGGGTGGGGAATGAGAGGGGGATGTCCACTCGTAGGCTGTCGCGTTATATATAACACAGTACTGTATATGATTTCTCGTTTTTACTTTATATATATAAAAGATGCTTTCGCGAGATTGCATTTTTCTGACTGTCAGTCGCGATGGCGGAGGGGATGAGAAGTGTGCGTAGGGTAGCCGCGTCGTGGCCACGATCCCTCCGGCAGCATCTCCGATGAACACGGTTGGCTACGTACGACGGTGCGATTTTGAAGTTCCAAGTTGGATACGTCGAGACGGTGTAATGTCCACGATCGTCCTGTTTTTTTGGTTTAAATTTTTTTTTGTTATCGCATCGCGATTTGTCGTCGCTCGTATTGGAAAGAAAATGTGTGATTCAATCTCCGGACACTTTTTTTTTTTATGAACTAGCAAACACAAATGGATGTGCTCATAAATATAATAGCCTGAGTTGTGCGCCTTTTGGCGTCATCTGGTCCAACCCATGTGAGACTAGGCTCTAAGGAAAGCTGTCTCGGGTGTGGACCAATCAACTTCAAGGACAGTGCACATGATCAGAGTTATGTTTTTTGTTTGCATTATGACTGCAGGTATTGTGGTCTATGTAAACATGACTCCTTGTAAAAAAGGTGTCAGTTTTGTTGCCAGATAGAAGGGTAAAAAAACAATTATCATATTTTTACTGGCAAATGAGGTTCCCATAGTGTAGAATATAATAGCCGTTACAAGTTACGGTTCGGAATTTACAAAACGTTTTTTTTTAGTTGGCGGCGGTTTGGCATTTGCTTGTAATCATGTCGCCGTGCTCGCAACTCTCAATATTCGCGCGCTGTTTGATGCTGGTGACATGCTCGTCCATAAGCGCTACAGATGGCAAAGTAGCAACGATTAAACGCAGGCATCGGGGAGGGCTCTTATCGGGTGAACTGCAGTCGGGAAGACCTCTTATTGGGTATGTGTTTGTGTACTTGGGGGTACTATGCGCAGCCAGGAACAAGAAACAAACGCTGCAAGATTAAACGCGATGTAAAATTACTAAATTATAATCTTAATGTGGAGCTTTCGTGACTGCAGGAATTTCTCTTTGGTTCTTTCGGTAAAGTCACGTATGAAGATAAAATAATAAATTAAATACTAGCATACAACGTTTCGATTGCAACACAAGCAATCATCATCAGGTATAGATGAAATAGAAACACAAATCTAGTATACTTAGAAATGGAATAACATAACAGTCAACACCCTACCTGGTTGATTACGTTCTTCCTGAGAATGCTAAATTTGAGAGAGAGATAAAACACAGAACAAGAAACATATAGACAGACATATAAGCAGACAGATATCACAGAGATACATAGAGAGAGAACAAACATAGGCACACAGAGAAAGCAACGTCTCTGTATCGAGGCCTTAAATAGAGAGAGGGGGCGGGGGCGGAGAAAGAGGGAGGGGCTAGAGAAAATTAGCATGTCCATGAGTACTAAATTATAGCCCCCCCCCCCCCCCCCCCGGTCGCCACTCTCCTACTGGCAGACAATGTCACGTTGCAGGCCGGGTGCTGTGTGTTCACCTTGTCTCCCACACAGGGACAGCTGCCAGTCGGGGGGTGTTTAAGGGTCCCCTAGGCGAAATAAACAGCGAGGCATCATTGGGGGTTCAATTGCAAAGGCAAGTATTATTATTCTTTGGGTCTTTCGGTAAAGCCACGTAGATAGAACAAATAAAAACAAGATCGCGACATTTCGATCGCAGCACAATCAATCGTCATCAGGTGAAAACTATGGCGGGAGAGCTGCAAAGGCAGGGAGTTATGAAGGTTTGAGATGGGTGTAGCCCAAGGGTCAGTGGGCGGGGCTAGAGATGAAATTTGCATGTAAATGTAAGATCAGAGAAATCTTGACAAACGAAGCTGTGGGCGTGGCCATTGTATCGTGAGAGATTAGCATGTCAATGTAAGAGATGTGCTTGTAAATGTGAGCTCGGGAGAGAGCTCGCAAAGAGCCATCGCCACATGGAGGTGGACAAGGATGGCAGGCCGCCATTCACTAACACAGCTAACGGTGGCTGTGTTAGTGAATGTAACTCAGAGATTCATACTCTTAGTTCTTTCGGTAAAGTCACGTAGGTAAAAAATGAAATTAAAATTTATAAAAAAAATAAAACAATAAAAATCACGACGTTTCGGAGGCAACACAAGTCTCCGTCATCAGGTGGGACCGTCACAGCTTGATTTGCTGCATCAAGTGATGCAGCTGTGACGGTCCCACCTGATGACGGAGACTTGTGTTGCCTCCGAAACGTCGTGATTTTTATTGTTTTATTTTTTATTAATTTTAATTTCATTTTTTACCTATGTGGTGACTTTACCGAAAGAACTAAGAGTATGAATCCTTGCAGTCACGAAAGCTTCAAATCTAGAATGTAACTCGGAGAGTCGAAAATAACTGCTCACATAGGTAGGGAGGGAACATCACAGCCAGTTATGACCTAAACTGGTTAATAACGTCCTTCCAATGATTGCTCAGTTTGTAACCCATCTTCTCGGTTTAAATTGTGTCTGTCTAAATATCTGGATGGCTTCATGAACGAATCTTTTGCTGATAGCCAGTGGGCTTGCAGAGTTACCCTGGTCTTGGCAAAATCAATTTCGTGTGTGCCCACCGCGTTAAAACAATGATCAGCCGCGGCTGAGGTATTGGTCCTACCGTGTTTCAGATCTGCCTTGTGTTCACGAACACGGTCTGAGACATGTCGCTTAGTTTCCCCAATGTAACTGCTGCCGCAGACACAGCTTAGTTTGTAGACACCGGGGTATTGCATGTCAGGGATCACATTCTATCTACGTGGCTTTACCGAAAGACCCAAAGAATATGAATTCCTGCAGTCACGAAAGCTTTTCAGGCGAGTATTATTGTCATGATTAGAAAGGTCGCCGGAAACGGATATCGCGACGATCCTCATATCGCGAAATCCGATATTGTGTTGTGTCGTGGACCATTCCAGCGCGCCAACCGCTATATTTATGTTATTTTTCATTGTCGATGTGAAATCCGGGAAAGCGATAATCGTTTCTCATTACGTGCCAATCGCGTCTTCTGTGCGTTCGCGTTTCCATCGTCTCGGAACGTCGTCGCTTGCGTTTTGTTTTTTTCTTCCCCGGCGGTCCCGACGATTCTGTTCCATGGCTTGTGGGTGTTTGTGTGTTTGTGTGATTGGGGGACCGGTTCAGAGCGCGATGAGGAGGTTTTTTAACTGGCGGTGGGGGGGAGGGGGGGCTCGTATTGAATTGACCACTAGGATCGGGTGACTGCGCGTGCAATGAAAAGCCGTACGGGGGGGTGGATGGGCATTTTACATGGACGCCGTAATGTACAAAACTAACATTGTAGCCGTCGCTGAAGCGGGCGGGTTGCCCGCGTGCGCAGGGTGGGTGGGGTGGTAAAGTGTGGGTACTCGCACACCTCTTCCATAGACGATGTCTCGGCCCAGTGTTGAAGAGTTGGGCGAAAAACTCTTTAAGGCCGAACGTTGGAGCGAGCGAGCGAGCGAGCAATTGCAGGGCTGCACCTTTAATCTTAAAAAAAAATATTATCTTCAATTCTCTTTGAATTGAGCGATTTGCGCGTCGATGCAATGGAACGGGGAGTCGGTGAATGGACCCGATTTGTGGGAGCTTGAGAAAGTTCAGTATTTAATAATAACCGGTATGTGCATATACGTGAGCATTCGTGTGCTGTTGAGTGAGCCATAGACGATAGCAATTTGTAAATTATATTTTTTTTGCGCTGCAAATTAGACGGAAGGAAAGCGACGACGATGATGATGATGGTGAAGAATAAATGAGTAAGGTTTTGAGTTGAAGGATGTTTTAAAAACAATTACGTTGCAACTTGATTTGCCATCTCTACAGAACACTACGTTGCTATTTCCAAAATGAGATATGCTGATGTTTGTATAAACTATATTTTACATATATTGTGAATTCTATTATGTTACCTAAGTGTTTGAAGGGGTTTTTGTTTTGTATATTGAATTTTTACTGCTATTTTGTATGTATGTACAGTACCTTTTAAGCTTTATGAATTGATAGCTTTCAGATATTTTTTTTGGTAGTAATAAAGAAACAAAAGGATTAAGAAAACACGGGTCTCCTAAACCAAGCCATCTATGAACTTTAAAATTAACAATAGATGTTAGTCGCTTAAAGTAAGCGTCGCACAATAATTCCACAGCCAACTCTCGATTTCGTCAAATTATTAATAATCGGTCCGGCACGCAGAGATTCGCAGTTCGAATCCAGAAGGGCGCCCTGGTTAATCCTGTTGGTGTGTTAACCCCTTTCCCATTCCGAGACGCCTAAGTAAGTTACAGGGTGTTTGTTCCGTTCGCCACTGAATCTCAGAACGCACAAGCGGCTCGCCATTAATTTTATTGAGAGACGGCGCCGCTGTTTGTAAAGACGTGCTGTGCTCAACGCAGAGAACTGTAGCGACACGACCGCACTTTACGATAGCCGGCGTCAAACTGTGCCACGCCTCCTCCGCATGGCCCTTTACTTCTGATTCTGTTTGGAATCGATTCCGATGACGTCAACGTCGGGGGGGGGGGGGGAACTCATGACGTACGTCATCAGATATTCTTCCAATTCGTACGTGTAGGTTATCGGAATGGGCAAAGGTTAACCATACATGACAACGTGCCGTCCGCTTCATGGTTAATACCCTGTGACGTCGTTCGAAAGAGGCAGGTCATTGTGTGCCGGTGTCACGCTCCAAATTTTGTCCGATTTTTTTTTTTATTACACCGCACATCACTTCAAGGGGGAAACGCATAGCAAAACCCTCGTTGATGTTTTTTATGGGTAAACGCGCGTTACAATGAGGACTTATAATACTAAGATTAACACATGAAACGGTTCGTATTTAATTAACGCACCTCCCACACTGAACATCTTAAGAGTGCCCGGTGGCAGGGACCCCCCCCCCCCCCGATGGCTGTCCCTGCGTGTCACAACGTGGACTATCGGCCAACAAAGCAGGGGCCTTAAGTCGGCCAGTAGGGAGCGACGTGGCGACGTGGCCTCCCATTTGAGTTGTTTGCGCGTGGTCGATCAAACTGGGACTGTGACGGCCAAGCCGAGTCTTCTCGTGTTAACATCACGGCCTCCGTAACTTACGTCCGCCGTGAAACAGGACGGCGTGCGGTACTTTCGGTTCGGTACGCGCCGCACCGTTAACCGGGGTGGCCACCGGGTCTCGAGCCGCGTACCCTCTGCAGCGAGCGGCGAACGCGGCGTTCACCGCTCGGCCATGAAACGGAGGCGGGGGCTGGAGAGGGCTCCAGGATTTACAACAAAAAACCAATGCAAAATAAAAATGTAACTTATGATATAACATCGTATTTATTGATTTGCTCCGTTGACGTGGATCACAATCCACGGGTGGATGCGCGCACAAGGTGGTGTGCGTAAGCGTGCAATGACTTTCGTTACAGCTGACGGAAAATGCAACAAAACAAATCCCCGACCTAAGAAGTAACACTTTACAAAAACAGCGACCTCTGACCCGTAGATGGCTGCTGGTACTTCACGTCTGTGGTTAAATTGCAGGGGGGGGGGGGGGGGGGTAAATCCGGGTCGTTGTTTGCCCCGTAGCTTTCCCGTGGGATCGTCGCGGATTGCCTTTGAGAACCACCGAAAGTGGATCGCCGCGGTTTCTCGGTGGATTTGCTGACCTTGGCGGACCGTTGGACGCATCCCGTCCGTGTCCATCGCTTCTTAGAGTAATCGGCTTTCGTGGCCAATGCGTTGGGAGGGGGGGGGGGGGGCAGTAGGCGGTCACGTGGCCAACCGAGTCGTCGTCGGATCACGTCACAGACGGCACCCCAACGAGTGTGGCAGAGGTCGCAAACGGGTTTTGATTCCTTACCCGTACCCGGCCGCACCAGGGTCGCAAATGGGTACCCGTACCCGCACCCGGCCGGGTACGGGTACCCGTTTCCTACCCGTACCCTACCCGAAATGAGTGACAAACGGTGACTCACCAGTGACTCACGGCCTACCTGTACCCGGCCGGGTGCGGGTAGCCGGGTATCGGGTAGGGTACGGGTATCGGGTACCCGGTTGCGACCTCTGGAGTGAGGAGCCGGCTTTTTAGTATTCCAATTTTGTTTGTTGCGTTTAAGCCGGAAACTCTGCGCGTGGATTACAATCGAGATTTGGCTGTGTAAGTTAATGTACCGAGTAGTCGTCTGGTGGGACTGCACTTGGAGCGGTGGCATTAAACGTTTTGGCTCCGGCGGGTGGCGGGGGGTAGGGTTGGGTTAGGGTTACGATCAGAACAAAGATCGGCTTGGCGTTGGGACCTGTGGTTGTAGGTAGTGATGTCGCGGTAGCAATCGGGCCGAGTGATAGCGCCTAGGACAGGTGAGGCTCATGCTGTGGTTGGTGACAGGAAGACAGCCGTCAGCGGAATCGTTGGTTCAAATCTGGCCTCGTTCCCTTACGATGTAGCCATACCAGTTGTGCGCTGCGTGTTGTAAGCGTTATTTATTACAATGTGTGCTGCTTGTGTACGGATTCTATGCGCCCGCGTTACAGAGGATACCGGAGCACATGGGACTATGAAACGAGAAATGTTTGCTACGTTGCTTGCAAAAATGTTAGCGTTAGGATCGGTCCGAGTGTTATTTCTGTCAGGGTTAGTCATTGAGTTCGTGTTTTGTTAAGGATAGGGCTCTTGTTCGGCTTAGGGATAGTGTTAGTATTATGGTGAATCTTAATCATTGGTAATACGATTGGTGTTAGGCAGAGGTCGCAACCGGGTACCCGATACCCGTACCCTACCCGATACCCGGCTACCCGTACCTGGCCGGGTACGGGTACCCGTTTGCGACTCTGGTCCGGCCGGGTACGGGTAAGGAATCAAAACCCGTTTGCGACCTCTGGTGTTAGGGGTGTATGTTTAGTGTTAATAATAGGGTTACTCACCCCGAGCTCTCATTACTCTGATAGTGGCGTTGTCTTTGTGCTGCGCGCCTTTTGTTGCGTCCTCTGGTCTAACACCGTTTGAGACGAGGCTCAAAAGAAAGTTGTCTCTGGTGTGGACCAATCAGTTTCAAGGACAATGCATATATTATCAGAGTGTATTTTTATTGCATTTTGACCACAAGTATTGTGGTTAATGCAGACATGATTCCTTGTAAAATGTTTCAGTTTGGTGTTTTAACAACTTAACACCTGTTTTGTTGCCAGATAAAAGGGGGGAAAACCTATTTTCACAATAGGGTTACTGTTAGGATGAAGATTAGTGTGAGTGAAAGGATTACGGTTATTATTCGTGATCGTAACTGGATTCGCGTGAGTGGTGACTCTAGTGTTAGGGTTCGCGTCATTAGTGTTAGTGAGAGAGCTAGTCTTAGTGTTAGTGAGAGAGCTAGTCTTAGCGTTAGTGCTGTTACCATGAGTGATATGGTTCGTGTATTAAGACTTTGAGTCAGGGCTATGGGTAGTTAGTGATAGGGATAGCATTAGACTTTGGGTAATCGTTATTTTTGTGCTGCAGCTTTACTTTAGCACTAACTTTAAAGTTAGCACTACAGCCTTTTTTTTGTAATTCAAGCGTTGGTGCTTTTACATATGTATGCTTTGCTTGCGTATTTCACACAAGTGCTTGCCGGAGAGGACCCCGGGCTCGCTTTAGAGGATTGCCCGACGCGAAATGTGTTGCACACCCACAAGGAACACACGGGGGCGTTCGTGAGACCCCTCGTATTGGATGATCCGAGTCGGAACTGGCTGTCAGTACCCCATTGGGAAATCGTTTTGCCGGTATCAAGGTGATGGGAAAAAAATGATAACCGTTTCCCCCTTTTCCAGCAATAACACAGGAGGTGGTGTTAACATGTTCGAACACCACACAGACGTAAGAGTTTTTTGGGTTAGATCGCGTAAATATAAATCTGTTGTTAAACCCGCCAACCACTCGATGCAGCCAATTAGTAAGATTTGTCACGTAAAGAATACATGCCAATTCGTTACTAGTACAGCACACCGGTGTGTTGGAGAGTAAACCCACAACAACATTTATATTCTATGATATAAAAAATAGTGTAAATGCTTACCCCGAGCTCTCAATACTCTGATAGTGCACTGTTTTTTGAGTTGTACGCCTTTTGGCGTCATCTGGTCCAACACCAATGGGAGACTAGGCTCTAAGGAAAGCTGTCTCGGGTGTGGACCAATCAACTTCAAGGACAGTGCATATCATTACCATTATCAGAGTTGTTTCTTTTTGTTTGCATGTTAACCGCTTGTGTTGCGGTTATTGCAAACATGATGCCTTGCATAAAGGTGTCAGTTTTGTACCAGTTTAAAGGGTAAAAACCTACTACTACAACATTTATATTTACGCGTTCTAACCCAAAAACCTCATGGATAATACTGTTCGCGAAAGCCTGCGTGTTAAACTGACCACATCGACACCGATTATTGCAAGGCACCGCATCTGCGTTAACCGCACAACCATGCTTGTGGTAAAACGTGCAAACGAACATGGCTTGGTAGCTGCTCAACCAGAGCTATTTGTGTTTTGATATTCGCACTGCCTTTGTGCTGTTCGCCTTTTTGCGTTGTTCTCCTGCCCTAACACCGGTGGTGAGGCAATGCCATAATGAAGAGGAAAGACCCCAGCTGGGCCCCGAAGTGAGAGGGCCAGGAGGTATGCGGTCAACAATGCTTGACTCAGGGAGGAGGACGCCCCTGCCATGCATAGTCCCATGGGATGTTGGCTATCAACAACAAGGCAACTCCTATGACTAATTGGGAATGGGACGCAAGCGTAGGATTGATCACCCTGTCGCTGGCCGCCTTTGGGGAGGGTGTATAGTGTGAAAGGCCGAAACACCCTAGGAACCAAAGGTTCACTACTGACGATGCGCTCCACAAATTTCACCAGGCTCACTGTTCATGAACTCTTGGAAGTGCTTGCACAAAGGATAGTACCATCTCATCCTGTGTTCTTGGAATCAGGTCAATCAGTTTCAAAGACAATGCACACATCAAAGCATGTTTGTTTGCATGTCTATTTGGTGTTTAGACATCTTAACACATTCCGTGTTGTTATTCTTGCCAGGAAGGGGGGGGGTACAGCCGATTATTTTCTCATGACTGTGTCAAGTGCTCTATCCTGTCCCGAGGTTTTTTTTTGTAAACACCGCATTACCATGAACATAGTTTCCATGCTGTGTTAGCCTCATTACAAAATAAAATAAAGACGCATGATTATTTCAACGGAGAACAAAAAAGACCTCACTTCTTGTGTTGCTGTGTTTCGCTGACAATAAAAAAAATGCGTTACGGGAAAAGTCTGCCGCAAATTTATTTTTTGTCGGTCTTTTAATTTCAACTTTTATGTAATTTCCCCCTCCACCCCTCCGCAGTTTTTATCTCCATTGCGCTATCGGTTGTCACGGCGTCACGAGTCGAATACTCCATTTGGAAATCTCGCAGAACAGTGCGACCCTTCGTGAGCGTTAGACATCGACCCACGGAAGTGGATATTACAGAGATAATTCTGAGATACAGACAGTCCCCGCGTTACGGAAGGGTTAGGTTCCCGAGAAATATCCATAACCCGAATTTTCCGTATATCGGAAACTGAACAATTTCTCCCCGTAAATCAAGATAAAGTCCCATATCCGGAAATATCTGTGCCTCCCCTACCGTTTTCTTTCAGTACTGCATCACGCTGTCGTCCGTTCTCTATCGCGACCTGCATCGTATGGATATAAATGCGCTCTGCACTTCCTATTAGTCTTTCAATTGATCGAATATTTACCGTAACACTACCCATAATTGAACCAATGGAACATATACTCTACTGCGTCCAATTGTTTATGAATACCACGGTGTGACAGGGATAGTCTAATTCAAGATTTGAAGCTTTCGTGACTGCAAGGATTCATATTCTTAGGTTTTTTTCGGTAAAGTCACGTAGGTAAAAAATTAAAATTAATAAAAAGTAAAAGTTCCACCTGAAGACGGAAGCTTGTGTTGCTTCCGAAACGTCGTGATTTTTTTAAATTTTACTTTTATTAATTTTAATTTTACTTTTATTAATTTTAATTTTTTACCTACGTGACTTTACCGAAAAAACCTAAGAACAGGGATAGTCTACCCACGGTAACAATGTAACGGCGAGACTCGGTGCTATACAAAGACACCACCACCGCTTTGGGGAGTGTGCGGCCCCACCTTACGCCCCGCTGCGCCGTATACATCCGCTACCTCGCCACCGCGATGCGCCATTTGCGCTCGCGTAACTCATGCGAACATTTACGCACGCACTACTGCATTGAAAATGTTACTGGTAGGACCCACCTGGTTCCACCAGCCCACAGGGGATTATTGTGTCCATCCGTCCGTCGTACAGGGAGGGGCTGGGTGGGGAAGGAGGGGCTGGGTGGGGAGGGAGGGAGGGGCTGGGTGGGGAGGGAGGGGCTGGGTGGGGAGGGGCTGGGTGGGGCTGGGTGGGGAGGGTGGGGCTGGTCACCCCGTGGTGCCCTTTAAAACTCAACGTTTAACCTACTCACGCCGGCTTGTGCCCGCCATCACAGTCGGACATATTTGCGGAATACACCACGCCGCCGTTGACCCTGGCCATTGACCGAACAACCCAACGTTCCTACCAGCTCCCTCCGCAGGAATGTGTTTAACATAATGTATGGGGAGCATTTCCGTAAAGTCGAATTTCTATAAGTCGGGTATTCCGTAACCCGGAGACTGCCTGTACATTTTTCACGTCACATCGGTTCTCGCACAGTAGGGGGCAGCACTTGCCCACGCACCCCGCCATACGAGAGTAATGTTGATCGACTGACGGTCTGGAATTTAGCCAAATTAAGAGCAGGATAAAATTGAATGTGATTACAGAACATAATTGTATTTTCTGCAGGCATTGGTGACCGGGCTGAGACCATTCATTCACTACACCTTAGAACCTGGGTCAATACCTAACCAGTCTATACGAGCTTATGGCTATGTAACTATGTATACCAGACTAAGGGCATCTGCGTTAGGGGCCATCCATTTAGTAGGTACGCAAACATCTGTCAAAATTTGACCCCTCCCCCTCTCCCTGTACGCACGCGGACTTTTTACACCCCCCCCCCCACCTGCGTACGTTCGCTTGACGCACCCCCCCCCCCCTCCGAATCCTATAGAACGGCCGATATTTAATCCATTCAAAAACGATCAAGGATTAATCATATTCACGTTTAAGCAAACAGTCCACCGCCGGCTGCATGAAATAATTAAGTTGCGTACCTTGGCCACTTATTTTGCTGAGCTGCGTGATAGCTGCAGTCAGCAGTACGGTGGCACACAAAGTGACACCTCTCCCACAGTCCCACCTCTCCCGGTAGTACTTGTTGTCTAACAGCTGAAGACACTGAACTGTGGCTCATTTGAAGGCCAATCTATACAAATTATTATCGAGGCTTCACTCTCCCACTGTTTCCTATGCGTACCTACATTGTCAGTAGACACCCCATCTCAAGTGTACGCATTTGGGTTAACCCCCTCATCCCCCCTCCATGCGTACGTACTAAATGGATGGTCCCTTATGAGTCACGGGCAACTGATACCACAATTTGATCTCAGGATCTGTGATGCCTGGGCTCAGCGTTCTGACCTTAACAGAACCGAGACACTCTTCCGGAACACGATTTCACCAATTTTTTTGGGTCAGATCGCGTGTCGTACAACCCTCCACCACCCGACACAGCGAAATTAATAAAGTTGTCACGTGACGGACAAACGTGGCGGCCAATTCATGACCGCTTCAGTTTAGCAAGCACCACCCGTGCTGTTGTTGGTAGAGCGATGCACACAATGTTTCACCCTCGTCCGAAACCATCGGAAGGGATTTGACTTTTATCATTTCACCACATGGGAGTATCAGCTCTCTCTATCCTTAACGCACGTTTGAACGAGTGACTCGCCAAGTGATGTCACGTCTATGTAGCATTGGTTGCACGTCTAACGCCTACAACACACTATGACAATACAGACCCACGAATCAAGTACAATTGTCGTGCGCACACACGTGGTTAAGGTGGGGACACGCACATCCGCAGTGAACCACATTGCCGCAGCCAGCTGCAGTGCATGTTCTGTATCGATTTAGCCCAGGGGTCGGCAACCCTTCAAAGAAGAGTCTTTGAAAAAAATCTTTGACCAAAATAGTTCGAGAGCCGCATCACACGCAGAGAAAGAAATTCTGACTTAAATAAACAAAACAGGCGATGGAATAAACTGCGTCTATTTTGGGTTTCCCCCCCTTTAGTTATTCGTTAACGACACCGTTTTACTGTACATTTTGTCGCCACCAAGACATCCCACAGTGACCAAATTCCCTGCCATATTCTATACATTAATTTTACTTTAAGTTACGTTTAAGATTTACGGGTTTTTTTTTGTAAATGGCTGCCCACAAAGGGGACAGCCGAAAGAGCCGCAAGGGGGAAGCTCAGAGAGCCAGCATGCGGCTTTCGAGCCTGCAGGTTTGCCGAGCCCTGGTATAGCTGAATTGACTCGATATTCATTGATGCATCGATCCTCCCTGTAATGATCTGGCAGGTCACCAGCGTTGACTGGTTCAAGCGAGCCTGACTTCCCAACGCTGATTGAGAACGACGCTGTAATGTCGACAGCGGTCCAGACTTTTTTTTTGCGTGCCGTTAAAACCAACGCCGCTTTGAATGATTATGCACTTACACGGAAGGCATGTGTCCGCTGATGGGATATGTAGAAACAACGACAACAACATCAACTTGTATTTCTAATGTGGAGGGAACAGAGGTGGAAAGTAGGGAGGCTAATTGAATGCTCGTGTTTTGGCCCTCGGCTACAGCGCTGTCGATGAGTAACAAAAATGGGACTGCGAGCGAAGCACGCGGTCACGCCAATATCAGCCAATCAAAAAGGAGGGGGGGAGGGACGTTTCACACGATGCTATACTCCCCAATGGGACTACACAATCCGTGGATCGCTTGTCAATGAATCGACACAATGATTAAGCCTCGATGTTGAATCGATACTCAACCTGGCTCTAGGATGGACTGTAAGTGGAATCAATACTACAGAGACACCTCGAGTCGGGTTCTAACAACACCATATATGGAGAGAAGCACGTCTTGCCTACTTTCTTCCATATATGGGCAGAGGCACGCCCCCTGCGAGTGATTTAGATTTTTTTTTAAATTCGGCAAATTTGAACCATCACCTGCCAGCACACGGCCTACAATACCGTTGCAATAATTTGTTGTTGAAATATATAAATCGAATAACCTCGCGTGACGGGGCTCGTATTGGTGGATCAATACGCGCACCGCAGTATTTACCAGGGTGGCCGCCAGCTAGGGGGGTGGGGATAGGTGGGAGGGATGGGAGGTGGGGAGCGAGTTTCGAAACCACGAGTGGGGGGGGAGTGGGCGCAAAACTCCTCGGCGCAACCCGGCACGACCCCCCCCCAATTTGTTTTTTTACATGACGCGGCACTTGTGCTCGGCCACCGAGGTCTTGAGCTCGTTGAAGGTCTCCTGGGCCTTCTCCTTGATGGTGTCGATGTCCATCTCCTGGAGGCTATGCAGGCGCCCCGCGAACGACTCCTTGTCCTCCTCCTCCTCCTCGTCCTGGCGAACCATGCGGGCGAGCTCGTCGGGCAGCTCCACGTCGTCGCCTGCCATCGTGATCTGAGCCTCGTCCTGCTCGCTCTGAGCCACGGATGTAGTCGGCGGAGAGGTGGGTGGGTGGGTGGGGGGCAGAGGAGGTGAGCGGTGCAAGCTTGGGCTGAGTTTGCGTACCCATAGGCGGAGTTTGCGCACCCATAGGCGGAGTTTGCGTACCCATAGGCGGAGTTTACGTACCCATAGGCGGAGTTTGCGTACCCATAGGCGGAGTTTGCGTACCCATAGACGGAGTTTGCGTACCCATAGACGGAGTTTGCGTACCCATAGGCGGAGTTTGCGTACCCATAGGCGGATTTTGTGTACCCATAGGCGGAGTTTGCGTACCCATAGGCGGAGTTTACGTACCCATAGGCGGAGTTTGCGTACCCATAGGCGGAGTTTGCGTACCCATAGGCGGAGTTTGCGTACCCATAAGCGGAGTTTACGTACCCATAGGCAGAGTTTACGTACCCATAGGCGGAGTTTGCGTACCCATAGGCGGAGTTTGCGTACCCATAAGCGGAGTTTACGTACCCATAGGCGGAGTTTACGTACCCATAGGCAGAGTTTGCGTACCCATAGGCGGAGTTTGCGTACCCATAAGCGGAGTTTACGTACCCATAGGCAGAGTTTACGTACCCATAGGCGGAGTTTACGTACCCATAGGCGGAGTTTGCGTACCCATAAGCGGAGTTTACGTACCCATAGGCGGAGTTTACGTACCCATAGGCAGAGTTTACGTACCCATAAGCGGAGTTTACGTACCCATAGGCGGAGTTTGCGTACCCATAAGCGGAGTTTACGTACCCATAGGCAGAGTTTACGTACCCATAGGCAGAGTTTGCGTACCCATAGGCGGAGTTTGCGTACCCATAGGCGGAGTTTGCGTACCCATAGGCGGAGTTTGACTTCTATATTTGGGCGGGAGGGTGGGGGGGGAGGTCGCTATTACATTTACATATAATAAATGTATATGGAATGTTAATTGTAAACTACTGAAATTAAATTAAAGGTGATTAGTGCACGAACATGTAAGCAGGCGAGGGAGTGAAGAGGTGGGGGAGGAGCTAACCTCGTCATCCAATGGGGGAGTTAAGGTGGTTGGAGACGTAGCGAAAGTGTTGGGATCAGGGCCAGATCATGGTCCCGTGAGGCTGCTGGGCACATGTCTTTTGGAGCCCCCCCCCGCCCCTGCTTTTCTATATTGGTGTCTTTCTTGCCTCCCTCCTCGCAAAATCATCCACTAGATCATCAAAATCTAGCTGTCTGACAAGGTCTGACTCTATTGACACAAGTGACAATGAGCTGAGACGTGTATGGGACGTGCTACTCCGCAGCTCATTTTTTATTCTGCCTAAAAGGGAAAACGTCCGCTCACCCTGGCAGTTCGTCACTGGCAAAGTTAGAAAAATCCGAAGTGCCACGAAAACTTTGGGGAACACTGACTGCAGATTAAGTGCCTGCAACGTCTCAAGCAATTTAGTTGGGCACTTCTCACCCTCAGAGTCGGACATGAAATACTTAAATTGGAGGAGTTCGTTGGCAAAGTTCATGTCCAGGTCTGATGGATATGCAGCGGAGAGTGCATTTGCCTTTTCCACTATGACATCACTATTAGACACTTGATCTGACATAAACATAACTCCAAAGAGACTGGTCAAATGCTTTGTAAGCATCCAACCGATGTTCAAGCCATACCACTAGCTTATCAATGACCACATAAAATGTTTCTATTTTTAACTTCTCCCTCCCCTCAAGTGTCACACCTGGCTCTGAGATCTCACCTGCAAATGTTTGCGTTTCCTCTTTCGCTGAAGATCGTGCTTATATGACTGAGAGACACCTGTCACATTTGAGGCTGCCCTTTCAAAAGCCTCAAACTGGTCTCGCTGTCCCGCCACAAAATCCCTCAACAAAGACAAAATCTGTGCTGCTACAGAGATGTCACTTGTCTGTAGGTGCATGCTTGCAGCGTGGAGCCGGTCAAGTATGACGTCCCAGAAATGTGCCATGAACACCATCTCTAAGGTGTCAAATTTAGCGCATAGTCCAGCGGCCTCAATTCGAGTCCAGTAAAACCTTGGGTTGCGAGCATAATTCGTTCCGGAAACGTGTTTGTAATCCAAAGCACTCGTATATCAAAGCACTCGTATATCAGTTGTGATCACGTGACGCTGGGCAGACAAAGCGTATGCACGTACTGCTCGTATTGCAAGACCTCGCTCGTTTATCAAATTAATATTTATTTTAAAAAAATTGCTCGTCTTGCAAAACACTCGCAGACCAAGTTACTCGCAATCCAAGGTTTTACTGTATCTCTTTTCTCATTATCATCATTGTACATACCACTGAAGGCCTCTCTAATGTGGGTGTCATTTCTCCACAGTGCCCTGGTTGACTCTGCCTGAGCACTCCGAGTACTGGACAACGATTTTAATGCCAGTCTGACATCTGTCTTCCGAAAGACTTTCCCCCATCTGTGTGTGGATGAAGAGCAAAATGTGTACACTGACTGCAACATGTTAAAAAACTCGTCAGCCTCTGGGCTACTGCCGTCTATGGTGTTAACACCAACTAAGTCAAGTGAATGCGCTGCTCAAGGCACATGCTCTATCAGAGGTTTTTTTTTGTTTCAGGTGGGCCTGTAGCCCATTGTGTTTTCCTGACATGTTGCTTGCATTGTCATATGACTGACCTCTACAGTTTGAGAGGTCCAACCCAAGGCCCTCCACCATCAAAGTCACACAGCCTGCTAAACTTTTACCAGTGTAGCTCTCAATTGGTTCAATGCCCAAACCGGAATATGAACGTCAATTGGTCCACATGTGACAGGTCTGGGGTGGAGTCAACAATTGTTGAAAAATATTTGGCATCCCGAATCTCATCTGCTATTGTTTGGCGAGTTTTCTGACCCATTAGCTCAACGAGTTCTTCACATATTGTCGATGACAAATCGGACACTGTGCCTCTTCCTTTTCTGCCAAACTTTCCAATATGTTTATCTAAGAATGGGTCAAATTGTGACAGCAATTATAGGATGCCAAGGAAATTACCGTTATGGGTTGACCCAAACCGTTCATCATCTCCCCTAAACGCAAGTCCTCTTTCACCAAAGAACTTGATCACTGCTACAACTCTTTTCAAAATGTCCCTCCAGTATTTACGTTCTCCATCAAGTTGCTGCATGAGATCTGCATCTATAGGCAAGCATGCATGATCTGTGTTCTGCACTCGTTTCGTGTTCCCCTATTCTTTCAGAGTGTTTCCAGTCACTAAACCCCTGACTAAAGCCACGAGCTTGCTGGAGAACAGTTTGCATGCAAAACAGTGCACACACAACCTGTTGAGGGTGAGTACAGTAGCCACTATCTAGAAACCTTCTGCCCATTTGTCAATATACAGTTCAGAAGTTAATTGCCTCAGCAGCAGACCATGCTTTCCCACCTGATGACGGACGCTTGTGTTGTGCCCGAAACGTCGTGATTTATTTTATTTCTACCTACGTGACTTTACCGAAAGTACCAAAGAGTATGGATTCCTGCAGTCACGAAAGCTTCAAATCAAGACAGAAATTAATTGTTGAAACCTCTAGTCTTTCCACCAAGCGCTCTATCTCGGACTGAAGCTAGATATTTTTCACATCGGTTTTGTAAGGGGACTGCTCCTCTTTCAAGAAGCACAGACTTAACAATGTCACTGGAAGTGCTTTGCCATGATGCAGGGTCAGTGACCTCATAGCACCAGGAATGGCTTGGTTGCTGATTTTATTATTGTGAACTGCCCAATTGCTCCTGAGGTGGAAATGAAGGTTCTTGTATACCATTATTAGCTGTTGAGGGTTTGCCTTCAAAGAATGGCTCTAGGGGAGTGACAACCTTACTGGAAACTGAACCAGTGCTAGTTTCTTCCTCACAGCCAGAGGTCGCAAACGGGTTTTGATTCCTTACCCGTACCCGGCCGCACCAGGGTCGCAAATGGGTACCCATACCCGTTCCCTACCCGAAATGAGTGACAAGCGGTGACTCACCGGTGACTCACGGCCTACCCGTACCCGTACCCGGCCGCACCAGGTTCGCAAACGGGTACCCGTACCCATACCCGGCCGGGTACGGGTAGCCGGGTATCGGGTAGGGTACGGTTATCGGGTACCCGGTTGCGACCTCTGTTCACAGTTGACAATAATGCTGTTGTCATCATTATTATTAGCAGAGGGTTTTTGAAAGAAGTTGGCGATGAGTGGAACACTTTGAAGCAAAACTGCATTTCTTGCCTCCTTTTCTTGTTTGGCTTTCCTTTTGGAAGCACCACTATTCCAATGTTTGTGGTCCATATTTCAGAACTAGTATGCTATTTATATGAATACTTATTACGTAATAATTGAATATATATAATAATGACAACACCCTTCAAATACTGTTGTTGTAAAATACAATCAAGTGGTAGTTTTTTTTATAGTCTACTTGTACCTAAAGGCAGCTTTGAGTAGATAAAAGAAAAAATAGAAAAACACATAAAAGAAAATAACCCTAACATTTTAATAAGGTTGCTAGAAAATATCCCCTTAGGAGGGATTGTTGAAATAGCCTTTAAAAGGGCTGTTGTTTTAGAAAAAATGAAAAAAGTCTCCGAATATATTACTGTGGCATACCAAACAAGAAAACAGGCATCTCTGCCTGTGGCTTTTCCTACCAAGAAATGTCTTGTATACGTGCCTGACACAGAGAGAATTATGTTGCTTGAAATTCAACTAACAAAGGTTTCTGATAAGTCGGTGAAATGACTTGGTGGAGACTATGCACATAGACCACACCCGATCGATGGGGAGGGGAAAACATATTTCGTAAGAGCTGTCAACAATTTGCATGTCAATGTTTGCATTATCTACTTCCATGGATCTAAAAACAGTCTATGGAAAAATTAATGGGGTTTTCCTTAATCTCTAAGTATGTAATGGGTCTCTTATATATGCGTTAGTGTATGAAAAAATATAGCTTTTAGCATATATTTTTAATGTTTCACAAAACCGCGGTGTATTTTTAATAATTGATTTGTCAACGATTATCTAAGCTCTCAACAAACGATGAGCCCTCGGTGTCACTAGCTGGCTTTTTAGTGCAGCTAATTTGGTTGTAAGGGCAGCTAGCTGGCAACAAGTAAACCCGTAAAAACAAAGTTTTTCACTATAAATCCTTTATATGCGTGGCATCGGGGCGGCTAGAGTCCTCTCGTCCTCTGGCTTGAGATGGCTGCCACCTATGGGCCAGATGATTGTCTGGCAGCATTAAACAATTGGTAATTAAATATTTAAAAAAAATTCCCTAAACAGTGTCAAATTTTGGAAAAAATGCATTGTCACGCACAACGAGTCTGTGTGCAAAATGTCAGCTCGATTGGATCACGGGAAGTGGGTTAAAAACGACCGAAAGATTTGCATGGTCCTAAGCAAGCAAACAAACTTAATATAAAGGATTTAAAAATGGCAGCTAGCCAACTAATTCCTGTTAACAAGCTGAATCATATGGGCAACTAGTTCGCGAAAATTGGACAGCTAGCTAAATAAAGGGATAGCTAGTTACGGTAAGTCAAATAACGAACGGTTCGCCATAAATATGAAGCCCTTCAAACTGTCCTGCTATGCAAAATGAACTGACTTGCTGGTCAATATTGTATCATGTCACAGCATATTGTAGCGTGTCAACCAAGCAGTGGCTCAGTTGTACAGAAGCACTGCACTCTCCAAGAGGCTCTCGTTTTAAGCATGCGCTGTGTGTACCAAGGGGCCCCCAGGTGTTACGCTCGATGAATGTACCGAGGGGCCTGGGGGCCCTAGTAGTCAACTCACACTGTAAGCACCGAGGGGCCTCACATTGTAAGCGCTGCGGGGACTGGGGGCCCTAGTGGTCAGCTTATGTTGTAAACACCAAGGGGCCCGTGGGCCTTCACATTGTAAGTGTAGTGACATAGGACGTCACTACTGTGTCGGCCCGTACAAGGGCTGGGGGCCTCAAGGGGGTGCCTGGGGGGTCACGTGGTGGAGGGACCGAGACCTCCCTTGAGGTGGGGGAAGGGAGGCGTGGCCTGGGAAGGGAGGCGTGGCCTGGGATGGAAGGCGTGGCCTGGGAAGGGAGGCGTGGCCTGGGCGGAGCCGGCCACGCCAGAGCAGATATAAGCGGGGTGTGAACACAGAGCGGGGCTGTTGAACTCCGAAGTGAAGACGACATCATCGGTCCTCAAGTCCCGGGTCGTCGTCCTGGACCAGGCAGCCCGTCGCCTGCCTGGTCCACTCTGTGTCGTGTTCCAGAGGGTTAGCGAGTTGTGGAAGGTGGTCACCACCTCATGTACAGTGTTAGATTACTTACCGTTTAATAAATAGTGTTGCCTCCAAGCTGCGTGTGTGTGCACCTAATTCGAACCCACTACATAAGCACTGAGGGGTCCCAGGGGCCTTAGTGGTGAGCTCACACTATAAGCACCCAGGGGGCCTAGTGGTCAGCTTGCGCTGTGCGCACTGAGGGCCCTGGCGTTCAACTTCCCTCGTAAGTCTTGGGCCACGCACCGCACGCGGCCTGAGGCTTGGAGGCCCCCTGGCAGTCTGAGGCCCCGGTGCACTGGGCCCACTGGCCCGGTCCATAATCCAGTCTTGGTTGGGATATTGGCATCATCATCATCAGCATTGATTCATCAAGTTGTAGACAGTAAGAATGAGATTGTTGGAACACCTCCTGCACCAGCCAGGGTTCTCTGGGTAGGCCCAATGCCTATCCGGAGAACCCGCACCTCCGATTAGCACGATTGGCTATGTATGATGCGACACAAGTTCTACGTACTTACATAGCAGCTGCATGAGCTACAGACGTGAACCTCACCCATTTCTCATCGGCATCGAGAGGGCGGAGGTGGGGGGACCGTTCCAACCCCAGCTGCAAAGCGATGATGACATTCTCTCTTGCAACTTACATCAGCAGGCCGAGACCAGGGCATTATGGGGTTATAAGCGGGGGTCCTAGGTTATAAGCGGGGGTCCTAGGTTGGACGCCCATCACCGCGGTGGAAGAATGGCACAGGGGTGTCTTACAGATGGCAAGCCGATAGTGGGCAGAAGAGGTCCGCAGTAGGTCCTGTTGTCATTCCCACGACCACAACATCACTGCCTCCATCACCATCCAAACAACCACCATCACCAAGATCAGCACCACCAACATCCAAACGACCACCACCACAACATCACTGCCACCACCGCCAAATCTCCTCTCTCCCCCTTTTCACCTCTACCTTGGGAAGTCTGTATTTATACCTTGGGGAGTCTGTATTTCTTCCGGAGCTCCACGCGAACCGTCGCCCTCCCGGCCTTCTTGGACGCATACATCGCGTCCCTCTCCATCCTGCATTCACCACCACACAGCATAACCATCAACACACAGCATACACCACACAGCAGAACCATCAACACACATCATAACCATCAACAACACAACATCCATCACGCAGCATCCAATACACAGCATCACCACACAGCATCCACCACGCGTGGTTGTCAACTGCCCAGTTTTCCACCGGACTGTTTGGTTTTGAACTGTGTTCACGTTTCAATGTTGAGTTGGCTTCACCAGGCGATAATTCCAAGAATGAGTGGTTGAGCGAGCGAGTGGGTGAATGGGTGAGTGGGTGAGTGAATGGGTGAACGGGTGAATGAGTGGGTGAGCGAGCGAGTGGGTTAATGGATGAGTGAGTGGGTGAACGGGTGAATGAGTGGGTGAGCGAGCGAGTGGGTGGATGAATGAGTGGGTGAATGGGTGGGTGAACGGGTGAATTAGTGGGTGAATAAGTGAGTGAGTGGGTGAACGGGTGAATGAGTGGGTGAGTGGGTGAGCGGGTAAGTGAGCGGGTGAGTGGTGAGTGAATCAGTGAGTGCTTTCAGCAAATTAACGAGTGTTTATTACGCGCGTGTGAAGGAGCAACACTCCACCCCATCCTACCCAAGGGCCAACTGACATGACAGTAGCCCACACTTTGCCATAGCGCCTTCTCCTGGCCGTCCACCCACGAGGAAGAGGAGTTCCACAATAGCATATGTGCGTGATCCACCAGCCCCCGCTGCTGTTGCTTCATTCACCAGTGCCGGATTACAGACCGCCACGTGCAGCGTAGCCCCACCACCACCACCACCGCCGCACAGGCTAAGCGCTTAAATACATCGCGCCAGAGTGCGCCAGCAGCTGTCAGTGTCGACGCGGTCAATTGGGGTTCAGTTGCCACGGTGGCTAGGAGATGTTAACTCCTGTACCTCGCCTGGTATGCAGGAGGTTGTGGGTTCGATCACGACGCCTGCTGTATATTTGGAGTTTGTGTCTGTCTCTCTCTCTCCGTGGTCGCGTGGATTTTTTTCCCGGGTCCTCCGGTTTTCCCCTCCACATTTAGAATCAACATCACGCGTTTAGAGTATTTGGCTGCTATAAATGTCCACGTGATTAGCCACTTTCGTTGAGCTATAATTTGTGATAGCCAGGTCGATTCTGAAAAAGAGAGCTACATAGCTCAGCGAACCTTACCTGGTAGCATAGAAATAGTTTTGTTGAGTTTTAATTTAAATTCAGATTAATTTCTGCCCGGTGGCTCAGCGGTAGAGCAATCGGTTCGTAATCGGAATCTTGCGACTTTAAAGTCTAGTTGGAAGGAAGGGGGGGTTTACTCAGCCCATCATCCCACCGGGGTCGAGAAAATACTAATATATAAACACCCAGCTCTGTGACTCTGTGAGTCTGTGATTAACGCGGCACGGATTGCTTGAAGTGCGTCACGTGACCGCGATCAAGTAGCCAACCAGAGGTGTGCCCCTCCCAAACATGTACGCCCCCGGATTGGTTGAAGTGCGTCACGTGACCGCGAGCAAGAGACGGGTGAGTGAGAGTAAGGCAAAGCCGTGCTCTGTCCACTGCTGCCCTGAGGGAGAGCCGCGCTATCTCCACTGCTGCCGTGAGGGAACCAGACGCGCTCTCTCCACTGCTGCCCTGAGGCAGAGGTGTGCTCTGTCCACTGCTGGCTGAGGGAGAGTCCAGGCCAGCAGTGGTTGCTGGCAACCACATACTATGTTGTTGGGGGGTGCCATAAGCGCCCCCCTACAATCTAGTATATACAATACCACTTTGCGGGAATTTAAGCAATGGCTGTCCAGTGGTTAGACCCTTTGGGCGTTGCTGTGTAAAAGTAGGCGGGCTGATGATGATGCTTTTGCTACTGATGATGATGATTGTGCTACTGCTGATGATGCTTCTGCTGCTGATGATTATCCTTCTGCTGATGATGCATCTGCTGATGAGTATTCTGCTGCTGCTGATGATGATGATGGCGATGCTGTACAAACGCCCTAATGCCATGTAATGCTCTTCAGGGCTAAGAATTCATCGGATTTTCTCCGTGACTCAACTCTGTGTGTGTGCGTGTGTAAGCCTGTGACATTGAGTGAGAGTGTGAGTGAGCGTATGAGTGCGTGTCGCTGCTATACATTTCCACATGATAAGCCACTTCGTTGAGCTATCATTTGTGGCCAGATCGCTTCTGAAAAATAACCTAATAGCTCAGTGGGCTTGACCTGGTAATACATTTTTTAAAGTTATTTTCTTACCTTTCCTAAACTTTGCGCTCCTATCGTGATTTTGTATTGTTGTTGTAACTTTCTGACCCCCCCCCCCCCCGACTGGATATCTGTAACAATGAGCTTTATAGCTCATCGGATTCCTTCAGAATAAATAAATATTCTGATTCTGAGTAAGTGTTAGACTGTTGTGGTGCTGGTCACCCACCCCCCTAGTGCGCCGTGCCGGCCTTCATAGGTGCTACTCGCTGACAACACTTGCCCCAACAGTCTGTTAAGGCTATGCAGGGGGTCTTTGTCTTTGTGAGTGTGCTACTGGGTGAGTGTGAGACTGTGTGAATGAGTGCAAGACTGTGAGCGTGAGAGCGTGCAGCCGTGGCGCGAGAAAAAAAAAAGCAAAAGCGTAGGATGCCAAGTAGCTTAAGGGGGAGAACATGATTCACAATACCGATAGGTGTGGACCAAATATAGTCTCAAATTTTGATTCGAATTAACATTACAATATAATGAACAACAAAAAACCCCAGAAAATCAATCTCATCTATAAATATTGTCTGCATCTCTCTTCTGTCATGTCACGCCATCTGCGTATCATCCAAACATCTTATTTCAACTCACTGCACCTCCACCTCTTCTCCTCCGCATCTCTCTTGTCGATACACCTCTATCTCTTGTCTGTATCTCGTCTCTTAATAATCTCATGAGTAGTTTGTACATTGAATGGAGGGGGGGGGGGTAATGAGCTATGGCCACCCCGGACAGTGCCAGTGTATGTGAGGTCAAGTCAGCTCTGCGAGCCAAGTGGATCTGTGTGTGTGCGTATGGGCATCTGTGAACTGTGAAAAGAGCTTTTAGCTCATCGGATTCCTCCAGTATAAATACATATTATGGCACGGTGGTTAGCGCACTGCACTACGAACCCGGCGAGCCTGGGTTCGGTTCTCGGCCACGGCTGACTTAATCAGCGGCGAGTAATATCCGAACCGATTCTGAGCCTCTTCTAGGTCGACGCAGCCTTAAATTAGTACCTGCTGCGGGGTGTGAACGTGTGTGTACGTGGGACACACGCGTACACACACATAACGCTTATATATTAGTTTTCATCCGCTGTCTACATCACATGGGACACGCATACAAATGTAGTTGAGTCCAACTGTTTCAGGCATTGTTGTAACACATTTATTGTAACATCAACACGTTAACACGAAGGGGTAACTGCCCCTTCACCAGATACAGCCTAGGGGGTGGTGACCACCCAGCTAACTACTCTATACGTAGGAGTTACAGCTACGAAGGATCGGGCCCTCACTGGGGTACCCGACCACGTGTTGATGCCTCGTAGGACGTAGAGCTTCCAGCTTGTGATGTAGGGCTTCCAGCTGTCGAACGCAGAACCCCGTTGCCTCTCAGGGACCCGCCTTATATCCACTCCGCCCTTGGCCCCGCCCACCTTCTCGAGCGTTCTAGCTCCCCCTCGATCCCTCTCGGGACACGTGACCACCTGGGGTCCTCTCTATGGACACTCTGGATCACGTGTCTACGGGGTCAACCAGAGTGCCATGGCCCGGGGCAACCCTGCCCCTGGGCTGACACTCTCCCACTCCCCCTGGTGGGAGCCCGCACTACACGCTATCCCAGTGCTCACCAAGCCCTGCTAGGGCTGGTACTACAACTGCCTACGGGGTGTATGCGATGAAGGTGCATCGCACGATGTCACTACACAAAGACCCCCGTATAGTCTTAACTGACTTTCAGCGAGTGGCACCAATGAAGGTCGGCACGGCACACGAGGGGGTGTGTGGCCAGCACCACGCGCCCGGCCGCCTTTGTCTCCCCATCGTGGCAATGTTTAAACACCACACCAGTTACTCATTTGAGGCAACCTAAGCGAGCAACTACACACCCACACGTACACGATCTCCGCGTGAATTCGCATCAGGGCTCTCCGCATCCGCGTGGACACGTGTTTGATAATAATAGTGTAGAGCGTGATGAACTCAACTCGCATTTTGAATTGAGACAATTTGAAAATGTACAATTTTGTGTCCGTATGGGCACGTTTTTGAAACGTTTTATTCGCAGAGTTGGCGCCGTTCCTACAAATTGCGCCTCTTGTTATCGCCGAGAAACCACAGACCACGCGGGAAGGCAGCATCAGCAGCCAAAGTGGTGTTGAGGAGACAGCACTACCAACGATTGCCCAAGCTCTGCGATTTTTTTCAGCCAATTAACGCGTGGGGGGAAGCTGGGAACCCACGCAATGCGAGGGCGATACACTCTATCCCATGCAGACGGAAACAAATGGAGATGAGTCTGCACTGCTGTACCGCCTTCTCCTGGCGAGCCAGGGTACGGCTCCTACACGGACAACCACGGATAGGAAGGGAGTGTGAACAGATAGAGATTACTCCACACACTCTTTTCGATTCAAAGCTTTCGTGACTGCAGGGATCCATCTTCTTTGTGCTTTCGGTAAAGTCACGTAGAAGGGAAATAATAAAAAAAAATAAAACATTATAAAATAAATTTCGATTTAAAGCTTTCGTGACTGCAGGGATTCATCTTCTTGGTTCTTTCGGTAAAGTCACGTAGAAGGGAAATAATAAAATAATAAAAATAAAACATAATCAAATACAATTCTCACGACGTTTCGGCCACAACGCAAGCAGCCGTCATCAGGTGAAGAAGTGAGTGAGTAGAAGTTTCTTCACCTGAGGACGGCTGCTCGCGTTGTAGCCGAAACGTCGTGAGAATTATTTTATTATATTTTATTTATTATTATTTTATTATTTCTCTTCCACGTGACTTTACCGAAAGAACCAGGAAGATCCACACACTCTGTTACTGCCTTCTACCTAACGAGCCAGAGGCTACGGCTCCTCCTCAGAACATCCATCTACCCACACGGGTGGGGAAAGGAGGGCGATGTTTCACAACCCCATCCGGACCGTGATCCACCAACCCTCGTCGCTGGCTCTAAAACAGCTGTTGGATCATCACGGACAGCGCCACGTGCGTGCGACTGTAGCGGGTAGACCGACCCCCAGTCGCACTCTCTTCTCACTCACCAACTTCTACTCACCAACTTCTCCTCACCAACTTCTACTCACCAACTTCTACTCACCAACTTCTACTCACTCACTCCTACTCACTCATTTCTCACTCACCAACTTCTACTCACCACCTTCCCCTCACCAACTTCTCCTCACCAACTTCCCCTCACCACCTCCCCCTCACTCACTTCTCACCAACTCCCCCTCACCACCCTCCCCTCACCACCCTCCCCTCACCACCCTCCCCTCACCACCTTCCCCTCACTCACTTCTCACCAACTCCCCCTCACCACCCTCCCCTCACCACCCTCCCCTCACCACCCTCCCCTTACCACCCTCCCCTCACCACCTCCCCCTCACTCACTTCTCACCAACTCCCCCTCACCACCCTCCCCTCACCACCCTCCCCTCACCACCCCCCCCTCACCACCTTCCCCTCACCACCCTCCCCTCACCACCCTCCCCTCACCACCCTCCCCTCACCACCCTCCCCTCACCACCTTCCCCTCACTCACTTCTCACCAACTCCCCCTCACCACCTTCCCCTCACCACCTCCCCTCACCAACCTCTCCTCACCAACCTCCCCTCACAACCTCCCCCTCACTCACTTCTCCTCACCAACCTCTCCTCACCACCCTCCCCTCACTCACTTCTCCTCCACCACCTGCTTCTGGTCCTCCTCTCACTCCCCAACTTCTCACCAACTCCCCCTCACCACCTTCCCCCTCACCAACTTCTCCTCACCAACTTCTCACCACTCACTCCTCACCAACTCCCCTCACCACCTTCCCCTCACTCCTCACCAACCTCCCCTCACCACCTCCCCTCACTCACTCCTCACCAACTCCCCTCACCACCTTCCCCTCACTCCTCACCACCCTCCCCTCACCACCTCCCCTTCACTCACTCCTCACCAACTCCCCTCACCACCTTCCCCTCACTCCTCACCACCCTCCCCTCACCACCTCCCCTCACTCACTCCTCACCAACTCCCCTCACCACCTTCCCCTCACTCCTCACCACCCTCCCCTCACCACCTCCCCCTCACTCACTCCTCACCAACTCCCCTCACCACCTTCCCCTCACTCCTCACCACCCTCCCCTCACCACCTCCCCCTCACTCACTCCTCACCAACTCCCCTCACCACCTTCCCCTCACTCCTCACCACCCTCCCCTCACCACCTCCCCCTCACTCACTCCTCACCACCCTCCCCTCACCACCACCCTCCCCTCACTCACTCACTCCTCACCATCTCCCCTCACCAACATCCCCTCACTCACTCCCCCTCCCCTCACCACCCTCCCCTCACCACCTCCCCCTCACTCACTCCTCACCACCTTCCCCTCACTCCTCACCACCCTCCCCTCACCACCTCCCCCTCACTCACTCCTCACCATCTCCCCTCACCATCTCCCCTCACCAACTTCCCCTCACTCACTCCCCCTCCCCTCACCACCCTCCCCTCACCACCTCCCCCTCACTCACTCTTCACCACCTTCCCCTCACTCCTCACCACCCTCCCCTCACCACCTCCCCCTCACTCACTCCTCACCATCTCCCCTCACCAACTTCCCCTCACTCACTCCCCCTCCCCTCACCACCCTCCCCTCACCACCTCCCCCTCACTCACTCCTCACCACCTTCCCCTCACTCCTCACCACCCTCCCCTCACCACCTCCCCCTCACTCACTCCTCACCACCCTCCCCTCACCACCACCCTCCCCTCACTCACTCACTCCTCACCATCTCCCCTCACCAACTTCCCCTCACTCACTCCCCCTCCCCTCACCACCCTCCCCTCACCACCTCCCCCTCACTCACTCCTCACCAACCTCCCCTCACCACCTCCCCCTCACTCACTCCTCACCAACTTCTCACTCACCAACTTCCCCTCACTCACTCCCCCTCCCCTCACCACCTCCCCCTCACTCACTCACTCACCCTCCCCTCACCACCCTCCCCTCACTCACTTCTCCTCCACCACCTGCTTCTGGTACTCCTCGAACTCCTCCCGCGTCATCCCCTGCGCCTCAGCCGGCGTCGCGGCTCCCTCGGAGGCCGCCGCCTCCTCGCCGCCGCCTCCTCCCCCCGTGAGGTTCTTCAGCTGCCCGCCAACCATCGACTTGATCATGAACGCCATCGCAGGGCGGCCGACGGCGAGGAAGATGGAACACCGCCGACGAGGTTTGGTGTTTGTTTGTTGGTTGTTTGTTTGTTGTTTATGTGTTGTTTGTTTGTTGTTTGTTTGTCGCTTGTTGTTGTTTGTTTGTTGTTGTTGTCTGTTTGTTGTTGTCTGTTTGTTTGTTGTCGGTTGGTTGTTGTTTTTTCTTGTTGTTTGTTGTCGGTTGTTGTTGTCTGTTTGTTGTTTGTTATTGTCGTCTGTTTGTTGTTGTTGTTTGGTTGTTGTTGTCGTTTGTTTGTTGTTTGGTTGTTGTTGTCGTTTGTGTGTTGTTGTTTGTTGTTGTTGTTTGTTTGTTGTTGTTGATGCGATTCGAAGTCAGTCGATCCGCGTCGATTTTTTTTCCGACTTTTGTTGTTGTTGTTGTTTCTCCTGTGTCGCGTTATAACTCACAAACTTGTGAGGTTGCACAACCTTGCCGTGGAGTTGTACAACGTGTATTGTTGTTGTGTGTGTCTATGTGTCTGTGTGTGTCTGTGTGTGTCTCTGTGTGTGTGTCTCCGTGTCTGTGTTTGTCTCTGTGTGTGTCTCTGTGTGTGTCTGTGTGTGTCTCTGTGTGTGTGTCTCCGTGTCTGTGTGTGTCTTTGTGTGTGTCTCTGTGTGTGTGTATGTGTGTCTGTGTATGTCTATGTGTCTCTATGTGTCTGCGTGTGTCTGTGTGTGTCTCTGTGTGTGTCTCTGTGTGTCTCTATGTGTGTCTCTGTGTGTCTCTATGTGTGTCTCTGTGTGTGTCTCTGTGTGTGTCTATGTGTGTGTCTCTGTGTGTGTGTCTCTCTGTGTGTCTCCGTGTCTGTGTGTGTCTGTGTGTGTCTCTATGTGTCTGTGTGTGGCTGTGTGTCTATGTGTGTGTCTCGGTGTCTCTGTGTGTCTGTGTGTGTGTCTCTGTGTGTGTCTGTGTGTCTCTGTGTATCTCTGTGTGTGTGTCTCTGTGTGTGTCTGTGTGTGTGTCTCTGTGTGTGTCTCTGTGTGTCTCTGTGTGTGTCTCTGTGTGTCTCTGTGTGTGTGTCTCTATGTGTCTGTGTGTGTCTGTGTCTCTATGGTGTGTCTCTGTGTGTCCCTGTGTGTGTGTCTCTATGTGTCTGTGTGTGTCTATGTGTCTCTATGTGTCTGTGTGTGTCTGTGTGTGTGTGTCTATGTGTGTCTCTGTGTGTGTGTCTCTGTGTGTGTCTCTGTGTGTGTCTCTGTGTGTGTGTCTCTATATGTCTGTGTGTGTCTATGTGTGTCTCTGTGTGTGTGTCTCTGTGTGTGTCTCCGTGTCTCTGTGTGTTTCTTGGTGTCTCTGCGTAGCTCCGTGTGTCTCTCTTTGTGTCGTTCTATCTTGTCTCTGTGGTTCTATGTGGCTGTCTCTTGCACGGTCTCTGTGTCTCTCTACGTGCTGCTCTGTGTGTCTCTATGTGTGTGTCTCTGTGTGTCTCTCTATGTGTGGTTCCGTGTATCTCCGTGTCTCTCTATGTGTGGTTCCGTGTGGCTCTGCGCAGGATGGGTTGTGTTTCCAGTAATACCATCAACGGTCGGGTAAAATTAGAACTGTTTAAGGGAAGGATTTGCGGCTTAATCCGATTTTCTGGTGGGGGGGGGGGGTTCTCACTCTCGGACAGGGCTGAACACTCGCGACACACACACACGCACACACGCACACACGACACACGCACACGCGGCACACACGCACACGCACACACACACACGCACACACACGGACACGCACACACACGCACACACACGCGCACACACACACACGGACACGCACACGTGCACACACGCGCACAAAGATCCCCCATATATCCTTAACAGACTGTAGGGGCAAGTGCTGTTAGCGAGCACCTATGAAGGCCGGCACGGTACACGAGGGGGTGGGTGGCAAGCACCACGCCCGACCGCCTTTGTCTCCCCAGTGGCGATGTTTACACACCGCACCAGGTACTCATTTTAGGCTGAGTCGACCCAGGGGAGGCCGGGGACCGGTTCAGATAATCATCACTAGTGTTGGCTGTGTGTGCACGTTGCACTTCTTTCGCACCGTACGCATGCAACTGTATCCATGTGCACGCGCGCATTCTATTCCTTGGGGGTGGGTGGGGGGGCGGTTCGTTTTGTCCCTCGCATTAGGAATCGCGGATGCAGAACACATTCCTGTCAACCCCTTGTCAGTGCCCTACCTTACTACAAACCAATTCGGACCTTATTGGTCACCCCGTGCCCTTTATAATTCTCAACGTTCATCCTACAAAATCCCATCACAAGGAGAGAAACACACAAAGAGACATTTTTTTGTGCCCGCATTGAAACGGCTGTACGCCGTATGGACCTGAAAACTCAATTTCCCCTGTACAAGAATACTGTAACGGGTTGAACCGTATGCGTTGACACGGTATGATATAATTTATGTATTTATTTGTAATATTAATTGTAAACTACTGAAAATAAATTAATAAATGTGCCCAGTTTGGGGGGGGGGGGCATTGACGCCCCATGACCCCAACCCCGAAATTCCGCCCATGTGGTACATGCATGCACATAAACATCACATCGTACCTTAAAAACCCCGCTTTACGTCGGTGATGCGTTCCTGAATATCGAAACGACGTCAAATCGAAGCGATTCGCGTGGTAAGTCGGTAGGTGGTGGTGGTGGATGGAGACGAATGCTGATGAGAGACGACGGTTAACGAGAAAGGGACAGATGATGATGCTGTCAGCGGCTTAGGTGTGGGGTTGAGGCGACGCAAATCGAGTGGCGGTGTAAATAAAACGACGTAAAATCAAGTGGGGGGGGGGGGGGGGGAGGCGTAAATCGGGGTATTGCTGCAACATAAAATCACATAGCCTTGCTGGGACAAGTGCTGTCAACGCGCACTGATGAAGAGCTACGAGGCACACGATTGCCGTGGCGTGGCTAGCACCACGCCCGGCCGCCTTTGTCTTCCCAGTAGTGGTGAGAGAGGAGTGTGTGTGTGGGGTGGGCTGAGGGTGGCTACACGGGAGTCGCGTGAATTGCGATATGCTTGAGCTGATTTAGAGAGGGACGTGTGGATTAATACCCATGCAGGAAATCCTCGCTGGGTCTCATCACTTCGTTTGCAGGAGAGCTCTCTCTGTTGAGCGTTCGCACAGTTGCGGTGCAATGCTTGCTGGTGCTGCTGCTTGCTGCTACAGCTGCTGCTGCTGCTGGGCAATGCCAAACGAGTAATTTGCGTATTCCTGGTTCTTTCGGTAAAGTCACGTAGAAGGAAAATAATAAAATAATATAAATATAAAACAATAAAAATGATCACGACGTTTCGACTGCAACACAAGCTATCATCGTCAGGTGTGAAATCCACAGCAAGAAAATTTGGAAAAAGTGGCGTTTTTTTCCTAACGTCAGCACCAAGGACAGCGATTTGGCAGTTTGCCAGATTGTTTTATATTTTTATTATTTTATGATTTCCCTTCTACGTGACTTTACCGAAAGAACCAAGAATATGAATGCCTGCAGTCACGAAAGCTTGCAATCAAAGAGTAATTTGCGGTGTAAATTTGTTAAACAGTTTAACAAATTCCTGCATTGGCACCGCTCCTGCGAAGGACGTCGCGGACATTTTTTGACGTCGCGAAAAAATTTTCGACCTTCGCCGTGAAACCGCGTGCGCGTGCCGTCGTCGCGGTCAAAACAACAACCCGCAGTATTTACGAGGGCGGCCGGCAGGCCCGGCCTGCTGTAATCGAACCGCGCGAACAAACTGCCGCCCCAGGCCACAGGGGGGCGCTAAAGCTCTACGTCTGCACGAACCATCCGCGATGCTCTGTCGAATAGCCCCTTCACGAGCGTTCGTCATCAGGACGCTTGTGTTGCGATCGAAACGTCGTAGTTTTGTGTTCTAGATTTGAAGCTTTCGTGACTGCAAGGATTCATACTCTTAGTTCTTTCGGTAAAGTCACGTAGGTAAAAAATGAAATTAAAATAAAAAAATAAAAACAATAAAATCACGACGTTTCGGAAGACGGAAGCTTCTGTTGCCTCCGAAACGTCGTGATTTTATTTTTTTTTATTTTTTTTATTAATTTTAATTTCATTTTTTACCTACGTGACTTTACCGAAAGAACTAAGAGTATAGTTTGGTGTTGTTATTTTATTTGAACATATCTACGTGACTTTACCGAAAGACCACCCAAAGAATATGAATTCCTGCAGTCACGAAAGCTTTAAGTCAAGATTTTAGGGGGGGGGTGGGTGGACAACACCACGCTCGACCGCCTTTGTATCTCCAGTACTGATGTTTACACACCGCACCAGGTACTCATTTGAGGATTAGTCGACCTGTACACGCACAGAGACACACAAAGACAAAGGTCCCCCCGTGTGGCCTTAACAGACTGGTGGGACAAGTGCTGTCAGCGAGTAGCACCTATGAAGGCCGGCACGGCACGAGGGGGGGGGGGGAGGTGGCCAACACCACGTCCGACCGCCTTTGTATCTCCAGTACGGATGCTTCCACACCGCACCAGGTACTCATTTGAGGCTGAGTCGACTTCGAGCAGGAGTCGGAAAAACCCGCGGCTCTGTAGCCACGTGCGGCTCTTTAATGGCATTGTGGCTGTTGAAATATTGAGTGTTTTCTTTTTTACCAAATTATAAAAAAGATTATCTTATTATTTCGGTTGCCGAACTCCCCCCCCACCCACCTCGTGACTTAGGAGGGGACCGACTCTGACAATCGGCACCGATGTTACTGCATCTGTGAGCGGGAATCAAACTTATTCAGGTCTCCGGGATTGTAGCGTAGCGTCGCTAACTATAGGCTTAGCAGACTGTTGGAGCAAGGGTTGTTAGCGAGCACCTATTAAGGTATACGAGAGAGGGTGGATGGCCAGCACCACGCCCGAACTCCTTTGTCTCCATCGTAGCAATGTTTGCACACCGCACCAGGTACTAATTTGAGGCTGAGTCGACCTAGGGGAGGCCCAGCACTAGTTCAGATAATCGTCACTGGTGTTGGCCGTAAGCGGGAATCGAACTTGGGTGGCCGGGATCGTAGCGCAGCGTCGCTAACCACTGCGCCACCGCTCCTCACTCAACACACGCACCCTGCAGAACTATTGTAATCTGGCAGCGGGTCCCGCCTGCGTGTTTACATTTGGGATGGAAAAATGCACACAGACACTTGCTGCTACGCCCGTTGCTAAACAGCGAGAAATCTGACACTGCTATCAACTTATCGAGTTATCTGGGCGGTTGAGGGGGAGGCGGCGGTGGTGTGCGAGGATGAGACGAGCTGTCAATCAGTGATGTCGATTCCTGGCAGCTGTGCAACTGCGTGCGCGCGTTGGCACCAGCCTGGCACGAGCGCTGTCGTTGACTCCCTTTCCTGGTATACAGGAGGTCGCCCGCCTCCCGCCCATCCCCGCCCGGCGCTCCTCCTGCCTCCCCCCCCCCCCCGCCGCTCATCTTGAGATGTGCCCTCCTCCTCTGTGTCCGTCTTGGTGGTTGGGGACTTCAATCCCGGCCTCCCTTCCCTCTCTCGCTCATTTCCCCTTTGCATTGTATTATTAACACGTGTTTGCGAGATGTTAACTACCTCGCCTGGTATACAAGAGGTCGTGGGTTCGATCCTGACCCTGACGCCTGCTGCTGTATATTTGGAGTTTGCGTGTCCCTCTCTCTCTCTCTCTCCCTGTAGAGATGTTAACTACCTCGCCTGATATACAGGAGGTCGTGGGTTCTATCCTGACCCTGACGCCTGTTGTATATTTGGAGTTTGCATATCCCTCTCTCTCTCTCCCTGTAGAGATGTAAACTACCTCGCCTGGTATACAGGAGGTCGTGGGTTCGATCCTGACCCTGACGCCTGCTGTTGTATATTTGGAGTTTGCGTGTCCCTTTCTTTCTCTCTTCCTGTGGTCGTGTGGACTTTTTCTCCGGGTCCCTCGGGGTTTTCCCTCTTGCAATTTAAAATCAACATCATGCGTTGAGAGCATTTGGCTGCTGCTATAAATTGTCACGTGATGACGAGCCACTACTTCGTTGAGCTGTCGTTCGTGACAGCCAGGTCGCTTCTGATAAAGAGCCAAACAGCTTAGTGGGCCTTACCTGGTAAAATAAAAAATAGTTTGAAGTTTTTTTTCGTATAGTAACGATTGACAAACTGCTGTTGATGTTTGTTGATGTTTTTGTTCACGTTGATGTTGTTGCGGTTAATGTTGTGTGACGGTTCGCACACTTATATTCGATATCCCGGCGCGGCAGTTGAAACAATGGGGCACGTTTCTTAAAAGCCATTAAATTCCCCTTCCATCCCCTCCCATTGCACACCACCCAGCAGCACAAATGGAACCCCCAGTTTAGTCGATAGCTGCTCGTGGTGGGGTAAAGTGTGGGTACTTGCCACCACTCTTCCCAAGTCGTCTAGCCAGCTCCCGCTAGTGGCGGCCCTCCCGCCGGCAGGGATCTATGAGAAAGAAACTGCAGCGCTGCGCCTTTATCTTCCGTTGAGTATTCACGACAGCCACTCGTGCGTTCGAAGACACAATGCCCCGATCCACAAATGCGAAGATGAGAGGCATCAAAGCGGCGACACTGCCGTCACTCCTGGCGCAGTGCTTAGCTTGCTGGCTTTGACCAACCTGCGATGTGAAAGTTGTCGTCGTCGCTCTGCTTCTACACCAGCGGCCGCACGAAACAAGAAGCCAGCCAGCCAGCAAAACTTTTTTTGATTGTAATACTTGCGGCGCTGCAAGGCATTTCAGATTGACAACTCATTTCTTTAGAACCGCTGTTTGTGCTTTAGTTCGTCGTCTTTACCCTCCCCTCCCCCCGCCGCCGCCGCACCTCCGATCGGCGCGGTTGGCTACGTACGATGCGAAAGAAGTTCAACATGCAGTCTGCGTAGTAGTATGGCAGAAGCGTGACACCTGACCGCACGTTCCGCTTGACTGACGACGCTTCCTTCCTCGCAGAGAGGAGGAGAAATCCGATCCCTCCTACCGATTGTACCTCGCGTGTCCATGGACATCCATCCTGCGAGGAGAGACTCTTTGATGTCACCGCTCCTGCTGCTAAAAATACGAGCTCTGGTGGTATTTTTGGCAAACCCGCCGCGGGGCAAAAATGCGTTCCTCTCTTAACTCGCCTGGCCTAATTTAAAAGTTTGCATCCGGATCGCGGACGTTTAAAGAGGTGGATTGATGTGTGTCCGTGTGTGTCTCTATCTGTGGGGAGGTATGTTTGTGTGTGCTGGTGTGTGTGTGTGTCCTTGCTGGTGTGTGTGTCCCTGCTGTTATGTATGTGTGTGCCCGTGCTCATATGTGTGTGTTCGTGCTGGTGTGTGTATATCCATGCTGGTGTGTGTATGTCCGTGCTGGTATATATGTGTGTGTGTGTCCGTGCTGGCGTGTGTGCTGGTGTGTGTGCGTGTGCTGGTGTATGTGTGTGCCCGTGCTGTGTGTGTGTGTGTGTCCGTGCTGTGTGTGTGTCCATGCAGGTGTATGTGTGTGCCCGTGCTGGTGTCTGTGTGCCCGTGCTGTGTGTGTGTGTGTCCGTGCTGGTGTATGTGTGTGTCCGTGCTGGTGTGTGTGTCCGTGCTGGTGTATGTGTGTGTCCGTGCTGGTATGTGTGTCCGTGCTGGTATGTGTGTGTCCGTGCTGGTGTGTGTGTGCTGGTATGTGTGTGTGTGTGACCGTGCTGGTGTTTGGAGGCGGATGGGGTAAGACACTTGTAGGTTGGGAATCGAACGTGGCGGGACAGCGATGTTATATGCTGTATCATCATCATAATCAGGAGGAGGTGGCGATGGGTGGGACTCGTGGTGTGCTGGGTGGATGAGGAGGTGAGGTCACTGAGACGGGCAGTGTAGTAGCCCACAGAAGTCGATGACCAAAGACGTTGAGAAAACCTAAAGCCAGACGTTGGTGATTATGGTGGTGAGGATTTACGATGATGATGAGGAGGAGGAGGAGGCGACTGTAAATAAAAGTCAGATGTCAACAAAAAACAAGCTGTGATATCGAGCAGAGGGGGACAGAAGGAAGAGATCGCGCGGGGTTGGCCAACGTGAACTAAAATAATCTGCCACAAAGCAAGACACTGGTGCAGGTTCAACTTGTAAATAAATCACGTGGCAAGGAGGCAATGTTCCTTCTTATGTAACAAAATTATTAATATTTGGCTGCATGTGACCTCACTGATTGGCACGCGCACAGATCTGTCATAAAAACAAACGTGAGTGACGTCACATCCGCATGTCACGTGACCCCACCCCCCCCAGGTAAATTACTGTAATTGAATGTTAACATTCATCAGGGATGCTGTCGTGGTTCGATCTCCAGGCGCGGTGGGTGAAACGATTATTTGAGTCTCTCTAATCCGTCCACGGGTCGATCGGCCGGCAACGGTGGGGCAAAGGTGCGGTGAGGTTAACGTGTGGGATTTTCCCAGTGTTAGTGCCGGGCCTATATGCGCATATGTTATAAAGGGGCCCTAAATGATAAAAACAACACAAATATTGAAACAATAATTTAGAATTTAGATTTAAAGCTTTCGTGACTGCAGGGATTCATCTTCTTGGTTCTTTCGGTAAAGTCACGTAGAATGGAAATAATAAAAATAACACATAATAATAATAAATTAATAATAAAATCTTATGTTTTATTATTATTTTATTATTTTCATTCTACATGACTTTACCGAAAGAACCAAGAAGACTAATTTAGAAATTGCACAGTAAAGATGTATTGTTTTTCAATTGCCATACGGCCAGATAATACGACAAGTCGCTAACCTTAAAAACCCCAGTCGTTCATAAAAGTTGAAGGTAGTATAGTACTATAGTAATAGAGCAAGTGCAGAATCACTGAACCGGAATTGATAGCTTGAAATAATTTAGCGCGGGGCCCTTGAAAGTGCGGGGCCCGTAGCTACATATGTAGCTACTTTTGCTACTACGATCATTAGGCACTGGGTTTTACCTCCTGAACGCTTTCGAGACGTCTGGCTATCTTGGAAGAGTTGGCCTCAAATATCCGGCCCAGAGATCGCCCCGGTGGAGGCCCTTCCATCGGCAGTGGCCGTGAGCGTGCAATTGCAGGGCTGCGCCCGGATCATCTTTCACGCGATATGAAATCGTCGTTTAAGTTGTAAATCTTGCAACAGCAGCTGCTGGCTTGCGGGCACAACATCGAGCGAGATTGACTGGCAGATTCACCACGTGACATATACAAAGACCCCCCGAATAGCATCAACAGACCGTTGGGGCAAGTGCTGCTTTAGCTGATCACCTATGAAGGCCGGCGCGGTACACGCCGGTCCGCCTTTGTTTCCCCGATGTTGATGTTTACACAACGGTTCGTATATTCGCCACTGTTATTGGTCGTGAGCGGGAATCGAACTCGGATTTGCGCTAACCCCCCCTCCCCCCCCCACACTAACACAAAACAACAAAGATCCCCCGTATAGCCTTAACAGACTGTTGGGGGCAAGTGCTGTTAGCGAGCAGCACCTATGAAGGCCGGAACGACAAATAAGGGGATGGGTTTCCAGCGCCACGCCCGACCACCTTTGTATCCCCAGAACTGATGTTTACTACACACCGCACCAGGTACTCATTTGAGGCTGAGTCGACCTAGGGGAGACCCAGGACCGGTTCAAATCATCGTCACTGGGTCGCCAGGTTCGTAGGGCAGCGCGCTAAGCACTACACCACCGCTCCCCTACGTCCTTACACAAACACTGACACACACACACTGACACACACACTGACATACACACACACTGACACACACACACTGACACACACACACTGACACACACACACACTGACACACACGCCGACACACACACACTGACACACACACACTGACAGACACACACACACTGACACACACGCCGACAAACACACCGACGCACACACATTAACACACACGCCGACAGACACACACACACTAACACACACACTGACACAAACACTGACACACACACACTGACACACACTGACACACACACACTGACACACACGCCGACAGACACACACACACTGACACACACGCCGACAGACACACACACACTGACACACACACACTGACACACACACACTGACACACACACGCCGACAGACACAAACAATAGCGTGCGCACAGATCTCCGCGTTCCGTACATTGATGATGCCGGCAACAAAAAAAACCCCTTACGAGGAGGCGGTGGATGAAAGGCGTCTCTTGACGGAGCTCCAGGCGTGGCTTGCGGAGGGAGAGGGGGGGGCTGGGCGAGGGAGCGAGAGGGGGGGCTGGGGGAGGGAGAGGGGGGGGCTGGGGGAGGGAGCGAGAGGGGGGGCTGGGGGAGGGAGAGGGGGGGGAGGGAGAGGGGGGGCTGGGGGAGGGAGGGAGGGAGAGGGGGGGGGCTGGGGGAGGGAGAGGGGGGGCTGGGGGAGGGAGCGAGAGGGGGGGCTGGGGGAGGGAGAGGGGGGGGAGGGAGAGGGGGGGCTGGGGGAGGGAGGGAGGGAGAGGGGGGGCGAACCCAGAGGAGGAGGTGTGAGTGGTGGTGGTGTGAGTGATGGTGGTGTGAGTGGTGGTGGTGTGAGTGGTGGTGGTGGTGTGAGTGGTGGTGTGAGTGATGGTGGTGTGAGTGGTGGTGGTGTGAGTGGTGGTGGTGTGAGTGGTGGAGGTGGGTGGCCAGAACCACGCCCGGCCGCCTTTGTCTCCCCAGTGGCAATGTTTACACCGCCTCAGATAGTCATTTGAGGCTCAGTCGACCTAGGGGAGGCCCAGGACCGACAGGACCGGTCACTGCTGTTGGCTGTGAGTGGGAATCAAACCCAGGTGGCCGGGTATCGTTGCGCAAGTGCGCTAACCACTGCGCCACTGCTCCTCACACACACAGAAAGACAGACACACCCACACTTGCACCCACAACACACACACAAGAATCGCTGACACACACACATATACAAAACACAAAGGCAATGATCCCCCGTATAGCTTTAACAGACTGTTGGGACAAGTGCTGTTAGCGATCACATATGAAGGCCGGCACGGCACACGAGGGAGTGGGTGGCCAACACCACGCCAAGCCGCCTTTGTCTCCCCAGTGACGATATTTACACACCGCACCAGGTACTCAATTGAGACTGAGTAGTCCTAGGGGAGGCCCACGAGTGGTTGCCATGAACGGGAATCGAACCCAGGACGGCCACGTTCATTGCCCAGCGCGCTAACCGCTACACCACCGCTCCCCAGCGACCAGGCCCGCCCACACATACATACACACCTACACACACACACACAGATACACACACACACACGCGTACACACGTACACACAGCTCCGCCTTCCTTCTATAAACAATGGCCATGCGACACACGGCTCAGAAATTTGGCCCAGAGGGGGAAGAAGCAGCAGCAGCAACAGCAGGTCACCTGTGGTAACACCGCGCGCTGTAGAGGGTGTGTCGGTGTGGCGGAGCGGTGGCGCAGTGGTTAGCGCACTGCGCTGTGGACGTACGCAATTGCACGTTGGACTTCTTTTGCACCGTACGAGCCCCGGCGAAGTCGAGTTCGATTCTCGCTCACGGCCAACATCGGTGACGAATATCCGATCCGCTCCTGAGCGTCCCCCAGGTCGACTCAGCCTTACGCGAGTTACTGCTGTGACGTGCAAACGTCTCCACCGGGGGAGACAAAGGCGGCCGGGCGTGGTGCTGGCCACCCACCTCGTCGTGTGCTGTGCCGGCCTTCATAGGTGCTCGCTAAAAGCACTTGCCCCATCAGTCCGTTAAGACTACACGGGGCATCTTTGTATTTGTGGTTAGCGCACTACGCTAAGAACCTGGCAACCCGACGTCGATTCCCGCTCACGACCAATAATGACAGTAACAGCCAATATGCGAACTCGTTGTGGGCCACCCTTAGGTCGACTCAGCCTTAAACACCAGTACTGGGTGAGACAAAGGCGGTCGGGTGTGGTGCTGGCCGCCCACCCCGCCGTGTGCCGTGCCGGCCTTCATTGTGTTGCTACTCGCTATCAGCACTTGCTCCCAACAAGTCTGTCGAGGCTACACGGGGGGTCTTTGTGGTTGCGTGTGTTGGTGGGGGGGGGGGGCAAAGTTGAACCCTGGTCATCAGCTGATCGCCCACCTCTTCCGCATGGCGAGCTCACGTCCGCAGCGGTGGCCCAACGGGTGGGGGTGCGACCCCTTGACCCTTTCTGACCCCACATCTACTCACCGACACAACCACAGGCGATGTCTGCTTGACCATGAGCGATAAGCGTTCGGATACGTGCATTGTGTTTGTACTGTTGGCATTTTGCCTTTGATCTCTGTTCTGACACTGGTGAGACAGGGTCACAAAAAACAAGGCTGTCTCTGGTGTAGGCCAATCAGTTTCAAAGACAATGCATCATGTATTAAACTGTGTAACAAACATTTTTTTTGTTCCTGGGTAGTAAGTGTTATTTCCTAATTGGTTATGTCTCAAAAGTACAGAAAATGGCTATTATTCCCCACAAACTTTGCTTTTGTGAACAGGACAGTGATATTTCGAAATTGACCTATGTTCCAGAACATTCCAGATAGAATCAGTGCTGAGTAAACTTGGAGTAACTTCTAGAACATTCTAGAACTTTCGAGTAATATAAATAGTAGTATAAATACAGGGGCCTTAAGTCCACCAGTTCAGTTTAGTTCCAGCTGCCTAAGTGGATACATATCTGCAATTTTCTGAGATGACATCAAGAGGCTGCAAGCATCCGGCAGACGCATTTTGCTATGTCTGCGGCCAATTTATCAAGACAAGAGCGAAAAAGTACTCTGTGGAAGCATCTGCCAAGATGTGTGAGGCCGACAAGTCAAATTTCGGCATGCCTGTCGGGGATCAAGACAAACCCTTGGGCACCTCATTTCACCTGCGAGCAATGCAAAAAAACTCTGGAAGGTAAGATGGACAATTGTTGCCCGGAATTTTACGTTATAAAATTCGTCTAAAATTGTAAAAGTCTTTAATATATTTATTTTAATGTTCAATGTTATTGAAAAATATATCATGTGTGAAAAATGTTGCGAGAATCTCTTACACATGAGTCATGGGTGGAAATAAATATATTTTTTGTAGAATGGTACAGAGGGGAAAAGAGAGCCATAAAGTTTGCTATCCCAAGAATTTGGCGGGAACCCACTGACCACTCAAGCAACTGCTACTTCTGCATGGTGGACCCTTCCAAACGTCGGACTGGCAAGAATGCACCTGCTATCACGCATCCGGACCTTCCTTCATCCATCGCCCCGGTGCCACACTGCCATGAGCTCCCCGTACCCACTCCTCCGGAGAGAGAGCAGCCGTCTTTAGAAGAGCAGCAAGTCAAAGAGCGAGGAAGACGTTGTAGATCCAGATGACAATTTCAGAGGTGGAGCTGAGGAGAGAACCCCATACTACCCCAACCAAAAAGACCTCAACGACTTGATCAGAGATCTTGGTCTCACCAAGTCCAATGCCGAGCTTTTGACGTCTAGGCTCAAGCAGTGGAACTTGTTGGATGAAAGTGTGCAAGTCGCAGATCAGAGGAAGCGTCACCAACCTTTTTGCAGCTTCTTCACCCGTCAAGATGGGCTCTGCTTCTGCCACAATGTGACCAGTCTGTTCGAGGCAATCGGAATCACCTGTAACCAGAATGAGTGGCACCTCTTCATTGACAGCTCATCCAGAAGCCTCAAGGCCGTGCTGCTTCATAATGGTAACAAGTACCCGTCTCTTCACCTGCAGTACAATCGTAAATCTCGAAAAACTACTCACTTATAAATATTTTGTAGTAATTTTTGTATTACTTCAGCATAAATACATGTTAATTTTTATTCATATGTTTTTTTTTCTGACCTTATGTGAACGAAAAGACACACATTCGCCCGTTTTCTCATTAAGAATAGGTAAATTTCAAAATATTACTGTCCTGGTCACAAAAGCAAAGTTTGTAGGGAATAACAGCCATTTTCTATACCTTTTAGGCATAAGCAATTTGAAAATAACGCTTACTACCCAGGAACAAAAAATTGTGTTACATAGTGTTATCAGACCATGTTTGTTTGCATGCTCACCACAATTGCGTGTGGTTAATGCAGACTTTATTCCTTTCAAAAGGTATCTATTTGGTATTTTAACATCTTAACACCTCTTTTTACTGCCAGAAAGGGTAAACCTATTCTTGCTTTTCATACTTTGATACTGGCAAAAAAGAGGTCAGCATGATAACCCGCGGGTTATTTTGCCTTGTTTGTTTCCCCGCGGGAGAGACTTCAGAAGAGTCTCGTGACACCCCTCTTTGCCAGAGAGGGTCCTGCCGGCTTTTGAGCGGTGTGTTGATGATAGCTGCTGCCCTGTGTGTGCGCGCGTGTGATCCGAATTGAGAAAATATTTCGCGGTGGAATGTTTGTTGTTGTTGCAAAATGTGCCAAATCTGGTCCCGTGACACCGGCACACACACAACACACAACAACGATGTCCTCGAGAGAAAGAACATCCTCCGCCTCCGTGAGCCGGAGGGCCTCACGGGAGACATGCGTCTGTGACGTCTCCTGGCCAAAACCCCATATGGCAGAGACGGGGGGGGTATAAACCCCACTCTCTACCCCCTCCCCTCCCGCCTCCAACCACCCTCGAGGATTCTCCAGAATTTAGCAAGAAATCTAAACTAAAACTAGACTATGTTTTATTTCACCAGGCAAGGCACGCTGAGCTATAAAGCTCTTTTTTCAGAAGCGAGTTGGACATCACAAATGATAGCTCAACGAAGTGGCTTATCATTGGGGAATTGACAGCGGCCAAATGCTCTAAACGGATGTTTCTAAATGCGGAGGGAAACACTGGAGGACCCGGAGGAAAAATCCACGCGACCACGGAAAGAGAGAAACGGGCAAATTCGAAATATTACAGGCGTCAGGGTTTGGGTTCGAACCCACGACCTCCTGTGTACCAGGCGAGGTAGTTAACATCTCACCACAAGCAAACTCCAAATATACAGCAGCAGGCATCAGGGTCAGGATCGAACCCACGACCTCCTGTGAACCAGGCGAGGTAGTTAACATCTCACCACAAGCAAACTCCAAATATACAGCAGCAGGCATCAGGGTCAGGATCAAATCCACGACCTCCTGTATACCAGGCGAGGTAGTTAACATCTCGCCACTGTGGCGACCAAATCACCTGCAATTGGCCACAAGGAATGGCTCGACACTCGCTGGGACGGAGAGGCTGCCACTCCGCTGTTGGGAGCTGGACTTTAACGTCTTCCGTGCGCGCTCTGCGCAACCCAGGGAGGTCTGGTGGACTGCTTCAGGCTCCTGTCACCGCGAGGGATGTCTAACTCTCGACTCACTTTGGGGCAGCGTAATGTCAAAGAATGGGGGGGGGGGGGCATGGAGCCTGGTGGTGAGGCGTGGGTGGCTCTGAGTGCCAGGCTGTTTGTGAGTTGCCCCTGCTCACCTGTGTATGTTGAACTTCTTTCGCACCGTACGTAGTCGAAGGTGTGGGGAAGGACAACAAACTAAACGCAGTACAGCAGTTCTGAAGAAATTAGTTTTCAATCCAGATTTAAAATTGCAAAGCTCCAGTGGCTTCTAAAATATCGGAAGGCAGAGCGTTCCAGACGGCCACAGAAGCGCGCCTGAGAGCGCTCGATACGGCCACCGTCTTTGTTTCGATAACCAGCCAAAAGCCAGTGCTGCTGCGTTGATGACCGGAGTTCACGCGATGATGGTTTATGCTCCTTGACGAGGGTATTATTGGCCCCGTTTGTGGCGGGTTGTTGTAATAGTGGTGGTGGTGGTGGTTGACCCTACGCCCTCCACCGACGGGTGAACACATCAGCGGAGGAGGCACGCTGGCGAGACCTTCCTCTCCCCGGTGAGGGCTCCAGCGGCTCCGTGAGATGAGAGTCACCTGACCGGGTGGCGCTGGGTGACGAGATCGATTATACCTACGTGGGCGAACGAGGAGGCTCACCGCGAGGCCTTCGATCGGAGAAGCCGTTGCTGCCCCGCGGGGATGATGTGGTCGTCGCGGGTTGCTTGGGAGGTGGAGACTTCCTTTGATGAAAATAACCGGCAGCACAACCCCTGTTGCCATCTTTTGGGTGAAAGAGTGGCGATCCAAACTCGGACCTCCGTATGTTGACGATTCATTTCGTTGGAGGTTGCTTTGGTGATGAGGAACCCATGAAGCAAGGTGACAATCGTGGGAACCAACCAACCGGGCGCCACCCTGCCAGGGTTGCTGAGCCTCAGAGGTTTCAAGGGAGTAGCCAACCCCCACCCTGTGAGTGCGTGGCAGAGGTCGCAAACGGGTTTTGATTCCTTACCCGTACCCGTACCCGGTCGCACCAGGGTCGCAATCGGGTACCCGTACCCTACCCGATACCCGGCTACCCGTACCGGCCGGGTATCGGGTAGGGTACGGGTACCCGGTTGCGACCTCTGGGATGAAGCCATGTTGCAGGCGCGGGTGGGTTGATTCTAGGCACTTGAATTGTGAGAAGAGACAAGACGTTGGGAAATGAGTGACAAACAGTTACTCACCAGTGACTCACGGTCTACCCGTACCCGTACCCGGCCGCACCAGGGTCGCAAACGGGTACCCGTACCCGGCCGGGTACGGGTAGCCGGGTATCGGGTAGGGTACGGGTATCGGGTACCCGGTTGCGACCTCTGGTGCGTAGCTGGCAGACGTGCCATCTGCCTAGGAGGTGAAACGAGCGATCTAGAGGCTGAGACCGGGTGAAGCAGTGGGCAGCGATGACCTCCTGAGACATCTGCTGTGATCAGAGCGTGTGCGAGCTACCTTACATGACATTATTACGATTGCCAGGACCACACAAAACAGGTTCAGCAGGATGGTAAGAATGCCTTTGTGTGTGATTATAAATAATATAGCTGTGAAATGTAAATAAATGTCAATTAATATTCATATTGCGATCGAGTATTTTTACCATCTAAATTTGCTGACTATATTTGTTTTTCTATATTTTTGTCTTGTTTATATTTATGCATTCACATTTCATTTGCATGTGTATTTACACGTGGTTTGGACCCCGTACAATCGATTCCGTGCATGAATCTTTAATTGCTGTGTTTGTAAGGTTTTTGTTGAGATGCTTCTTGCTGATATTACCAGAGTTCGTGACCTTCTGCTCATCCTGTCGCCAAAATAGACGTCGTTACTTTTAAACCTAAGATGCGCTCAAGTAGTAGAGTTTGATTCGAGACGACCAGTCTTGATTTTAAGCTTTCGTGACTGCAGAAATCCATACTCTTTGCGTCTTTCGGTAAAGTCACGTAGGTAGACAAAATAATAAAAGATAACGGACGTTTCGAACGCAAACGCAATAATAATAATCCAGCAATGGAACTGCTGAACCAGCGAGAGAGCTGTTACAACAAGGAGCTATCTAAGAGAGATGCACAGAGAGAGAGAGAGTGACAGACACAGAGAGTCGGAAATAACAGCTGACATAGGCAGGTAGGATGGAAACATCACAGTCAGTTAAGACTTTACCTGATTAATAACGCCCTTCCAATGGAAGATCTAATAGTTATGTGGAAACCCTCCCCGTAGAGGCGGTTCAATCCCGATTTGAAGCTTTCGTGACTGCAGGAATCCATACTCTTTGGTTCTTTCGGTAAAGTCGCGCCTGAGGACGGACCGCTTGTGTTGCGATCGAAACGTCGTGATCTTTTATTATTTTTTCTACCTTATGTGACTTTATCGAAAGAACCAGAAAGTATCGAGACAACCAGTTCGTCACACGCGATGTCGCGTCGGGCGTCGTCCGTCCCCTCTTCGCGCCACGTGGTTCCCCTCTCTCTCTCTCACTCCGTTGTCCTTCCGCTGTAACTTCCCAGCCTGCAGGCGGCAGCCGCCTCTCTGAATGCGTTTCTGACCGACCGCACGTCCACCGGCAGAGGATTGGAAACTCTCCTCTTCGGCGCAGGTGGAGTTTGCACGTTTGTCAACTTGGCCAACAATTGATAATAACGTTTTTGGGTTAGATCGCGTTATTCATTCATGTGTCGTAACCCTCCACCACCCGACACGGCCAATCAGCAAAAAAAGTGTCACGTTGACAAAAGACAAATAGTTCACTACTTTAGCCCACCGGTGTGTTGAAGAGTGAAACCACAACATTTACAATTTTTGAGTACGACGTTTCGCTGGTAATTGCATCCAGCGTCATCGGGCAATTCGCCCGATGATGCTGGAAAATGTTGTGGTTTCACTCTTCAACACACCGGTGGGCTAAAGTAGTGAACTATTTGTCTTTTGTCAACGTGACACTTTTTTGCTGATTGGCCGTGTCGGGTGGTGGAGGGTTACGACACATTTATGGATAACGCGATCTAACCCAAAAACTGTATTATGAATATTGGTCGCGAAAGCCTACGTGTTATATTGGCCAATAATGACAACGACAACAACATTAAACACCGCTTTTAGTTTCGTGAATAGACTTGTTTTTGTTTTATTTCATATAAACGCGAGTACATGTTACGGATTTCTGGTCAAGCCCTTGCTGGTACTTAAAATTACAGAACATACGATAAATTATGACTTAAACTTTGTACGAAATGGTGAATTAAAATACTTAAAACAAACAAACAAAAAACACCCGTTAAGACTTCCCATAGACAGTATTGCATAGTTCACAGATATAAGTTGATCATAATTTCCTTAACAGACGTAGAACCAACGTTTTGTGCATTCACATATATAAGCTCCATATTTTATATACTCTAGAGGAGCGGTTCTTAACCTGGGGTGCGTGCACTCCCTGGGGAGTGCGAGATTCCCTTTCTGGGGGCACGAGACACGGCCACATTTGTTTTTAGAAGTTAAGCCATCGCAAACACAAGTTAAAGACGGGCACGTAAGTTACAACTTTGTTTCATCAAACCCTATGGTTTGTTTTATTTACATTATACGTTTTTTTAAACGATCGAAAACCAAACGGGTGCAAAGGCTGCAGTAGAGGTTAAGACCAACAGCTCTAGATGCTACTGCTTTCAGTTTAATGTCACAAAAACAAACTTAAAACCCAAATCCACGAAATACTCATTACATTAATTGGGTCGATGCTAATTTGATAGGCACGTAACGAAGTGTGAGGAGTAAAAAAAAACAACGATTCGACATTCACGTGCACAATTCGAGTAAGAATCGTACGGTGCGAAAGAAGTTCAACGCACACACATACACGTGCATCTAAGAATCAATGTCATTTTTGTTCATCGGTGCTACTGACGGAATTAATGACGGGCAACGCGAACGAGACGAAGCAAACGAAGTCAATGCGAACGAGACGACACGAACAATCGGTTCTTGAGTGAGATTCGTGAGAATAGCATCACTGAGTTTGTTGGGGGTATGGTCGAGACACGGATCGGCAGTGAATCGCTCGGCGTCGATTCGGAATCGTCACTTGGACAACAATGACAACAACAACAATGACAACAACAACAGCAGCAGCAGCGGTGACTTCAATCCCAAGCCCTTGACTGTGATATTAAATTATTGACTCGATGCGAAGTCCTCGATTAACGCGTTTTGGCTATAACTCGGTTCTTCTACGGGGGAGCACTTTTAGCACAACGTGGAATTTGGCCCCCGTTATAACGCGAAATGTGCCCCCCCCCACCCGTTATAACGCAGAACATGCCCCCCAATTATAACGCGGAACAGGCGCCGGTGGTGCTCACCCGCCAACGCAGCAGCAGCGTCATCGCCAAATGATTTGCACAAACCCAAAAATCGCTCTTTCGAAATCGCCGCGTGACCAAGTTGCCTGCAACCGCTTTTTCCACACGTCAGAGGTCGCAACCGGGTACCTGATACCCGTACCCTACCCGATACCCGGCTACCCGTACCCGGCCAGGTACGGGTACCCGTTTGCGACCCTGGTGTGGCCGGGTACGGGTACGGGTAAGGAATCAAAACCCGTTTGCGACCTCTGCCACACGTTGCCCACGTTGGGTCGGCGAATGTGAGCAACGCGACGAAACACGTGGCCACGAACCCGTTGCCCTGATCGCGTGAGCGGTAATAAGCCGTTTGTCGCCACCAGGAATCAACTTGTTGCGTGCGACTGTTGAGCAATTTAGTTGCGCGCGACCTCAAGTTGCGCGCGACTGGATGGCCCAAATGTAAGGTCGGCTTTAGGCCTTAGCAGCTACCAGTTTAATCATGCTCGGAATTTTATGTTTTTTTTTATTTTTTTAAATATGTTTTCGTACAAAATTCCACAAACACGGCACCTAGTACCATATATACCCATTCTGGTAACACACACAAAGACAAAGACCCCCCATATAGCCTTACTAGACACTTGGGGGCAAGTGCTGTTGGCGAGCAGCTATGAAGGCCGGCACAAAGCATGATGTGTGTGGCCAGGACCACGCCCGGCCGCCTTTGTGTCAAACCCAGGTTACTGATGTTTACACAGCACGCCAGGCCCTTCTTTAAAGGCTGAGTCGACCTAGGCGAGGCCGACGAATTGATACACAGGACCTGTGCCGCTGATGTTATTTAGCCCTAACCTCGGGTTTGTGGAGCGCAGTGTGCGAATTGCTACGTCATTATTCACCGCCCCCTTTGACACACACACACACACACGAATACACACATACCTCTAGAATACACATTTTTCAAATAAAACCCCAACCCTCATTATTTGGTATAAAGTATTAATTACAAATGCACAGTGTGAGAATGAAAACAAGCTACATTCAATAAGGCGGTCTGGTTAGCGTAGGGGAGTAGGCCAAGTACCCTCTAAATGAGGAGGTCCTCTCGAGGAGGTCCTCTCGAGGAGGTCCTCTCGAGTAGGCCTCCTCGAGGAAGTCTCCTTGAGGAGGTCCTTCCGAGGTCTTTTCGAGGAGGTCCTCTCGAGTAGGCCTTCTCGAGGAGGTCCTCTCGAGGAGGTCCTCTCGAGTAGGCCTTCTCGAGGAGGTCGTCCTCTCGAGGAGGTCTCCTCGAGCAAGTCCTCTCGAGGTCCTCTCGAGGAGGTCCTATCGAGGAGGTCCTCTCGAGGAGGTCCTCTCGAGTAGGCCTCCTCGAGGAGGTAGTGCTCTGGAGGAGGTCCTCTCGAGTAGGCCTTCTCGAGGAGGTCGTCCTCTCGAGGAGGTCTCCTCGAGCAAGTCCTCTCGAGGTCCTCGCGAGGAGGTCCTGTCGAGGAGGCCCCCTCGAGAAGGTCCTCTCAAGGTCCTCTCGAGGAGGTCCTGTCGAGGAGGTCTCCTCGAGGAAGCCCTTGGAGCTCCCCTGGCAGAGCAACGCAATTGCAGGGCTGCGCCTCTACCCATACTTGTATTTTACATAAAGAAAATGAACTGCCTGGCGAGTACTCGTTGCACGCTTAGCCAGTCGCGTGCAATTCCAAAATAACAGTCACGGCAGCCAGTGTCACCATCACGGAGTCGTCACGCGACCTCCCAACTCGTCAAGGTGACACGAACACACGGGGTAGGGATGCGAGTCGCATGGTGGCTAACCACCACCAGCGTCATCATCATCATCATCATCAATATGAGCACCATCATCATCATCATCAATATCATCATCGTCAGCATCATGCACATCATCACAATCAATACCATCGAAGTCATTACCCTTCTAAGCATCATCACCACCACCATCATCATCCTCATCACTCCAAATATACACCACCATTATCCAAAACATCCATCATCAGCAGCAGCAGCATTATCATCATCAACATTAAAAAAATACACCTTCACCACCTCTACTCCCAATCCAAAATATCCAATGTCATCCACCAGCTTCAAAGATAACCTCCTCCACCATCACCATCTAGAATATCCACCACCACCATCATCATCCAGGGGAGATAAACTGACCACGACCACCTGGCGATCCTGCACAACACATTTCCTGATCGATTCCGGACCTGTCATAATTTCCGCACATGAATGACGCCGGCCAAGGCAACATCACTCGCACACAAAGCCAAACACTCCTCCAAGCCGCAAACAGCAGGCTGTTGGGGTGGGTGCTGTTAGCGAGCACCTATTAAGGCCGGCACGGCACACGCGAGCGGGTGGTGTTGCGAGCACCACGCCCGGCCGCATTTGTCTCCCCCGCCCAACCATCTTAGTGCTGATGTTCACACACCACACCAGATAATCTTTTTAAGGCTGAGTCGACCTAGGCGAGCAATAGGACCGCGCCTGATCGTCGTGGCTGGGAATCTGACGACAGCAGCGACCAAAACAGCAAGAGCCGCCGTCCACAGCTAAGCGATGGCGACGTCACCGCAGCGCTCGTGCCAGGCTAGGTGCACTTTGAGGACCGTCACGTGAAGTGTCAAAGGCCCAAGCTGCCCAAGGTGGTCACGGAAACAGACCGAGCCAACAAACACCCGCCGGACAAAGACAGAGATCGCCCGTGTAGCCGCAACAGACTGTCGGGACAAGTGCTGTTCGCGAGCACCTATGAAGGCGGGAGCGGCACACGTAGGGGGTGGGTGGTGAGTGGTCACCACCGCCCCAGCGCACACACGCACGCACGCACACACACACACGCGCACACACGCACGCAAGCGCACGTGCTCAACTCCGCGACTCGGCGAGCAGCAGGCACGTGCGGTGCTTGAGCGAGAGGCCGTACACGGCGGACATGTCGGGCGCTTGGCCGTCGGCCGTCCGGATCCGCAGGTGGTGCAGGAGGATGGAGAGGAAGAGGAAGAGCTCGGAGCGAGCCACCGCCTCGCCCATGCAGCGTCGCTTGCCCGTGCCGAAGGCGAGCAGGTTGGCGGAGCGCGTGCGGTCCACGGAGGACTGATCCTCGCTCAGGAAGCGCTCGGGACGGAAGGCGAACGGCTCGTCCCAGAGCTTGCTGCACGCAGAGGGAAGAGGGCGGTGATGATGAGCGCGTGTGTGTGTACGTGTGTACGTTGGACTTTCTTTCGCACCGTACGAGGTGCGGGGAAGGACAACACACTGCCCCCCAAATATATATTATAATTACGGCCTTGGACACTGATAACAATAAACTAAATAAATAATCGGCCAGTCGGCCCGCTCTCCTCCCCTACTTTGCGTGTCCGCCTCTCCACATATAAAAATAAATGAAAGTTGTGTTTATGTTTCGTTCACGCGTCCCATAAGCCACGCGACCGGCCCTGAGAGTTGCTTGTTACATCCCTCCTCTCCCTCCTCCTCCCCCTCCTCCTCCCTGCCCGACCCTCCTCCTCCTCTCTCTCTTTTTTTTACAATCAGAGGAAACAAGAAGATGCTCGGTGTAGTCGACACTTTGCTTCGTTCATCATTTAGTTTTTTTTCAATGATTTGCTTCATGTAAACCACCCCCCCCTCCCTTTTAAATGAAAGATTTAAGAAAATATTTCTCGCTCTGCTCTCCTTACACCTTCCCTCTCTCTCTCTACCCCCCTCTCTGCCCCCCCTCTCTCTCTCTCTCTACCCCCTCTCTTCCTACTCCATTTCGCTCTCTCTCTCTCGCTCGCTCTCTATTTTTTAAACTACGAGAAGTGCTGCATCTGCACGCAGCCCTTCTCGCGGTCCAACGGCCTCTGACGGGTAGCTCATATCTGCATGCAGAGCCTCCTCTCTCTCTGTCCCTCTGGGTGGTGGGGACTTCCATCTCGGCCTCCCTTCCCTCTCCCGCTCCTTCCCCCCATTGCATTGCATCATTAACACGTGGGGGCGAGATGTTAACTACCTCGCCTGGTATACAGGAGGTCGTCGGTTCAATCCCGACCCTGACGCCTGCTGCTGTATATTTGGAGTTTGCGTGTCTCTCTCTCTCATCATCATCACGGTGGCTAGGAGATGTTAACTACCTCGCCTGGTATACAGGACGTCGTCGGTTCAATCCCGACCCTGACGCCTGCTGCTGCTGTATATTTGGAGTTTGCGTCTCTCTGTGGTCGCGTGGATTTTTCTCCGGGTCCTCCGGGTTTTCCCCTCCGCGTTTAGAATCAGCATCACGCGTTTAGAGCGTTTGGCTGCTATACATTTCCACTCGATGAGCCCACTTCGTTCAGATATCGTTTGCGGTAAAGTCGTTTCTGAAAAATAGCTACAAAGCTCAAGTGGGCCTTACCTGGTAAAATAAGAAAAATAGTTTATCTTCTTGGTTCTTTCGGTAAAGTCACGTTATATTTTTATTATTTTATTATTTCCATTCTACGTGACTCTACCAAAAGAACCAAGAAGATGAATCCCTGCAGTCACGAAAGCTTTAAATCGAAAAATAGTTTAGTTTAGTTTAGACTCCCCCTCCCGTGGTGATGTAGCCAAGAGTAAGATAATTAATAATGATAATAAATGATCAACGTGTCCCGCTCATTGTGGCCACCACTCACCTGTCATGGTTCACCTGCCACTGGTTGATGAAGATGCAGGTGTCCTTGGGAATGAAGAATCCCTGCAGCACGGTGTCACGCGTGGTGCTGGAGAAGTGGAACACTCGGATTAGACAGGGTGGAGGTGGTGGTGGTGGACTGGTGGTGAGCGTAGTGCAGTGTGGCTCAGCGGGGAGGGGCGGAGTGAAGGCCTTCACCCAGCAGCGGATAGATCATGGCTTCAGAACATGATCTATCCGTTTGCGACCCTGGTGCGGCCGGGTACGGGTAGGCCGTGAGTCACTGGTGAGTAACCGTTTGTCACTCATTTCCCAACGTCTTGTCTCTTCTCAAAATTCAAGTTCCTAGAATCAACCCACCCGCGCCTGCAACGTGGCTTCATCCCAGAGGTCGCAATCAGGTACCCGATACCCGTACGGCCGGGTACGGGTACCCGTTTGCGACCCTGGTGCGGCCGGGTACGGGTAAGGAATCAAAACCCGTTTGCGACCTCTGCTTCAGAACCGGAGTTCCCGGAGAAAACCGGCGCTCACCTGTGTGGGATGGTGAATGGAACCACAGACGAGTGTCTCAGCACTTCCAGGATGAAGGCTTCCGTGAAGGGCAACTGGCGGCGGTCGTTGAGTGACGGTCGTCTCTGCCTGCCCACCACTGCGTCTGTCGGCATATCCCCACAGAGGAGCCCCACATTGCAATTGTGAGCGGTGCAGAGGAAGCATTGCGTGACCACAGCTGCGTGTGTCGTTATACCCCCCAAATGAACCCCACCGATGGCATTGCGTGACCACAGCTGCGTGTGTCGTTATACCCCCCAAATGAACCCCACCGATGGCATTGCGTGACCACAGCTGCTTGTGTCGTTATACCCCCCAAATGAACCCCACCGATGGCATTGCGTGACCACAACTGCGTGTGTCGTAATACCCCCCAAATGAACCCCACTGATGGCATTGCGTGACCACAACTGCGTGTGTCGTTATACCCCCTAAAGAACCCCCCGATGGCATTGCGTGACCACAACTGCTTGTGTCGTAATACCCCCTAAAGGAACCCCACTGATGGCATTGCGTGACCACAACTGCGTGTGTCGTTATACCCCCTAAAGAACCCCCCGATGGCATTGCGTGACCACAACTGCTTGTGTCGTAAGACCCCCTAAAGGAACCCCACTGATGGCATTGCGTGACCACAGCTGCGTGTGTCGTAATACCCCCCAAATGAACCCCACCGATGGCATTGCGTGACCACAACTGCGTGTGTCGTTATACCCCCCAAATGAACCCCATTGATGGCATTGCGTGACCACAACTGCGTGTGTCGTTATACCCCCCAAATGAACCCCATTTATGGCATTGCGTGACCACAACTGCTTGTGTCGTAATACCCCCTAAAGGAACCCCACTGATGGCATTGCGTGACCACAACTGCTTGTGTCGTAATACCCCCTAAATGAACCCCACCGATGGCATTGCGTGACCACAACTGCTTTTGTCGTAATACCCCCTAAAGGAACCCCATTGATGGCATTGCGTGACCACAACTGCTTGTGTCGTAATACCCCCTAAATGAACCCCACCGATGGCATTGCGTGACCACAACTGCTTTTGTCGTAATACCCCCTAAAGGAACCCCATTGATGGCATTGCGTGACCACAACTGCTTGTGTCGTAATACCCCCTAAAGGAACCCCACTTTGTAATTGTGGGCACAACTTAGAATATTGTGACGGTGCGAGGTGGCTGGCAGTGTGAAATAATGTAGTTTGATGCATTTCACATAAATAGTACACGGTGCTACGTAAAGGCTTTGCAGTGCATTTAAAATGTGCATGAAACATTGCGTTCACTTTGCCGATATTCCGGAGTTACATCTCAACCTGTGTCGCGTCACGTTGGTGCATTCTGCCCAACTCTAGCCACTGGTGATTGGTGGTGACGAATAGGATGGCGGTGGTGGTGAGTGGGTGGTGGTTGTGGTGAGTGGGTGGTGGTGGTGACGAATAGGTTGGTGGTGGTGAGTGGGTGGTGGTGGTGAGTGGTTGGTGGTGGTGGTGAGTGGTTGGTGGTGGTGGTGAGTGGGTGGTGGTGAGTGGTTGGTGGTGGTGGTGAGTGGTTGGTGGTATTGAGTGGTTGGTGGTGGTGATGAGTGGTTGGTGGTGGTGAGTGGTTGGTGGTGGTGGTGATTGGTTGGTGGTGGTGAGTGGGTGGTGGTGGTGGTGAGTGGTTGGTGGTGGTGAGTGGTTGCTGGTATTGAGTGGTTGGTGGTGGTGGTGAGTGGGTGGTGGTGGTGAGTTGTTGGTGGTGCTGGTGATTGGTTGGTGGTGGTGAGTGGGTGGTGGTGGTGAGTGGTTGGTGGTGGTGAGTGGTTGTTGGTGGTGGTGGTGGTTGGTGCTGGTGAGCAGTAGTGGTGAGTGGTGGTGAGCGGTAGTGGTAGTTAGTGGTGGTGAGTGGTTGGTGGTGGTGAGTGGTGGTGCTGAGCGGTAGTGGTGAGTGGTTGGTGGTGGTGAGCGGTAGTGGTGGTTGGTGGTGGTGAGTAGTTGGTGGTGGTGAGTGGTGGTGCTGAGCGGTAGTGGTGAGTGGTTGGTGGTGGTGAGCGGTACTGGTGGGTGTATAACCGCAGTGACGGCACTCACCAAGCTCCTGGTGGATGTGCTGCTGTATGTCCGGGTAGGCGGCGAGGTACAGCATGCTCCAGCTGAGTGTCGTGGAGATCGTGTCGAACCCTGCGACATGGCGAGCACAGACAGGGGTTCAGCGACATCGCCACGAGTGTGCAGGCGGTGCAACTGCACTGGAGCGGGGAGGGGGGCTGGGCTATGAATGACTTGCATCAGTGGACATGCCGATTCCCAGTGTTCGTGCTGAGATTATTCTCGTTCTAATTAATCACAGGTTGAGCTGGAGCCCTCTGTAGCTCATCCTAAAACGGCGTGAGAATTTAAATCGCTCACTCAGTCGCTCAAGGTCAAAGGTTGCTTCTAATCTGAACCTGCAATCTGATTAAACCTATCCTCCACATACTCTTTGTTTTTTCGGTAAAGTCACGTAGGTAAAAAATTTAAATAAATTTAATAAAATCACGACGTTTCGGAAGCAACACAAGCCTCCGTCATCAGGTGTAACCGCTCCAGTAAAATGGCTGTAGCAATGCTGTAGCAATTTATTTTAATTTTTTTACCTACGTGACTTTACCGAAAAAACCAAAGAGTATGAATCCTTGCAGTCACGAAAACTTAAAATCTAGAACTATCCTGCACACATCCCTATTCCCCACCTCCAAGCTGCCCAACCCTCTCCTCCACACATTCCTATTCCCCACCTCCAAGCTGCCCAACCCTCTCCTCCACACATCCCTATTCCTCACCTCCAATCTGCCCAACCCTCTCCTCCACACATTCCTATTCCCCACCTCCAATCTGCCCAACCCTCTCCTCCACACATCCCTATTCCTCACCTCCAATCTGCCCAACCCTCTCCTCCACACATTCCTATTCCCCACCTCCAATCTGCCCAACCCTCTCCTCCACACATCCCTATTCCCCACCTCCAATCTGCCCAACCCTCTCCTCCACACATCCCTATTCCTCACCTCCAAGCTGCCCAACCCTCTCCTCCACACATCCCTATTCCTCACCTCCAAGCTGCCCAACCCTCTCCTCCACACATCCCTATTCCTCACCTCCAAGCTGCCCAACCCTCTCCTCCACACATCCCTATTCCTCACCTCCAAGCTGCCCAACCCTCTCCTCCACACATTCCTATTCCCCACCTCCAATCTGCCCAACCCTCTCCTCCACACATTCCTATTCCTCACCTCCAATCTGCCCAACCCTCTCCTCCACACATTCCTATTCCTCACCTCCAATCTGCCCAACCCTCTCCTCCACACATCCCTATTCCCCACCTCCAATCTGCCCAACCCTCTCCTCCACACATTCCTATTCCCCACCTCCAATCTGCCCAACCCTCTCCTCCACACATTCCTATTCCTCACCTCCAATCTGCCCAACCCTCTCCTCCACACATTCCTATTCCCCACCTCCAAGCTGCTAACCCTACCACCTCTCAATGTTTCATTCCATACACGCAGTGTTAACGACACGAGATGTGTTGAGTTTGTTGTTGATGATGTTGTTGATGATGTTGCTGTTCGTGTTGTTGATGATGTTGTTGTTGATGATGTTGTTGATGATGTTGTTGTTCATGTTGTTGTTGATGATGTTGTTGTTGATGATGATGTTGTTCATGTTGTTGTTGATGATGATGTTGTTCATGTTGTTGTTGATGATGTTGTTGTTGATGATGTTGTTGATGATGTTGTTGTTCATGTTGTTGTTGATGATGTTGTTGTTGATGATGATGTTGTTCATGTTGTTGTTGATGATGATGTTGTTCATGTTGTTGTTGATGATGATGTTGTTCATGTTGTTGTTGATGATGTTGTTGTTGATGATGATGTTGTTCTTGATGATGATGTTGTTCATGTTGTTGTTGATGATGTTGTTGTTGATGATGATGTTGTTCATGTTGTTGTTGATGATGATGTTGTTCATGTTGTTGTTGATGATGATGATGTTGTTGATGATGATGTTGTTGTTGATGATGTTGCTGTTCGTGTTGTTGATGATGTTGTTGTTCATGTTGTTGTTGATGATGTTGTTGATGATGTTGCTGTTCGTGTTGTTGATTATGTTGTTGATGATGATGTTGTTGTTGATTATGTTGCTGCTGCTGCTATCCTTCAACGAAACCTCCACGCCAGGTGGCACCCTCTCGCTCACCGGCTCCCAAGAAGTCCGACACGATGGAAGACACCTTGTCCAGCGGAAACTCCACGTTCCCGTTCTCGTCGAACTTGGAGTCATGGCTGAGCGAGATGAGCCAGCTGGTGACGTCAGTCACGTTGCTCTGCGGTCACGTGACGACATCGGGCGACCGCGTTAACATTTCGAAAAGCATCCTCGAGGTCCATTTTCATTTTTGTTTATCCTTTTATTTTTGCTTCGGTTCGCAAGATTTCGCGCTGTATCGTGCGGGTATCACCTATTGCTATCCAAAATTCGCCACACTTGCCGCGGTTCGAATTCACACTCTGCAATGCGGGCTATGCAGTCGGGCGTGGGACAGCATTGCGTACTGCGTGTGTACTTTGTATGCGTCCTGTGTGTGTGTACTGCGTGTGTACTGTTTGTGCACTGTGTGTGTTCTGTGTGCGCTACTCGGCAGGCAGCTCTACCGCGTAGAGTGAGGGTGGTGGTGGGACACACACACACACCTGCATTGCTATTATTCTTATTTTGTGTAAAGGATTGGAGGGTCATAAAATATCAGCGAGACGGAAGGGAGAGGGGACAGCACGCGTGGAGTGTTGACTCCGGCGAGGAATGAGGGGGTGGGGGGGGAACGCGCCTGTCAGAGCAAGCGTCGGGGACATCGCACATTGGCCGCTGTGGAAGCGCACGCGGGGTTTGCTCAAGGCGAGCGATGGTCGGTGTGCACTCGGGGGCGACCACGTGGCCTGTCGAAGGCCCCTCGACTGGAGTTTCACGGGACAGACCCAGCAGGTGCCATAGGGTCGGCTGACTGAGGTGGCTGGTACATGCGCCAACTGTGCCAATTTGCTGCGGTTTTAGCCGCCCGGCGCTCCGCTCGTTGTTGTGAGCGTCGCCTCTCTTGCCCCCCGCTGTGGCTGGAGGGGCGACTGCCTCCAACTGCCCCAGTAGCGTCCCTCGCAAGCCTCTTCCACAGAGGCCGATCTTGACACCGCTGGTAACCGGTCGTCGGCAAGTCCACTCAGCTCCATGTTTTTTTCTGTGCCACATCACTCCGTCTCGTCTCTAGCCCGTGCCGCGCGAGTTTTTGTTTTCCCGAATTCGGTAAAAAAAACCCCACAAGACTCAACATTTCAAGAGCCACAATGCGACCGTGCGGCGAATACGAGACGGCGGTGAGCCCTTGATAAAGAACGTTCACGAAGCTGCACGCCCCTTCAAAGTGCCGAACGGAGCCGGCAAAGTTGCACAACCCACCCCCCCCTCCCCCGACTACTTAGTTCCAAACAAAAGCTGTTTGGCCGCACGCGGTGGCTACATCACCTCTCTGCCTCACCACCCACCCACCCCCCCCCCACGGCTCACCTTGTCGTGGCTGCTGTGGTGCTCGGACACGCGGCGCCTGATGAACTCGGAGAAGCGATGGTTGAGCGCCGTGAAGCGCCGCATGCTGCTCCTGCACGAGGGCAGCAGCAGGCGCGCCGCCGGCACGAAGTCGCCGATGTTGCCGGCCGCCGTCACCTTCACGAAGTCGTGGGCCAGCGCCACGATGCCCGCGAGCTCCTCGTCGTCGTGCGCGTACCGCGTGCCAAAGAGCAGCGCGGTGATCACGTTCGCCACGGCGAGCGCCAGCGGCTGCACGGCATCGAACCCGGGTTTCGTGGTCGTCGGCTGTTGCCCGTCGCCGGTGGTGGTGGCGGTGCCGGCAACGGCCTTGCTGCCCTCCAGGAAGATCTGCACGAGCTCCGTGGCTTCGGACGCGGTGTGCTCTTCCAAAGCGCACATCGACGCCGACGCCGTCGAGGTTCCCGTCGACGGCCGCACCTCCTCTTCAGAGAAGGCCCTCAGTGCACCCTGCGCCATCCTCTTGTGGGCCTTCCACGCGGGCCCGTACGTGCTGTTGAACGCCAGACTCAGGCCGTTCCCCACGATCGAGAAGGACTCGAACTTTGGCCGCCCGGCGAAGCTGTCGCCTTGGCGCACGAGCGCCTGTCTGATGGTCTCCAGGCCGCTGAGCACCACCACGGGACGCGAGCCGATCTGTATCTTCATGACGTCGCCGTAGACTTTGCTCCAGCGAGCCAGCGTCACGTGGGGAGCGCTGCCCAGCTCCATGGCGTTTCCGACGAAGGGCCATGCGAACGGGCCGCGCGGAGTCGGGTAGGATGACGGTGGCGGCGTCGATGACGACGACGAAGACGACGTGGACGATCGCTTCTTCTGTAGGGCGGCGAGCGCCAGAAAGACGGCGGAGAGGATGAGGAGGAAGACCTGCACCGTGATGGGCCACACGCCGTGGTGCTGTTGAGGCTGGTGGACCATTTGATCCTCTGAGAGGTTTGGGTCCGACATGGCGAGGTTTTTGTCTTGCCCGAGGGGTGATACCGGTGCGGACTGTGTGTGTGTGTAAGGGTTGGGTGATACACACACGCACACACAGACACGCAGACAGACATGCACAAGGCACACACAGACAGACATCCACAAGGCACACACAGAGGTTCACACACACAACATCCGAGACAAAGACATACACATAACACCCAGACACAAATACGCATACATACATACATGGACACACACACACGCGGGTACACAAAGACAGACAGACACACAGAAACACACGCGTTAGGAGCATGGTCGATATTAATCATCATTTAATATAAGCTATTTAAATAGCAATGACCTCACACACGCACGCACGCATGCACACTCCCATAGCTGCGGATAGTTCCTTCAGAGCACAACCGCTGCGGGATTACCACAACGTGGTAACCGATTTATTGCCCAGAGAGTGATTAGGCGCTGAGTTGTCACCCGTAACGGGCTAGTGTTAGGGCTAGGGATACGGCTCGTGTTAGAGCTAATGCTAGGGCTATTGCTAGGGCTATTGCTAGGGCTAATGCTAGGTATATTGCTATGGCTATTGCTAGGGCTAATGCTAGGGCTATTGCTAGGGCTAATGCTAGGGCTAATGCTAGGGTGAATGCTGGGCTAATGCTAGGGCTAATGCTAGGGCTATTGCTATGGCTATTGCTAGGGCTATTGCTAGGGCTATTGCTAGGGCTAATGCTAGGGTGAATGCTAGGGTGAATGCTGGGCTAATGCTAGGGCTAATGCTAGGTATATTGCTATGGCTATTGCTAGGGCTATTGCTAGGGCTATTGCTAGGGCTAATGCTAGGGCTAATGATAAGGCTATTGACAGGGCTATTGCTAGGGCTATTGCTAGGGCTATTGCTAGGGCTAATGCTAGGGCTATTACTAGGTCTATTGCTAGGGCTATTGCTGGGCTAATGCTGGGCTAATGCTAGGGATAATGATAAGGATATTGGCAGGGCTATTGCTAGACCACCGCTGTGTTTTGTAGGCGACCAACACGAAACTCTCGCACGTGCGGACCTATTTTTGTGAATGGAAATCGATGGCAGTGAATGAGCAGGAAGTGGCTATAACCGCTACGCCCTCGTAAATCTCTTGACATGCTTACACATATCTCGGCTTGTGAATGTCGATAATGATATACATGCCATTTGCGCCACGTCATTATGCACATTAAAACATATTTCTGTCCGCATACCGCAACGTACTAAACAGCCCCGCCGAGTTTATAACTCCTTGCGGCTAGGCGATGAAAACAATGGGTTTTTTTATTATTATTATTAAACGATTAGACAAAGGCGAATATCCACCTCCAACAGCACGTGGGGCAAGTGCTGTTCGCGAGCGAAGTTCCCGTCACGTAGCGAGCACCAATTTATAGTCGGATCGGGTATTCGTGAGTGAGAGTGTTGTGGCCGGAAAAAAAACCTAACCAAGCCACGCCCGGCCGGCCGGCCGCCTTTGTCTCTCCGCAGCAGTTGTCGATATCGATGCGTTTCACGGCGCCCTGGCTTAAATCGTGTCCGGCCGAGTTCGCCTGTTCACGCATTCGCCACTGACGGCGATTGAACGGGTTCGTAGCGCAGGGCTCTCACCACCGCCCCACCCCCCCCTCCTCCTCCTCCACCTCCGTTGAACAATTTAAACGCAATCAAGGCAAAGGTCACCCGGATAGCCTCCGCTAGGCGTTTGGGGCAAGGGCTGCTAGCGAGCAGCTACGAAGGGCTGGCGCGGCGCACGAGAGCGTGGCCAGAAACCCCAGCGGCGATGATTACAGAGCGTCCTGAGCTCAATGCTGAGTCGACCTAGGGGTGGCTCAAACACCAGTTGGGATCATCGTCACTGGCGTTGGTGGTGGCCGTGATCCGGGAATCGAACTCGCGCGCTAACCGCTGCACCACCGCTCCCCACTGACATCGACGCACAGCTCACGAAACACGCTCCACCAAAGCCGCCAGAACCACAGCGTGCAACAAAGACAAAGACTCCCACCACCACCGTGTAGCCTTAACAGACTGCAGGGGCAAGTGCTGCTAGCGAGTAGCACCTATGAAGGTCGGCCACGGGTGGCCAACACCACGCTCAGCCGCCTTTGTCTCCAGGTTACTAATCTGAGGCTGAGTCGACCTAGGGGAGGCCCAGAACCGGTTCAGATAATCGTCGCCGGTGTAACGCGCACATGTACAGCCCCGCGCCGTCGCTCCACTGCGGGACGAGGGCCTCCTCCGTACTTCGTGCGCGGTGGTCATCCTCACCATACTTCACCACGGGAGCACAGAAGTACGGTACAACAATGAATGCCGCTGCATCAGTGCCGGATTATCCTCGTAGCAAAAGTCGCTACGTATGTAGTAGCTACTACACGTGTAGTAGCTACTACACGTGTAGTAGCTACTACACGTGTAGTAGCTACGGACCCCGCACTTTCAAGGGCCCCCGCGCTAAATGCTTTCAAGCTCTCAATTTTGGGTTCAGCGATTCTGCACTTGCTCTATTACTATAGTGCTATACCGCCTTCAACTTTTACGAACGACTGGGTGTTTTAAAATTAGCGATTTGTCATATTACCTGGCTGTATAGCAAATAAAAAAAATACGACTGATTTACTATGCAAGTTAAAAAATTGTGTTTTAATATTCATGTTTTTTTTTATTTAGGGCCCCTTTGTAGCATCATATGCTACAGGTCCCGCACTAGCTTCATCCGGCACTGTGCTGCACCTCTCTGCTGCCCACAGCGTAGCACAACAGTAGCGGCAGTAGCCTGGAGCACCAGTTATTCAGACGTTTTAGCGAACGGCTGTCGCCCATCCAGACACTCTTCCATCAGAGCTCGACGCTCTGCGTAGATCGGACCAACATTTTTCGCCAATGAACGCGATCGTGTCGCATCGGTAGCCACAGCAGCGGCAGCATAATCACACATGGCTGAACGTAACTCCCCTACCACACCCGACCCCCTCGATGCGCTGTGAACAAGGGTCATTAGCCGAAACGTCGCCAGTTATTGACTTCCCCCGCCCCCCCGTTTGAGGCTGCAGCGTCGGGATCGCATTTTTATTTTTCGTTTCAAGGCTGCGGATATTTTTTTTTGCAACTTGGATATTTTAGAGACGGTTCTGCACAATAATTGAATCACCGCGCAGGATATGACCACGTAGTATAACGATAATCATCATGATCGTTTCTGTGCACGGTATTGCCATCTAACCAACCGCTAACCGCGAAGCGTTTGTTTGAAATGAGCCTAGCTCTGCTGATGGGACCCAGGAAATCGAAACCTGTGCAGAGTTTGTTTTGTTCTCGCTTAAAGCAAATATCTGCCGGATAACATCGAGCACAATCAACAACACGAGTGACGTGGGCTTAAACGCAAGCCCGACTCTGCTGATGAGACACTTGAACGCCGAAACGGGTCCGTGGCTTTTAGCAGATGCTGCTGGATAATAAACAAGCAAAGAAGCCTGCACGATGGACTAACGCGCGGCATGCTGCTTCACATAATTTTAACACGCGATTTGGGCTTTCGTGGCCAAAATAATATCCATAACAGAGTGTTTTTTTCTGGGTTAGATCGCGTAAATATATAAACGTGTCGTTAAACCCGCCACCGCCAATTGGTAAGGTTTGTCATGTCGACAAAATGTGGACAATTCGTTACTAGTACGACACAACGGTGTGTTGAAGAGCGAATCCACAACATTTACAATCTGAGTACCAGTTACTAGTACGGTACACCGGTGTGTTGGAGAGAAAAAAACCCACTACAGCATTTCACAATTGGAGTACGATCTTGTTTCACGTCGCCGTGTTGACACACGCTCGGATTTTAGTTGCAGACGGAGAATAGCGGCATTGCAGGGCTGCCCCTTTATCCGTGGCGAGCTTGCCACTTTGGTGTGGGATGTCTTACAGGATCTATGGGTAGCCAGGTCGATCTCTCTTGCGAATGTGACTCTCAACAATCTCTGGTTCAGTTTCGATTTCTGACCTGATAAAAAAATATATATATTTTTTTCTTCTTCTTGGTTCTTTCGGTAAAGTAACGTAGAAGGGAAATAATAAAATAATAAAAAAAAACATAATAAAATACAATTCTCACGACGTTTCGGCCACAACGCAAGCAGCCGTCCTCAGGTGAAGAACAGGTCTGCTTGCGTTGTGGCCGAAACGTCGTGAGAATTGTATTTGATTATGTTTTATTTTTATTATTTCGCTTCTACGTGACTTTACCGAAAGAACCAAGAAGATGAATCCCTGCAGTCACTTAAAGCTTTAAATCGAAACTATATATCTGTTAAACCCCACGTGCCGCAACACACACACACATAACGCACGTAACATGTACGCGCGTTTAAAAAACAACTCAAACAGGACTCCCCCCCCTAATCGCTTGCGTTCAGTCGCTCACCTGCAGTTAGATCCAGGTGAGCGCGAGACGTGGGAGGGGATGGACTGGGAGGGGTGCAGGAAACCGCTTTTGTCGGGTCCGCCTCGCCCCCGATGTCGCGTGCGAAGACTCGCAGTTTGCGCGCTCCGATCGCACACGACGCCTGTTGCACTCACGCACGCGACACGCGGCACGCACACGCACACACACAGCGAGAGAGAGAGAGGTGGGAGGGGAGATGAGAGAGAGAGAGAGCGACAGTGCCTGAACCAGCGCGCGCGGGACGCGGTTATATAGCCGCTTTTGGTGGGGTGGCCGATGGCGTTCATTGGTTATGGAAGAGGTGGGCAGAGGGGGGTGGTGGGGTGGGAGTTGGTGGAGGGGGGTGATGTGATGTGTGTGTGCGTGTGTCGTGGGTGGGGGAGCGGTGGGTGTAGTGGTTGGCACACTTCGCTACGAAAACCGGTGACGCGAGGTCGATTGCCGCTCACGGCCAACACCAAGTGACGATTTATCTGAAACGGTCGTCGCCCTCGCCTAGGTCGACTCAGCCACGAATGAGTAACCTGGTGGTGGTGAGTACACGTCGCCACTGGGGAAGACAAAGGCGGCCGGGCGTGGTGCTGGCCACCCACCTCCTCGTGTCTCGTGCCGGCCTTCAGAGGTGCCTACACGCTATGAGCACTTGCCCCAACAGTCTGTTACAGGCTACACGGGGGATCTTTGTCCTGGTCACACACCACCAACACACAACAACAACAACCGCCATTCGCCACTAAGTGGCGGTGACCTCACCACGGCGCTTGTGCCAGGCCATGTGCACGCTGAGGCCACGTGAAGTGTCGAACGCCCGCTGGCAGGAGGTCACGGGGCAGACCCCGGTGCCATGGGTTGACCGACTGAGATGACTGCCCGATGCACCACCTGTGCCCCCTTTGTCTTTTTGTGGGGGAGCGGTGGTGTAGTGGTTGGTGCACTGCGCTAGGAACTCGGCCACCCGAGTTCCATTCCCGCTCATGATCAATAACCGCGGCGAGTGTTTGTTTTTACACTTAAACATTTTTTTTACAAATCCCATCAGCCGCATGTCCTCCTGGGGGAGTGCGACGTTTACCGCAGCATTGGTTCGGTACGAGCACAACTCTTGGACCGGTTTCGGCATTCAATGTCTCATCAGCAGCAGAGCCGGTTTCCCCTTGAATCGGAGTGCTCCCGCGTTGAACCGATGCCGATTGCAAATGTTACACTCCGAGATGGAACGGCGCGTGTGTGTGTGTGTGGCTGATGCACAAGGAGGAGGCTTGCGATGGACGCTGCTACTGGGCAGGTGGAGGCAGTCGCCCTACAGCAACAGCGGGGGTGGGGGGGGGGGCAGAGGAGCGACGTCCACAACAACGAGCGGAGCGCCGGGTAGCTAAAGCACAGCATGTTGGCACCCATGGCACCTGGGTCTGTCCCGTGACCTCCTGGCAGCGGGCGTTCAACACTTCACGTGGCCTTGACGTGCACATAGCCTGGCACAAACGCCGTGGTGAGGTCACCGCCACTTAGTAACGAATGTTGATCAAGCAAAATGTATCTATTTGGTGTCTGGACATCTTAACAAGTTTCGATTTAAAGCTTTCGTGACTGCATGGATTCATATTCTTGGTTCTTTCGGTAAAGTCACGTGGAAGGGAAATAATAAAATAATAAAAATCAAACATAATAAGATAAAATTCTCCCAATCTTATTATGTAATTTTTTTTATTATTATTGTATTTCCCTTCTACGTGACTTTACCGAAAGAACCAATACTATCTTAACAAGTGTTTTCTTTTTCTACCTACGTGACTTTACCGAAAGAACCAAAGAGTATGGATTCCTGCAGTCACGAAAGCTTAAAATCAAGTGTTTTATTGCCAGGACGGGTAAAAAAACCCATCCTTATTTCTCAAACGCCACGCGCCTGTTTTAATGTGCAAGGCACGGGTCCCACCGCTCTGTGGTTAAACGATTACCAAAACAGCTCAAGTGCAGGGCCTTCCACGGACCCCTTTCAATGACCTCCCCCCCCCTCCCCGCGTGGCTTCTGCATGCGTGGTCTTGCGTGTGACCTCACGACCTCTCGCTACGATTGTGGCTGGCGCTAGGGGTTTCTGTGTGGGGTGGGTGGGGGGTGGGGTGGGGGGGGGCGGTGGCGCAACGGTTAGCGCTACGCCGCGCTACGAACCCGGCGGCCCGAGTTCAAGTCGCGCTCACGGCCACCGATTTATCTGAAGCGATCCTGGGGTCTCGCGTAGGTCGGCTCAGCCTCACATGAGTAGCTGGTGCGGTGTGTAAACGTCACCACTGGAGAGACAAAGGCGGCCGGGCGTGGTGCTGGCCACCCACCCGATTCTCGCACACGCCAACCAACACCCAGTGACGATCATCTGAATCGGTCCCGGGTCTTCCCTAGGTCGACTCAGCCTCAAATGAGTACCTGGTGCGGTAAGCATCGTCGCCAGGGAGACAAAGGCGGCCGGGCGTGGTGTTGGCACACCCACTCCCTCGTGTGCCGTGCCGCTTTTCATAGGTGCTCGCTAACAGCACTTGCCCCAACAGTCTGTCAAGGCTACACGGGGGATCTTTGTGTGTGTGTGTGAGAGAGAGCGGTGGCGCAATGGTTAGCGCACTGCTCTCGAGTTCGATGTTCGCTCCCGAGCATTTAACAGTGGCGAAATATATTGAACCCGGCCCTGGGCGTCCCCTAGGTCGACTCAGCATTAAATCCCTAAATGCACTGGGGAGACAAGGGCGGTGCTGTTTGCCACACCGCGTTTTTTTGTTCGCCGTGCTGGGCGTAATGTTATCATTTTATCGGTCGGTACGTTTCCCTTTGTGTGTGTATCTGTATCTGTACGTATATTTGCGCATGTCTGTGTTTGTCTTCGTATGCTTTGCATGTGTGTTTGAATGTCTAACTGCCAGTGTGTGTGCGTGTGTGTGCGCATGTGTGTGTTGAGGATTGTGTGTCATTATGCCTGCACGTGTATGCTTGTGTGCCCGTGTGCATATGTCCATCAGTGTCATATCTATTTGATTATATGCCAGTATGCCTGGGTGTACGTGTGTGTGTGTGGGGAGCGGTGGTGTAGCGGTTAGCGCTACGCTGCGCTACGAACCCAGCGACCCGAGTTCAATTCTCGCTCACGGCCAACACCGGCGACGATTATCTCAACCGATCTTGGGCCTCCCCTAGGTCGACTCAGCCTCAAATTATGACTTGTTGCGGTGAGTAAACATCGCCACTGGGGAGACAAAGGCGGCCGGGCGTGGTACTGGCCGCCCGCCCCCTCGTGTGCCGGCCTTCATCGGTGCTACTCGCCAACAGCACTTGTCCCAACAATCTGTCAAAGGCTACACGGGGGATCTTTCTCTTTGTATCATTGTTCACGTGTTGATGTAAGCATCATTGTGTGTGTGTCAGCATGCGCGTGTGTGTGTGTATGTCAGTGTTTATGTGTGTGTGTGTATGTCAGTGTTTATGTGTGTGTGTGTCGGTGTGGTGCGTGTTAACAGCACTTTTCCCAAAAGTTTGTTAAGGCGAAACAGGAGAGCTTTGTCTTTGTTGTTTGTGTGTATCACTGTGTATGTGTCAGCATGTCTCTCCCTGTATGTATATCAGTGTGTGCCACTGTGGGGGTCACTGTGGGGGTCAGTGTGTGCATCACTGTTTGTGTGTCAGTATGTGTGAGTATGTGTGTGAGCATGTGTGTGTCAGTGTGTGTGTCAGTGTGTGTGTGTCAGTGTGTTTCAGTGTGTGTGTGTCAGTGTGTGTGTGTCACTGTGGGGGTCATTGTGTGCATCACTGTTTGTGTGTCAGTATGTGTGAGCATGTGTGTCAGTGTGTGTGTCAGTGTGTGTGTCAGTGTGTGTGTGTCAGTGTGTGTGTCAGTGTGTGTGTCAGTGTGTGTGTGTGTCAGTGTGTCAGTGTATGACTGTGTGTGTCAGTGTGTCAGTGTGTGTGTCAGTGTGTGTGTCAGTGTGTGTGTGTCAGTGTGTTTCAGTGTGTGTGTGTCAGTGTGTGTGTGTCACTGTGGGGGTCATTGTGTGCATCACTGTTTGTGTGTCAGTATGTGTGAGCATGTGTGTCAGTGTGTGTGTCAGTGTGTGTGTCAGTGTGTGTGTGTCAGTGTGTGTGTCAGTGTGTGTGTCAGTGTGTGTGTGTGTCAGTGTGTCAGTGTATGACTGTGCGTGTCAGTGTGTCAGTGTGTGTGTCAGTGTGTGTGTGTTAGTGTGTGTGTGTCATTGTGTGTGTATGTTAGTGTGTGTCAGTGTGTCAGTGTGTGTGTGTCAGTGTGTCAGTGTGTGTGTGTCAGCGTGTGTGTGTCAGTGTGTCAGTGTGTGTGTGTCAGTGTGTGTGTGTCAGCGTGTGTGTGTGTCAGCGTGTGTGTCGCGTGCGCCCCGTGTTGACACGGAGGAGTCGCACCCCTCAGCTCCCCGCGCACTCAGCTCCGTTCGCGTGCGAAGCCGCAGATAAGAAGGGGAGCTAGTTGAGTGGCGGGGTGAGCGGGGGGGTGAGCGGGGAGGTGGGGTGAGCGGGGGGGGGGGGTGAGCGGGGGGGGTGAGCGGGGGGGGCGCGGAGAATTCGGCAAAAATCGCGCTCGTTCGCACGCACGGCACACGCGGGGCTGACTCGGCACGGGGAAGGGCGTGATAGTGTGTGTGTTAGTGTGTGTGTGTGTTGGTGTGTGTGTTGGTGTGTGTGTGTTGGTGTGTGTGTTGGTGTGTGTGTGTGTTAGTGTGTGTGTGTGTTGGTGTGTGTGTGTTGGTGTGTGTGTGTGTTGGTGTGTGTGTGTTGGTGTGTGTGTGTTGGTGTGTGTGTGTTGGTGTGTGTGTGTTGGTGTGTGTGTGTTGGGGCGTGTTGGGGCGTGTTGGTGTGTGTGAGTGTTGGTGTGTGTGTTGGTGTGTGTGTTGGTGTGTGTGTGTGTTGGTGTGTGTGTTGGTGTGTGTGTGTTGGTGTGTGTGTTGGTGTGTGTGTGTGTGTTGGTGTGTGTGTTGGTGTGGAGGAGGCTCGTGAAGGACGCTACTGGGCAGTTGGAGGCAGTCGCCCTCCAACAACAACGGAGGGCGGAGGAGCGACGCTCACAACCACGAGCGGAGCGCCGGGTGGCTAAAGCACAGCAAGTTGGCACGGAAGGGGGCACAGGTGGTGCATCAGCCAGTCTTTTCGGTCATCTTAGTCAGTCGACCCGTGGCACCTGCTGGGTCTGCCCCGTGACCTCCTGCCAGCGGGCGTTCGACACTTCACGTGTCCTCAGCATGCACCTAGCCTGGCACAAGCGCCGTGGTGAGGTCACCGCCACTTAGTGGCGAACGGCGGATGATGTTGTTGTGTGTGTTAGTGTGTGACCAGGACAAAGATCCCCCGTATAGCATTAACAGACTTTTGGGGCCAGTGCTGTTAGCGAGTAGCACCTATGAAGGCCGGCACGGCACACGAGGGGGTGGGTGGCCAGCACCACGCCCGACCGCCTTTGTCTCCCCAGTGGCGATATTTTCTACACACCGCACCAGGTACTCATCTGATTTGACCTAGGGGAGGCCCAGGACCGGTTCAGATAATCGTCACCGGTAGAGCAACCGGTTAGCGCACAGCGCTGTAAACCCGGCCAGCCGAGTTCGATTCCCGCTCACGGCCACCAACACTGACATCTGAACCACTCGGCCTCAAATCATTTGCCTGGTGCGGTGTGTAGCCAACATCCCCGCTGGGGAGACAAAGGCGGCCGAGGTCGGTGTTGGCCAACCAGTCCCTCGTGTTCCGTGCCGGCCTTCATAGGGTGCTACTCGCTAACAGCACTTGACCCAACCGTCTGTCAAAAGCTCTATGGGGGGAATCTGTCTAGACATTTTTTCGTCACACTAAACTTTACCCTACAAGTGTGAGTTTGCTGAACTTAAAAACCAACACAACAAAAAATCTCGGCAAACGATGAAGTTGGTTGATCTATTTTCGGTGTTATCTGATGGAGACCATCTGTCCTACGTGACGCGTCCGTCTAGACAACGAAGGGACAATTGAAGGACGGACGGACAGGTCTCCTCCTGAACACGGCTTAGTGGCGAGCGGCAAATCTGACCGGCTCCTGCCGAATCCGTAACTGACCAGCACGGCGAAGTATGGTCAAACAACCCCCATCGGCCGACACGGTCAGTGGGGGGAGCAAGGTGGGGTGGCCTCTGACCATCCAGGCAGCGGATTGACAATCGATCCGCGAATGACCGCCTCGTACGGCGAAGAAGGAGGATGACCATCGTCGCATAGATGGAGGGATGAAATCAACATCAACAACATCAACAACATCAACAAAAACATCAACAACATCAACAACATCAACAACAACAACACCAACAACATCAACAACAACATCAACAACATCAACAACAACATCAACAACAACATCAACAACATCAACAACAACATCAACAACATCAACAACATCAACAACAACATCAACAGCAACATCAACAACATCAACAACAACATCAACAACATTAACAACAACATCAACAACATCAACAACATCATCAACAACAACATCAACAACAACAACATCAACAACATCAACACCATCAACAACAACATCAACAACAACATCAACACCACCACCACCTCCATCGTCAACGGCGCGAGTCACGTGGGTCGCAGCGTCACGACGTCGAAGAGGCCTTCGTCCAGCAGTGGATAGACCACGGCTGCTGATGCTGCTGATGATGATGATGCTGATGATGATGATGCTGATGATGATGCTGATGCTGCTGTTGATGCTGCTGCTGCTGATGATGATGCTGATGATGCTGCTGCTGCTGCTGCTGATGATGATGATGATGCTGCTGATGATGATGATGCTGATGATGATGCTGCTGATGATGATGCTGCTGCTGATGCTGCTGATGATGATGCTGCTGATGATGATGATGCTGATGATGATGCTGCTGATGCTGCTGATGATGCTGCTGCTGATGATGATGCTGATGATGATGCTGCTGATGATGCTGCTGATGATGATGCTGCTGCTGATGATGATGATGCTGATGCTGCTGATGCTGCTGATGATGATGCTGCTGATGCTGATGCTGTTGCTGCTGCTGATGATGATGATGCTGCTGATGATGATGCTGCTGCTGATGATGCTGCTGCTGATGATGATGCTGATGATGATGCTGCTGATGATGATGCTGCTGCTGCTGCTGATGATGCTGCTGCTGCTGATGATGCTGCTGATGATGCTGCTGATGATGCTGATGATGCTGATGCTGATGCTGCTGCTACTGCTGATGCTGCTGCCGATGCTGCTGATGATTGTGTTTATATAGCAGCAGCAGAGCCGCTGAGCCATGCGGGTTGGCCTGACTTGGGTCTCTATATAAACAGACGCCATGACATCGCCGCTGTGATAGGTTGACATTTGACAGATATGGATCAGTGCGGTGTCAAACCCCGCATCTCTTAGGACGACTTCCGTCTTAAACAACAACTGTTAAAAAATATATAGAACTCACCGAGGGTCACTCGTTGTACGGGTTAGCGAAGGCATGGCAGGAATTCCATTGGTGGCGAGATGTTAACTACCTCGCCCGGTATACAGGAGGTCGTGAGTCCGATCCCGACCTTGACGCCTGTTGTATATTCGGAGTTTGCATCTCTCTCTCCCTGTAAATATGTTAACTACCTCGCCTGGTATACACGAGATCGTGGATTCGATCCAAACCCTGACGCCTCCTGCTGTGTATTTGGAGTTTGCGTGTCTCTCTCTCGCCCTGTAGAGATGTTAACTACCTCGCCTGGTATACAGGAGATCGTGGGTTCGATCCAGACCTGACGCTTCCTGCTGTATATGTGGAGTTTGCGTGTCTCTCTCTCTCCCTGTAGAGATGTTAACTACCTCGCCTGGTATACAGGAGATCGTGGATTCGTTCCAAACCCTGACGCCTCCTGCTGTGTGTTTGGAGTTTACGGTGTCTCTATCTTTCCCTGTAGAGATGTTAACTACCTCGCCTGCTATACAGGAGATCGTGGATTCGTTCCAAACCCTGACGCCTCCTGCTGTGTGTTTGGAGTTTACGGTGTCTCTCTCTCTCCCTGTAGAGATGTTAACTACCTCGCCTGGTATACAGGAGATCGTGGATTCGATCCAGACCCTGATGCTTCCTGCTGTGTGTTTGGAGTTTGCGTGTCTCTCTCTCTCTCTGTGGTCGCGTGGATTTTCTTCCGGCTCCTGCGGTTATCCCCTCCACATTTAGAATCAACATTACGCGTTTAGAGTCTTCGCCTGCTATAAATGTCCACATAGTGATAAGGCGATTCGTTGGGCTATCACTTGTGATAGCCAGATCGCTTCTGAAACAGTGATGTAAAGCTAAGTGTGGCCTTACCCTGGTAACAAAAAAAAAATTGAATTCTGCGTTGGAAATGGTGCACAAGCACAAATTATAAAAACAACAACAAACTCAACACGTTTGTCAATAACACCGTGGCCTTAAAAAAACATATATACAATATAGGCGACGTTTCGGGCAATGGTCCTTCGTAAGGGCATGCGGATGTTGGTTTCCCTGCGTTCGTTTTGTAATCCATCCTCGCGAGTCTTGCCGGAGCCGGAGGCGAAACCATCTCCATTTGGGACTCTCCTCCCAGCGAGTAGTGCACTACCGTGTGCGTGACTAGGCGTATGCAGGAGCCACGATGATGATGGTGGTTCTGATGATGATGGGGGTGATGGTGATGATGGGGGTGGTGGTGATGGTGATGATGATGGGGGTGATGGTGATGATGGGGGTGGTGGTGGTGGTGGTGATGGGGGTGATGGTGATGATGGGGGTGGTGGTGATGATGATGATGGGGGTGATGGTGATGATGGGGGTGGTGGTGATGGTGATGATGATGATGGGGGTGATGGTGATGATGGGGGTGGTGGTGATGATGATGATGGGGGTGATGGTGATGATGGGGGTGGTGGTGATGATGATGATGGGGGTAATGGTGATGATGGGGGTGGTGGTGATGATGATGATGATGGGGGTGATGGTGATGATGGGGGTGATGGTGATGATGGGGGTGGTGGTGATGATGATGATGGGGGTGATGGTGATGATGGGGGTGGTGGTGATGATGATGATGATGATGGGGGTGATGGTGATGATGGGGGTGGTGGTGATGATGATGATGATGGGGGTGATGGTGATGATGGGGTGGTGGTGATGATGATGATGGGGGTGATGGGGGTGGTGGTGATTCTGATGATGATGGGGGTGATGGTGATGATGGGGGTGGTGGTGATGATGATGATGGGGGTGATGGTGATGATGGGGGTGGTGGTGATTCTGATGATGATGGGGGTGATGGTGATGATGGGGGTGGTGGTGATGATGATGATGGGGGTGATGGTGATGATGGGGGTGGTGGTGATGATGATGATGGTGGGGGTGATGGTGATGATGGGGGTGGTGGTGATGATGATGATGGGGGTGATGGTGATGATGGGGGCGGTGGTGATGATGATGATGGGGGTGATGGTGATGATGGGGGTGGTGGTGATTCTGATGATGATGGGGGTGATGATGATGGTGATGATGGGGGTGGTGGTCATTCTGATGGGGGTGATGGTGATGATGGGGGTGGTGGTGATGATGATGATGGTGATGATGATGATGATGGGGGTGGAATGATGAACACAAGCATCCCGTAGCCCCCCCCCCACTGCCCCGTCCTTGTGATTCGGGATTGTGATTCGATTCGAGGATCGGTTGTCAAGTTCTGAACAACGCAGCACCCTCGGATGAGACGCGTGGGCTCCGTCATCGGACGCGATGCGCATCTTTGCTGAACGCGCGACGAGTGATTGATGATGATGATGTGTGATGGATACATCACGCGAGGAAGCGTAACATGAATCAAGATAACCATAGATCAAATGTCAAGCTAAAGTCGCACACAATTAACATGTCTTAATAATGCCATCGTGACAATAAATTAACGACACATTTTTTGATCTAACCCACAAAAAAACCCCGTATTATGGATGATATTGGTCGTGAAACCCTGCCACGTGTTAAACTAAATAACCCGATGTTGTCCTGCATGACTCGAAGGCTGTTTAGTCCGTGTGTTTATTCATTTTGTATTTGCCGTGCGCCGTGGGTGCTGTGACGCGACCCTTAATGTGGAATGGGGCATGAGAGGGAGAAGGAGGGGGGGGCAGATGGCATCTGACCTAATTCCCCTGGTTCACGAACCACGCGACTTGGCGTGCGCAAAGCCAACACCATCGATCCGTGCCAACGTCCATAAAATACAAATAACAAAAACATCGCGGGTCCGTCCGCTCGTGCCAACGTCCAAAGTCCGAGGCGGCTCGAGGTACCACAGTCGGGGTTCAATGCTCGGGTGCAGAGGTCAAGAGGTCAGCCGCTCGCGAGGATGCTGATGGTGGAGAAAGAGACGGCGTTGGGGGGCAGGGGGAGGGGGTAGTGTTGGTAGAAAGTCGATCGTGGGGGTTCATTGACCATACTTGGCCACGCTGGTCAGTCCGGGTTGGCGAGCAACCGGAAGGGTTTTGAATCGAAGGTGGCGAGGCGATGCTGCAAGATGTCGTACAGGATGGAGGAGGAGGTGGTGGGTGGGACACGTGGTTTGTAGGGTGGAGGAGGAGGTGGTGAAGGATGGGACACGTGGTCTGCAGGGTGGAGGAGGAGGTGGTGATGGGTGGGACACGTGGTTTGTAGGGTGGAGGAGGAGGTGGTGAAGGATGGGACACGTGGTCTGCAGGGTGGAGGAGGAGGTGGTGATGGGTGGGACACGTGGTTTGTAGGGTGGAGGAAGAGGAGGTGGTGATGGGTGGGACAGGTGGTGTGCAGGGTGGTGGAGGTGGTGATGGGTGTGACACGTGGTTTACAGGGTGGAGGGGAGGAGGTGGTGATGGGTGGGACACGTGGTTTACAGGGTGGAGGAGGAGGTGGTGATGGGTGGGACACGTGGTTTGTAGGGTGGAGGAGGAGGTGGTGATGGGTGGGACACGTGGTTTGCAGGGTGGTGGAGGAGGTGGTGATGGGTGGGACACGTGGTTTGTAGGGTGGAGGAGGAGGTGGTGATGGGTGGGACACGTGGTTTGCAGGGTGGTGGAGGAGGTGGTGATGGGTGGGACACGTGGTTCACAGGGTGGAGGAGGAGGTGGTGATGGGTGGGACACGTGGTTTACAGGGTGGAGGAGGAGGTGGTGATGGGTGGGACACGTGGTTAACAGGGTGGAGGAGGAGGTGGTGATGGGTGGAACACGTGGTTTACAGGGTGGAGGTGGAGGTGGTGATGGGTGGGGCACGTGGTTCACAGGGTGGAGGAGGAGGTGGTGATGGGTGGGACACGTGGTTCACAGGGTGGAGGAGGAGGTGGTGATGGGTGGGACACGTGGTTTGCAGGGTGGTGGAGGAGGTGGTGATGGGTGGGACACGTGGTTCACAGGGTGGAGGGGAGGAGGTGGTAATGGGTGGGACACGTGGTTTACAGGGTGGAGGAGGAGGTGGTGATGGGTGGGGCACGTGGTTTACAGGGTGGAGGAGGAGGTGGTGATGGGTGTGACACGTGGTTTACAGGGTGGAGGAGGAGGTGGTGATGGGTGGGACACGTGGTTTACAGGGTGGAGGAGGAGGTGGTGATGGGTGGGACACGTGGTTTGCAGGGTGGTGGAGGAGGTGGTGATGGGTGGGACACGTGGTTCACAGGGTGGAGGAGGAGGTGGTGATGGGTGGGACACGTGGTGTGCAGGGTGGAGGAGGAGGTGGTGATGGGTGGGACACGTGGTTCACAGGGTGGAGGAGGAGGTGGTGATGGGTGGGACACGTGGTTCACAGGGTGGAGGGGAGGAGGTGGTGATGGGTGGGACACGTGGTTTGCAGGGTGGTGGAGGAGGTGGTGATGGGTGGGACACGTGGTTCACAGGGTGGAGGAGGAGGTGGTGATGGGTGGGGCACGTGGTGTGCAGGGTGGAGGAGGAGGTGGTGATGGGTGGGACACGTGGTTCACAGGGTGGAGGGGAGGAGGTGGTGATGGGTGGGACACGTGGTTTGCAGGGTGGTGGAGGAGGTGGTGATGGGTGGGACACGTGGTTTGCAGGGTGGTGGAGGAGGTGGTGATGGGTGGGACACGTGGTTTGCAGGGTGGTGGAGGAGGTGGTGATGGGTGGGACACGTGGTTCACAGGGTGGAGGAGGAGGTGGTGATGGGTGGGACACGTGGTGTGCAGGGTGGAGGAGGAGGCGAAGTCACCGAGACCGCCAGCGGAGTGGCTGCTGGTGGTCCATGCGCAAGAGGTAGAGAAGACCTAAAGTGGGACGCTGGTGGTGACTGACGACAACGACGATGATGATGATGAGGAACGAAACAGGTGAACCTCTCCACAACTCTGGCTGTCGCCTGATGAAGCTGGTTGTAATTACTGCCGAATCGTCGTACTCAGATTGTAAATGTTGTGGCTTGGCTCTCCAACACACAACCAGTGTGCTGTGTTAGTATACTACACTATACACTGCACTATACACTAGTGCTGTACTAGGATACTACACTATACACTACACACTACACTACTATACACTACACTATACATTATACAACTATACACTACACTATACACTGCACTATACACTACTATACACTACACTATACACTAGTGCTGTACTAGTATACTACACTATACACTACACTATACACTACACTATACACGACACCACCATACATTACACTATACACTACACTATACACTACACTATACACAAGTGTTGTACTATTATACTATACTATACACTACACTATACACTACACTACACACTAGTGCTGTACTCGTGACGAATTGGCCACGTTCTGTTTACGTGACAACCATCACCAGTCGGCTGTGCCAGGTGGTGGCGGGTTTTAACGACGCAACATTTACATATTTCTATCGTGGATGAAGGAGGCTGTGTGAGCGGCTCTTGAAGGCTCGCGCGGCAGCTGCCACCCACTGGCTCCGGGCACGTGGTCAGAGGGCGGCGGTGGGGGCCACCAACGGGGCAGAGTGGCCGCGATTGACCTCGTGACCTTGGACCTCGTGACCTTGACCCCCGATGCACGAAGCACATCAAAGGGCAGGTGCGGAGGCCTCGCGTTTAATTGAAATGTGCTCAGCGTGTTTTAGGAAGGAAGTGGTGGTGGTGGCAATTACCCGATAATCCGTGCCGCGGGCGGTACCCACCCTCCCTACATCACCCCATGCAAACAAAGGCAAAGATGCCCCGTATAGCCTGAGCGGACTGTCGGGGGCAAGTGCTGGTCGCGAGTAGCACCTATGAACACGAGGGGGTGGGTGGCCAGCACCACGCCCGGCCGCCTTTGTCTCCCCCGGTGGCGATGTTTCGAAACGGTGCACCGGGTACTCATTTTGAGGCCGAGTCGACCTAGGGGAGGCTCAGGTCCGGTTCGGATATTCGTACACACACACACACATCACTTCGCTCCATCACCACCACCACCACCATCACCCATCACCAAATTTTCACCCCACCCGACCTCGGGTGGCTTTCTTGGTACGTGTCGCGAGTTCTGCTTCGCCTCGTTGTACCTTTGACGTGAAAATGATGAGAGCAGAAACGTCTTTCGCCTTCACGATAGAGGGTGGTTTTGTTGGGTGGGGTTAGATCGCGTAAATATATGAATGTGTGTCGTTAAACCCGCCGCCATCCGGCACAGCCGACTAGTAAGGGTTGTCACGTGAACATAACGTGGCCGATTCGTCACTAGTACATCACTAGTGTGTAGTGTAGTGTATAGTGTAGTATACCAGTACAACACTAGTGTATAGTGTAGTGTATAGTGTAGTGTATAGTGTAGTGTACTAGTACAGCACTAGTGTATAGTGTAGTGTATAGTGTAGTATACTAGTACAGCACTAGTGTATAGTGTAGTGTATAGTGTAGTGTATAGTGTAGTATACTAGTACAGCACTAGTGTATAGTGTAGTGTATAGTGTAGTATACTAGTACAGCACTAGTGCATAGTGTAGTGTATAGTGTAGTGTATAGTGTAGTGTATAGTGTAGTATACTAGTACAGCACTAGTGTATAGTGTAGTGTATAGTGTAGTGTATAGTGTAGTATACTAGTACATCACTAGTGTATAGTGTAGTGTATAGTGTAGTATACTAGTACAACACTAGTGTATAGTGTAGTGTATAGTGTAGTATACTAGTACAGCACTAGTGTATAGTGTAGTGTATAGTGTAGTATACTAGTACAACACTAGTGTATAGTGTAGTGTATAGTGTAGTATACTAGTACAACACTAGTGTATAGTGTAGTGTATAGTGTAGTATACTAGTACAACACTAGTGTATAGTGTAGTGTATAGTGTAGTATACTAGTACAACACTAGTGTATAGTGTAGTGTGTAGTGTAGTATACTAGTACAACACTAGTGTATAGTGTAGTGTATAGTGTAGTATACTAGTACAACACTAGTGTATAGTGTAGTGTAGTATACTAGTACAACACTAGTGTATAGTGTAGTGTATAGTGTAGTATACTAGTACAACACTAGTGTATAGTGTAGTGTATAGTGTAGTATACTAGTACAACACTAGTGTATAGTGTAGTGTGTAGTGTAGTATACTAGTACAACACTAGTGTATAGTGTAGTGTATAGTGTAGTATACTAGTACAACACTAGTGTATAGTGTAGTGTATAGTGTAGTATACTAGTACAACACTAGTGTATAGTGTAGTGTGTAGTGTAGTATACTAGTACAACACTAGTGTATAGTGTAGTGTGTAGTGTAGTATACTAGTACAACACTAGTGTATAGTGTAGTGTATAGTGTAGTATACTAGTACAACACTAGTGTATAGTGTAGTGTATAGTGTAGTATACTAGTACAGCACTAGTGTATAGTGTAGTGTATAGTGTAGTGTATAGTGTAGTATACCAGTACAACACTAGTGTATAGTGTAGTGTATAGTGTAGTATACTAGTACAGCACTAGTGTATAGTGTAGTGTATAGTGTAGTGTATAGTGTAGTATACCAGTACAGCACTAGTGTATAGTGTAATATATAGTGTAGTGTATAGTGTAGTCTACTAGTACAGCACTAGTGTATAGTGTAGTGTGTAGTGTAGTGTATAGTGTAGTATACCAGTACAGCACTAGTGTATAGTGTAGTGTATAGTGTAGTATACTAGTACAACACTAGTGTATAGTGTAGTATATAGTGTAGTATACTAGTACAACACTAGTGTATAGTGTAGTGTATAGTGTAGTGTATAGTGTAGTATACCAGTACAGCACTAGTGTATAGTGTAGTGTATAGTGTAGTATACTAGTACAACACTAGTGTATAGTGTAGTATATAGTGTAGTATACTAGTACAGCACTAGTGTATAGTGTAGTGTATAGTGTAGTGTATAGTGTAGTGTATAGTAGTGTATAGTGTAGTTTTTACGTGCAGTGTATAGTGTAGTATACTAGTACAGCACACCGGTTGTGTGTTGAAGAGCCAAGCCACAACATTTACAATCTGAGCACGACGTTTCGCCAGTAACTACAACTAGCTTGTCGTTAACACAGGCGTTGTTAATATGTTCAAACACCAAAAAGGCAAATAATCACTATAATTATTGTCGCAAGGCATCGAGTTTGATGCACCAAGGCCATAGCCATGGAGTCAACATTGGGGGGGACCAAATTTCCCAGAGGGTCTGGGGGCCCCCTCCCCAGAAAAAAAATAAAAATTTGAAAACTAATTTCCTGCCATTTCCTGCCTAAAAGAAAAAAAAACACATTGGAGGGATTTGTGTATTTATTTATTACAATAACATCTAATAGTGCATTGTATTACATTGCTCTGTTGATATTTTTTTACCATTTCTTGTTTCATTGTATGTAATATTTGAGATTAGCGATTAATAAAGTACAACCATAAACATATAAACAGCAATCTATGCATCGATTCATATGAAGACAAGTCCAGATAATGCGGCCAAGGTTTAGCAAAATTGTTGTTTTTATTTACATATTTACAAGTAAACTTGGGTGGGCATCGGGGGCGTTTGCTCAGCTCCGCTCTCCCCTCCTCTCATCTCCTCTCTCCAGGCAATGATTCGTGTTTCGACTTGCCATTCTTCAAGCAAATTGATCCAAAGGCCCTTTTGCGCATAACGTTGACACCGATAAAAGACTGGCATATTCATTCAAGGTCCAATATATATTATTACAATCATAGGCTTTGTGATGCATTAAGCACACACCACACTTGTTATAAAGCGTGCAAAGCACAAAGGTGGAAGGTGCGTCTTATAATCCGGTAGGTGAGGTACGCATGTGTGTAAGTCCTGTATATTGCGTCTCGGTAGGGAGCGGTAGTGTAGTGGTTAGCGCGCCACGCTACGAACACGGCCACCCGAGTTCGATTCTCGCACACGCCAACCAACACCCAGTGACGATCATCTGAATCGGTCCCGGGCCTTCCCTAGGTCGACTCAGCCTCAAGTGAGTACCTGTTCGGGCGTGGTGTTAGCACACCCACTCCCTCGTGTGCCGTCCCGACTTTCATAGGTGCTCGCTAACAGCTCTTGCTCCTTCAGTCTGTTAAGGCTGCACGGGGGAGCTTTGGTTTTATTTAGGAAGCCGGAGCACCCGGAGAAACAAAAAAAAAATCCACACGTGCGAGGGGGCAACACTCTATCCCAAGTGGAGTCCACATTTGCTGCACGGCCTTCTCCTGAGCGAGCCAGGGTACGGGCTCCTCCTCCTCCTCCTCGACGCGCAACGGGAAGGGAGTTTCACGGCTCACCATCTCTCCCCCTCCACCAACAAACCCTCGGGGGCTTGCAAGGTCTTTCTGCTGCCCACATGACATTTAGCAACCGTGGCAGGGTCACGTGCCAGGAGGCTAGAGGAGCGAGCCAGGTAGTCGTTGAGTGAGTGGGAGGGTGGCGATGGTGCTGGTGGTGGTGGTAATTGTGTTTTTCTTTTTTCGCCAAGGGCTCATTTTTCTCTCAAATCCTTCACGAGGTCTCCCCTCCCCCGCCTCCTCCTCCTCCTTCTCGCTCACCGGAGAGGCCTCGAGGTGTGGGGTGAGGGGGGTCGTACGTCTGTCTCTGTGTGAGTCTACGGGTCCCTATGTAACGCGTGGTCTCTGTGTGGTTGTGTGGGTTATCAGTGTGAGTCTACGGGTCCCTATGTAACGCGTGGTCTCTGTGTGGTTGTGTGGGTTATCAATGTGAGTCTACGGGTCTCTATGTAACACGTGGTCTCTGTGCGGATGTGTGGGTTATCAATGTGAGTCTACGGGTCCCTATGTAACACGTGGTCTCTGTGTGGCTGTGTGGGTTATCAATGTGAGTCTACGGGTCCCTATGTAACACGTGGTCTCTGTGCGGATGTGTGGGTTATCAATGTGAGTCTACGGGTCTCTATGTAACGCGTGGTCTCTGTGTGGCTGTGTGGGTTATCAATGTGAGTCTACGGGTCCCTATGTAACACGTGGTCTCTGTGCGGCTGTGTGGGTTATCAATGTGAGTCTACTGGTCCCTATGTAACACGTGGTCTCTGTGCGGCTGTGTGGATTATCAATGTGAGTCTACGGGTCCCTATGTAACACGTGGTCTCTGTGTGGCTGTGTGGGTTATCAGTGTGAGTCTACGGGTCCCTATGTAACACGTGGTCTCTGTGTGGCTGTGTGGATTATCAATGTGAGTCTACGGGTCCCTATGTAACACGTGGTCTCTGTGCGGCTGTGTGGGTTATCAGTGTGAGTCTACGGGTCCCTATGTAACACGTGGTCTCTGTGTGGCTGTGTGGATTATCAATGCGAGTCTACGGGTCCCTATGTAACACGTGGTCTCTGTGCGGCTGTGTGGGTTATCAGTGTGAGTCTACGGGTCCCTATGTAACACGTGGTCTCTGTGTGGCTGTGTGGATTATCAATGTGAGTCTACGGGTCCCTATGTAACACGTGGTCTCTGTGCGGCTGTGTGGATTATCAATGTGAGTCTACGGGTCCCTATGTAACACGTGGTCTCTGTGTGGTTGTGTGGGTTATCAGTGTGAGTCTACGGGTCCCAATCTAACACGTGGTCTCTGTGCGGCTGCGTGGGGTTCTCAGTCCAAGGGACTGGTGACCGAGCTGAGAGCATCAATCAAAGTCGCAACAAGTATTCATCATCCTGGAGGAATCCGATGAGCTATAAAGCTCTTGTTCGCAGACGTCCCACGGCCACGCGGCCAACCTCCTAGCGCGTGCTCACACGGCGGGCGCTCAGCGGCTGCGGTCACCGCTCACGAATCTCGTTCCCCGCGACTGACTGACGCCACGCGCTGCGCCTTGGCTGCGCTGCAGCAGTGAACGTGAGGGTGGGGGCGGGGGGAGGGGCGGGAGGAGGGGCGGGGCCTGTGGGGGGGGGGGGGTCGTTGAGTTGACCCTGGGGGGTAGGAGGGTTGTGAATGAAGGTGCAGGAGGAGGAGGAGGATGGCGAAACCTCCACGAGCATCGCGTGTGAAGCTCTCACCTGGGGAGGTGCCCGCGGCCAGGCTGGGGTGGGGGCTGGGGGCTAGGGGGGGTGGGGGCTAGGGGGATGGAGGGGATGGTGGTGAGGCTGTTGGTGGGGGTGTTTTGAGGTCCTCTGCACGGGCAGACAAAACCACGAGATAACTCGCACGCACGCACGCTCGCACGACACACGCAAAGACAAAGGTCAGCCGTGCAACCTACACAGACTGTTGGGGCAAGTGCTGTGGGCGAGCACCTGTGAAACTTAACTTATCTTAATCATCGACGGCTTGTGCATCAGAGCTTATTTTTTTCACGATGTACTTACACAAAAATCAGCAGACTACCTGCTGGATCTCCTCGCTGTTTGGAAGAACAAATGTGACCCAAGGTCTTCGCTCATTTACCAGCTTTACATTCCTTATTGCCGTACAAATATTGGAGGAAGGGCCTTTTCTATTGATGCCCACAGGGACTGGAATGCTCTCGCCAATAAACTGCAATTTGGATCACTGCCTGTGAGATCTGCACTCAAAACTGCTCTGGAGGATATTCTTGGTTCTTTCGGTAAAGTCACGTAGAAGGGAAGTAATAAAATAATAAAAATAAAACATAATAAAATAATTCTCACGACGTTTCGGCCACAACGCAAGCAGCCGTCCTCAGGTGAAGACCAGGTCTGTCGATGCGACAGCGTCTGAATGACAGACCTGGTTCCACTTGAGAACGGCTGCTTGCGTTGTGGCCGAAACGTCGTGAGAATTATTTTATTATGTTTTATTTTTATTATTTTATTACTTACCTTCTACGTGACTTTACCGAAAGAACCAAGAAGATGAATCCCTGCATTCACGAAAGCTTTTAATCGAAAATGCTCTGGAGGAGTTGTACACCCCAAGCTGCCACTGCTATTCAGAATGGCCTGAAATCAAATGTATCGTTCCGGATGACCGCTGCAAAGTATGGTCTTGAGTTTTGATCATAGTGTGCTGATCTTTAAGGGTGAATTGACAAATTTAGATTCTGCTATTGATACTCCTGCTGTTATGGAGTGACTCATGCAGCCAACTATGGCTGCAAAGTTTGGTCGTACATGTTATGTATATCGTTTATTGTAAAATTTTAATCACAGTTCCTATGATCACTGTTACATTGTTTTTATAGCTTTATTTTTGTGATTTTGAAAACGTGTTGGTTTAGCCATGTTTGTTTGTTGTCGTACAGAGCTAGCCTGATAACTTTAATCTACATTGTCTTATGGTTGTTATTGTTTTACTTGCATCCCACTGGGATGTTTGCACACAGTGTTGAAATACGGTGTTTATTTCCTGGAAGACGTAGCTGTTTTTTCCAGGATTTTCCTGTTGCGTGTAGTCACTTTACGACGTTTTCTTGTTCATGTTTTCGTTTTGTTGCGGTTGCACCCGAGTCAAGAGCCGCATAGTTCACATGGCTACACCTAATAAATGAAACTGAAAACTTAAAAATGCCGAGAGGGCGCACGAGGGGGTGGTGTGGGGCAATGCCCCACACGCCTTTGTATCCCCAGCGCTGATTCTTATTCACGCACCGCGATCACGAATTAGTCGGACCCGAGGTGAGGCCCCAGAATCGGTTCAGGGTTTACTCGCCATCGATGTTGGCCGTCAACCCGAGTCGAACTCCCTTTGCATATCGGTTCGCTCACCACACACGCGCGCACATGCACAATTCACATCCACCCGTCGGTTCACGTTCATGGAACCCGCAACCGATGTCAGTGCGATGTCACCGCTGACACTGGAATATCACTCGAAACCACAGTGTTGCTTGTCTTCAATCAATGCCCGTGCGGCTGTGTGCATGTTGTGTGTACGTTGTATGCACGTTGGACTTCTTTCGCACCGTACGTAGCCAATTGTGCTCATCGGAGGTGCGGGGAAAGGACAACAAACGATGGGTCTCTGTGTGGTGAGTCTATGGGTCTCTGTGTGAGTCTGTGGGTCTCTGTGTTGTGAATCTTTGAGTCTTTGTGTGGTGAGTCTGTGGGTCTCTGTGTGAGTCTGTGGGTTTCTGTGTGAGTCTATGGGTCTCTGTGTGAGTCTATGGGTTTCTGTGTGGTGAGTCTGTGGGTTTCTGTGTGAGTCTATGGGTCTCTGTGTGGTGAGTCTGTGGGTCTCTGTTTGGTGAGTCTGTGGGTCTCTGTGTGGTGAGTCTGTGGGTCTCTGTGTGGTGAGTCTATGGGTCTCTGTGTGGTGAGTCAATGGGTCTCTGTGTGGTGAGTCTGTGGGTCTCTGTGTGGTGAGTCTGTGGGTCTCTGTGTGGTGAGTCTGTGGGTCTCTGTGTGAGTCTATGGGTTTCTGTGTGGTGAGTCTATGGGTCTCTGTGTAAGTCTGTGGGTCTCTGTGTGAGTCTGTGGGTCTCTGTGTGGTGAGTCTGTGGGTCTCTGTGTGAGTCTGTGTGTCTCTGTGTGATGAGTCTGTGGGTCTCTGTGTGGTGAGTCTATGGGTCTCTGTGTGGCGAGTCTGTGGGTCTCTGTGTGGTGAGTCTATGGGTCTCTGTGTGGTGAATCTATGGGTCTCTGTGGGGCGAGTCTGTGGGTCTCTGTGTGGTGAGTCTATGGGTCTCTGTGTGGTGAGTCTATGGGTCTCTATGTGAGTCTATGGGTCTCTGTGTGAGTCTGTGGGACTCTATGTGAGTCTGTGGGTCTCTGTGTGGTGAGTCTGTGGGTCTCTGTGTGAGTCTGTGGGTCTCAGTGTGAGTCTGTGGGTCTCTGTGTGAGTCTGTGGGTCTCTGTGTGGTGAGTCTGTGGGTCTCTGTGTGAGTCTGTGGGTCTCTGTGTGAGTCTGTGGGTCTCTATGTGAGTCTGTGGGTCTCTGTGTGAGTCTGTGGGTCTCTGTGTGAGTCTGTGGGTCTCTGTGCGAGTCTGTGGGTCTCTGTGTGGTGAGTCTATTGGTCTCTGTGTGGTGAGTCTGTGGGTCTCTGTGCGAGTCTGTGGGTCTCTGTGTGGTGAGTCTATGGGTCTCTGTGTGGTGAGTCTATGAGTCTCTGTGTGAGTCTGTAGGTCTCTGGGTGAGTCTGTGGGTCTCTGTGTGAGTCTGTAGGTCTCTGTGTGAGTCTATGGGTCTCTGTGTGGTGAGTCTATGGGTCTCTGTGTGGTGAGTCTGTGGGTCTCTGTGTGAGTATATGGGTCTCTGTGTGGTGAGTCTGTGGGTCTCTGTGTGAGTCTGTGTGTCTCTGTGTAATGAGTCTGTGGGTCTCTGTGTGAGTCTGTGGGTCTCTGTGTGAGTCTGTGGGTCTCTGTGTTGTGAATCTATGAGTCTTTGTGCGGTGAGTCTGTGGGTCTCTGTGTGAGTCTGTGGGTTTCTGTGTGAGTCTATGGGTCTCTGTGTGAGTCTATGGGTTTCTGTGTGGTGAGTCTGTGGGTCTCTGTGTGAGTCTATGGGTCTCTGTGTGGTGAGTCTGTGGGTCTCTGTGTGGTGAGTCTGTGGGTCTCTGTGTGGTGAGTCTGTGGGTCTCTGTGTGGTGAGTCTATGGGTCTCTGTGTGGTGAGTCAATGGGTCTCTGTGTGGTGAGTCTGTGGGTCTCTGTGTGGTGAGTCTGTGGGTCTCTGTGTGGTGAGTCTGTGGGTCTCTGTGTGAGTCTATGGGTTTCTGTGTGGTGAGTCTATGGGTCTCTGTGTAAGTTTGTGGGTCTCTGTGTGAGTCTGTGGGTCTCTGTGTGGTGAGTCTGTGGGTCTCTGTGTGAGTCTGTGTGTCTCTGTGTGATGAGTCTGTGGGTCTCTGTGTGGTGAGTCTATGGGTCTCTGTGTGGCGAGTCTATGGGTCTCTGTGTGGTGAGTCTATGGGTCTCTGTGTGGTGAATCTATGGGTCTCTGTGGGGCGAGTCTGTGGGTCTCTGTGTGGTGAGTCTATGGGTCTCTGTGTGGTGAGTCTATGGGTCTCTATGTGAGTCTATGGGTCTCTTTGTGAGTCTGTGGGACTCTATGTGAGTCTGTGGGTCTCTGTGTGGTGAGTCTGTGGGTCTCTGTGTGAGTCTGTGGGTCTCAGTGTGAGTCTGTGGGTCTCTGTGTGAGTCTGTGGGTCTCTGTGTGGTGAGTCTGTGGGTCTCTGTGTGAGTCTGTGAGTCTCTGTGTGAGTCTGTGGGTCTCTATGTGAGTCTGTGGGTCTCTGTGTGAGTCTGTGGGTCTCTGTGTGAGTCTGTGGGTCTCTGTGCTAGTCTGTGGGTCTCTGTGTGGTGAGTCTATTGGTCTCTGTGTGGTGAGTCTGTGGGTCTCTGTGCGAGTCTGTGGGTCTCTGTGTGGTGAGTCTATGGGTCTCTGTGTGAGTCTGTAGGTCTCTGGGTGAGTCTGTGGGTCTCTGTGTGAGTCTGTAGGTCTCTGTGTGAGTCTATGGGTCTCTGTGCGGTGAGTCTATGGGTCTCTGTGTGGTGAGTCTGTGGGTCTCTGTGTGAGTCTATGGGTCTCTGTGTGGTGAGTCTGTGGGTCTTTGTGTGAGTCTGTGTGTCTCTGTGTAATGAGTCTGTGGGTCTCTGTGTGGTGAGTCTGTGGGTCTCTGTGTGAGTCTATGGGTCTCTGTGTGGTGGGTCTGTGGGTCTCTGTGTGAGTCTGTGTGTCTCTGTGTGATGAGTCTGTGGGTCTCTGTGTGGTGAGTCTATGGGTCTCTGTGTGGTGAGTCTGTGGGTCTCTGTGTGGTGAGTCTATGGGTCTCTGTGTGGTGAGTCTATGGGTCTCTGTGTGGTGAATCTATGGGTTTCTGTGTGGTGAGTCTGTGGGTCTCTGTGTGAGTCTGTGGGTCTCTGTGTGGTGAGTCTATGAGTCTCTGTGTGAGTCTGTAGGGCTCTGGGTGAGTCTGTAGGTCTTTGTGTGAGTCTGTAGGTCTCTGTGTGAGTCTATGGGTCTCTGTGTGGTGAGTCTATGGGTCTCTGTGTGGTGAGTCTATGGGTCTCTGTGTGGTGAGTCTGTGGGTCTCTGTGTGAGTCTGTTGGTCTCTGTGTGAGTCTGTGGGTCTCTGTGTGAGTCTGTGGGTCTCTGTGTGAGTCTGTGGGTCTCTGTGTGAGTCTGTGGGTCTCTGTGTGAGTCTGTGTATTGCGTTGAACTTCTTTCGCACCCTACGTGGTAGCCAACCGTGCTAATCGGAGTTGCGGGGGTCGCGTAGGAAATACTTTCTTTTATTTTTTGTTACGCGGAGAGACGGATCTTTGGAGACGTTACCGGCTCATCCAATTTGTTTCACTCCGATACAACTTCACTTCACTGACGTCACTAGAGTGTTCTTTGACCGAATTAAACAACAACAGCAACAACAACAAAAATGCGCGTTTGGTTTTGACACGTTTCCAGCTCAAGTTGAAATGGTGATGATCTTCAGACCGCTGTCCGCCTATCGAACGCACGCCCTAGAGCAAGGAACAGCCCGGGGTTAGAAACGACCCGTTGGCTGTCTCTGGCTCGGAGGGTTGACGGTGACGTTTCGACTGGTCGAGTGCAAGGACGGAGCGGCAGTCGAAGGAGGGAGCGAGCCCGAGGCTCAATGGTCCAATGCGCACGTCTCGATTGGTCCAAAATGCGCGTTTCCGAATGATCAATTAAGACGCCGGTGCTCACCTGCTGTTCGCAGCCAGTGGTGGAAATTCCACATTCCCATGGTGGCAGTCCATCCACAAACTTTTGGGGCGAATTCTGTTAGCGACTAGCCCGGCACGGGAACGCGTGCGTGGTCAGCACCACGCACCCCACCCCCCTCCCAAATGTCGATGTTTACACACCGCACCAGGCATTTATTTTAAGGCTGAGTCGACCTAAGGGTGTCCCATAACGAGTTCGACATAAGGAAAACCCAGGACCGGTGCAGAAATTCGTCACCGCTGTGTTGGTGCGCGTGAGCGGGGAACCGAACTAGGGTGAGTGCCCGGCTCCGCTAACCGCTGCGCCACCGCTCCCCACACGTGTGCATGCATAGCCATAAGCATTCACAAAGATCCCCCGTAGAGCCTCAACAGGCTGTAGGGGCAAGTGCTGTTAGCGAGCGCCTATTGAAGGTACACTGAGGGGGTGGGGTGGCCAACACCACGCCAGGCCGCCTTTGTCTCCCGAGTGGCGATGTTTACACACCGTGCCCGGGTACGCATGTTGAGCCCGAGTCAACCTAAGCACACGCACGCGCGTGTACACGCAGACACACACGTGGAGACACACGTAGAGACACACGTGGAGACACACGTGGAGACACACGTGGAGACACACGTGGAGACACACAGGCGGAGACACACGTGGAGACACACGTGGAGACACACGTGCAGACACACGTGGAGACACACGTGGAGATACACAGGCGGAGACACACGCAGAGACACACGTGCAGACACACGTGGAGACACACGCGGAGACACACGTGGAGACACACGCAGAGACACACGTGCAGACACACGTGGAGACACACGTGGAGACACACGCGAAGACACACGCGGAGACACACGTGGAGACACACGTGGAGACACACGCGAAGACACACGCGAAGACACACGCGGAGACACACAGGCGGAGGCCTATGTGTGTGTGTATTTGTTTGCTGTGGGTTTATGGGAGGATTTTAACGCAACCAAGTCACGCAGAGTGGGGAAGGACATTTTATTACATAATGCTCTCCTGGCCAAGTCCCCTCCCAACCCCGCCAAACGCACTTAGAACTGACACTGAAGAGTAACTAAATAAGTCAATATTGCCTACACGTGATTTGTGGGTAGCGCACGAGCAGACACCCACCACGTGGTGAAAGAGTCAGCGCAGAAGATGCCTTCGACGTTCGATTTCCCACGAAGCCGTTCACGGTCCAACCACCCTAAAACCGCATCCAACCGCGCCGACCGTGGCAGTAGATGCGGATACCCGATGCACGGCACGGACGGAAACTTTAAAACAAAACAAACAAAAAATAAACCTCTCTCGCCTTGGCGCCACTGTGCGAACATGCGGAACAGAGACCGCGTAACGCGTCGCGCACGCGATGCCCCGATCCACAGACGCGAAAGGGAAAGACGTCGCGGCGACGACAAACACTGGCTCTTGACTCCGTGATCCGCTGCCTTGACCGACCACCTGGATGTGAGGTTGTGGCTCGTGGCCCTGCATCAGAATCAGCAGCCACGCGAATGAAGAAGAAGGTAGCTCTGTGATTAGCGCAATGCCCGATAATAATAATAATACAATTAAATGTCGATTTAAAGCTTTCGTGACTGCAGGGATTCATCTTCTTGGTTCTTTCGGTCAAGTCACGTAGAAGGGAAATAATAAAATAATAAAAATAAAACATAATGAAATACAATTCTCACGACGTTTCGGCCACAACGCAAGCAGCCGTCCTCAGGTGAAGACCAGGTCTGTCGGGGAGACAGCGTCTGAATGAAACACCACCATCATTCAGACGCTGTCTCCCCGACAGACCTGGTTTTCACCGAAACGTCGTGAGAATTATTTTATTATGTTTTATTTCTATTATTTTATTATTTCCATTCTACGTGACTTTACCGAAAGAACCAAGAAGATGAATCCCCGCAGTCACGAAAGCTTTCAATCGAAAGTTGTTAGTAAGTAAGGACTTGTCCCTTGCTTTTTATTCGACGCGTGTGCGGCGATGGCGCAGCCATCGATCGAGGGTCGAATTCGAACCGCGTTGTGTGATCGGCATCGCGATCGCCGTTGTGATGCTAGCCTATGTCCAGGAATCGAACTCATGCCGCCTTCAGGGAAGTCGTGCCCTGTATACGCAACTGCGCACAATTTTGTTAGTCACTTATAACCGCTTTGCCGTTACTTATTGCCAATTATGGACTCAGACTATTGTCCTATCATCTCACATAGTCCCTGGCCACGTAATAATATACTACACAGTGGCAGTGGGGGTCGCAACATGCCGATTTATTACTAATAAACCCCAATGATCCGATTGAAATTTGGGACTTCAAACGGATCATTGGGGGAGGGGGGGGGGGGCACGTTCCAGCCCACCCTCCCCCACTGACTCCGCCAGTGACTAAACCATGAGACCTCCTTTGCCAGTGGCAAAATATAGTAATAGGTTTTTACCCTTTCAACTGGTACAAAAACGGACACCTTTATACGCCTTTTGGCGTCATCTGGTCCAACACCAATGGAGACTAGGCTCTAAGAAAAGCTGTCTCGGGTGTGGACCAATCAACTTCAAGGACAGTGCATATCATTATCATCATCAGAGTTGTTTCTTTTTGTTTGCATTTTGACTGCTTGTGTTGTGGTTATTGCAAACATGATGCCTTGTATAAAGGTGTCAGTTTTTGTACCAGTTGAAAGGGTAAATAACCTATTACTATAGTAACTAAACCCTTGGCACCTTCACGATGGACACCTCCATTGTACGGCAACGGGGGGGCCATGCAGAGCGGTGATCTTCTGCCTGCAGCCCACCGGGGCCTAACCTCGTGCACGACGTCGCCTAAGAGATACGGCTCGCAGGGAGGTAAAACAGAAATAGATTTTCGAGCGATAACGGAGGGATAAGCGAGAGGCAGAGATGAGAGAGCTGGTGACAATCGGCGCAGATAAGCGCGGCGACAGCGAGATTAGAGAGAGAGACGACTGAGCTGGAAGACAAGAGCTACAGATTAGCGGTCACGTGCGCAGACGCGACTATGAGGTCACGATGCCACGTGACGGCGTGACGTAGACGCCACGTGGCACGTCGACCACGATGTTGTGATGCGAGACCACGAAAAGATGTTGCTGGAGAACCTTGGTGTCGATTAATAACACTACAACGACAGCAACAATAACGGCCGCCGTTCGCAACTAAGTAGTGGTGACGTCACCACGGCGCTTGTGCCAGGCTAGGTGCACCTCGAGGCCACGTGACGTGTGGAAGAGTCGCCCACAGGAGGAGGTCACGGTGACAAACCGGGATGATTGGCAGATGACAATAAAGATAAAGATCCCCCCGTATAGCCTTAACAGACTGTAGGGGCAAGTGCTGTCACCTATGAAGGCCGGAACGGTACACGAGGGGGTGGGTGGCCAGCACCACGCCCGACCGCCTTTGTCTCCCCAGTGGCGATGTTTACACACCACACCAGGTACTCATTTAAGGCTGAGTCGACCTAGGGGAGGCCCAGGACCGGTTTAGATAATCGTCACTAGTGTTAGCCATGAGCAGAAATCGAACCCGGGTCGCCAGGCTCATAGCGCAGCGCGCTAGCCGCTACACTACCGCAGATGACAATAGTCACACACGCACACACACAGTGGATGCTTACGTGGATCATCTACACCAGGGGTGGGATTACATTTTTTCTGCCAAGGGCCATTTGGATATTTATATAACATCATTCGCGGGCCGTACAAAATTATCAACTGAAAAATTAGCCCGTTATATTTGGTCGAACATTTCATTAACTCACCCGTTAATGTGATGGCTGGAACTGCTTCTCTTTAGTGAGGCGTGGTGACGTTAGCTGGTGTTGATGATGATGTTGCTACTCGCAACTGCTTTTCCAGGTTTGCTCCTAGATTTGTTGAATTTCGAGTCCCGCCTGCGGTTGCCTTGGCAGGGCCACACCAAATGATTTCGCGGGGCCTTGTACGGCCCGCGGGCCGGACGTTCCCCACCACCCTGATCTACACAAACAACATCCAACGGTTGGATTGTTGGTGTCTGTTCCACCGGAAACGCGGGGGGCTATAGGGGCCAACGGGTGGGGGCTGTGGGGAACAGAGGGCAGGGGGTTGCGGGGGATAGAGGGGAGGGGTTGCGGGGGATAGAGGGGAGGGGTGGTGGGGGATCGAATCAAGTGCACGGCATCTTCGATGCGGGAAAATGCTGAGCTAAGGGAACGGAAGTAGTGTAAATCTCCATAGGGCGACCGTTACTTGACTTAGGGGCCGTCCATAAATGACGTCACGCACCTAGGGTGGGGGGGTCAGACCTTTGTGACGATGTGTGACGAGGGGAGGGGGGGGGGGGTTGAGAAATGTGACGTCACATCAAAATGCGCAACTTTAAATAAATATAGACAACACGTTCTACTTAATTAATTTGACTTTCTAATAAATGTTTTCTCCTACAACATCAGAGTGCAGCGTCACATTAAATCCGCACTACAATGATAATAGTTTAAAGCGATTTGAAGCATGTTTTATTTTTTTGGGGGTGGGGCAGAGCTTTGTGACGTCATATTTGAAGGGGGGGGGGCGGTCTGACTTTTTCTGACGCCGTGTGACGAAGGGGGGGGGGGGTAAAAAATCGTCCAAAATCGCGTGACGTCATTTATGGACGGCCCCTTTCTCAAACAGTGGAACATTATTTTTTCTATCAACCCCAGCGAGGATGCGAACTCGCGACCAGCTACAGAACTTTGCGAAAACAGAAGAGCGGGAAAATTCGTCTCCGCGTGGAAAATATCCCAAAGTTCGGCCCATTTCTTACCCCATCCCATCAGCAGCGCGGCCCATTCCGAGAGGGCGCTTCAAGACAAGCAGCGACGGCGTCTCATCAGCAGAGCCAGGCTCCAAGCGTGGTGTTGTTTCATTCAGACGCCGTCTCCCCGACAGACCTGGTCTTCACCTGAGGACGGCTGCTTGCGTTGTGGCCGGAAGGTCGTGGGAATTATTTTATAATGTTTTATTTTTATTATTTTATTACTTCCCTTCTACGTGACTTTACCGAAAGAACCAAGAAGATGAATCCCTGCAGTCACGAAAGCTTTAAATCGAAATTTATTTTATAATGTTTTATTTTTAATTGTTTTTATTATTTCCCTTCTACGTGACTTTACCGAAAGCACAAAGAAGATGGATCCCTGCAGTCACGAAAGCTTTAAATCGAAATTTATTTAATAATGTTTTATTTTATTTTTATTATTTTTTTATTATTTCCCTTCTACGTGACTTTACCGAAAGAACCAAGAAGATGAATCTCTGCAGTCACGAAAGCTTTAAATCGAAATTTAGAGCCAGGCTCATCGGCACGGTCTGACCAGATTACCAGATATCCATCGGAGGGTAATCGATGACAATTCAGTCGTCAACGAGGCAGGATTGGGTCACGGTTGCACGCAACCCCATTCTCACGGCACCATCATCATCGTCATCGTCGTCACCCCGTGTCACACGCGGGCCGCTCTATCACCCGGGCCGCGTGCGTGTCAGTGCGTGTGTGTCAGTGCGTGTTAGTGCGTGCGTGTCAGTAGGCGTGTGTCAGTGCGTGTGTCAGTGCGTGTGTGTCAGTGCGCGTGTGTTTAGTGCGTGTGTCAGTGCGTGTGTCAGTGCGTGCGTGTCAGTGCGTGTGTCAGTGCGTGTGTGTCAGTGCGCGTATGTCAGTGCGTGTGTTAGTGCGTGCGTGTCAGTGCGTGTGTCAGTGCGTGCGTGTCAGTGTGTGCGTGTCAGTGCGTGTGTGTCAGTGCGTGTGTGTCAGTGCGTGTGTGTCAGTGCGCGTGTGTCAGTGCGTGTGTCAGTGCGTGTTTCAGTGTGTGTTTGTCAGTGCGTGTGTGTCAGTGCGTGTGTCAGTACGTGTGTTAGTGCGTGTGTGTCAGTGCGTGTGTCAGTACGTGTGTCAGTGGGTGTGTCAGTGCACGTGTCAGTGCGTGTCAGTGCGCGTGTCAGTGCGTGTGTCAGTACGTTTGTGTCAGTGCGTGTGTGTCAGTGCGTGTTTGTCAGTGCGCGCGTGTCAGTGTGGGGAGCGACTCAATCTCAAATGAGTACCTGGTGCGTTGCGTAAAAAAATCGCCACTGGGGAGACAAAGGCGGCCGGGCTTGGTCCTGACTACCCCCCCCCTCCCCACCACAGCCTCGCGTGCCCTGCCACCTTAACGGGTGCCACTCGCTAACGCCACTGTGTAGTCTGTTCCGTGCCTCGTGATTTACGTTCACATGTTACGGTGAACGCCGACTGCTTTTATGAATGCGCGTGGTTTATGGGCCCGGGGGGTGGTGGGTGGTGGGTGGCGGTTCAGTAAACGCCACAATCGCGACTCTGTTGCACCGACTCGAAGGCAAACACACGCGCACGCACACACGCGCACGCACACGCGCGCACACAGAGGGAGGCATTGTGCGGCGCGAGTGGGGGGGCGCCCTTATCTCTAATTGTTTTGCGCTGTGCCAATAGTGGGGCGAGCACCATTGTAAAATGATAGCAGGCACACAGGGCGTCAACTCGCACTTGCACGCACGCGCGCGCGTAAACACACACACACACACAAGTACACACGCGCGCGTAAACACACAACAACAACAACAACAACCGCCATTCGCTACTAAGTGGCGGTGATGTCACCACGACGCTTGTGCCAGGCTGTGTGCACGTTGAGGCCACGTGAAGTGTCGGACGCCCGCTGGAAGGAGGTCACGGGGCAGACGCAGGTGCCACGGGTCGACTGACTGAGATGACTGGCCAATGCACCACCTGTGCCCCCTACTGAGCCAACTTGCTGTGCCAACTTGCTGTGCTTTAGCCACCGGACGCTCTGCTCGTTGTTGTGAGCATCGCTCCTCTGCCCTCCGTTGTTGTTGGAGGGCGACTGCCTCCAACTGCCCAGTAGCGTCCTTCACGAGCCTCCTCCACAGAGGCCGATCTTGACACCGCTGGTACCAGTCATCGGCAAGTCCACTCAGCTCCACGTCCTCCTGTACCACATCACTCCATCTCTTCTCTAGCCCGTGCCGCGCCCGTTTAGCCCCCTCGATCCGGCCGAACAAAAGCTGTTTAGGCATGCGGTGACTGGGCATGCAGGCTACATGACCCAGCCAACGCAGCCTTGCCTGCCGGAGGAGTTCACCGATGGGGCTTTGTCCAGATCTTTCAAGGATATGTGAGCTCCTCACACAATGCAGCCTGGTTAAACCCAGGATGGATCGTAGGCAGGCCAGCCTAAATGTTTTTAACCGGCGAAGATGTTCCATTAGGGGGGTCCACGTTTCACAAGCGTAGAGAAGGGAGGGAATTATTGTGACCGAGAAGACCTGAAGCTTCGTGCGGAGTGACAGACCAGGTAGCTTCCACACAGCGTTACGCAACCGATGAAAAGATAATGCCGCTCGACTGATTCGGAGTCAGACCTCTGCTGTCATGAGCACATTGCCCAAGCGGTACCGATCCATCTCCCGACAGAGGAACGGCAGCCTCTCCTCCGCAGTGAGCGTTTGAACATTCCACGTGGCCATCCGAAGTGGCTTTTTGTTGATTCTGGAGGATCCCCGAGGGTAAGGATTCAGTCTCCTGGCTCCGCCAAATGGGGTTTGGCCAGGAGACGCCATAGATGCCTGTCCCACCGGGGCGTCTGGAGGTGTTACCAGCCCCTCGCACCCGTCCAGAGCCCCCATTTGGCCGCTGTGGTGGTCACAGTCGCCATGAAGGGAAAGGCGAATCTAAATTGGCCCTCCGCCCATGGCACTGCCCACCACATCATTGCCGTCCGTCACCACGAGGAGGTAGGGAGTTGTTTTTGCCGGACACACACTGGGCATACTTAGCTACGTGACCCAGCCAACGCAGCCTCGCCTGCCGGAGGAGCTCACTGATGGGGATTTGTCCAGATCTTTCAATGATTTGTGAGCTCCTGGCACAATCCAGGATTGTGAGCTCCTATGAAGAGCCAAAGACAAAGACCCCCCCCCCCCGTATAGCCTTAACAGATTGGTGAGGCAAGTGCTGTTAGCGAGCACCTATGAAAACGCAGAAACACGCATACACGCGAGTGAGCAAAGGGACCGTCCATAAATGACGTCACGCGATTTTGGACGATTTTTTACCCCCCCCCCCCCCTAGTCACACGGCGTCACAAAAGTCAGACCCCCCCCTCAAATATGGCGTCACAAAGCTCTGCCCCCCCCCCCCAAAAATAAACATGCTTCAAATCGCTTTCAACTATTGTCGTTGTAGAGCGTATTTAATGTGGCGCTGCACTCTGATGTTGTAGGAGAAAACGTTTATTAAAAAGTCTATTTAATTAAGTAGAACGTGTTGTCTATATTTATTGAAAGTTGCGAATTTTAACGTGACGTCACATTTCTCAACCCCCCCCCACCTTCGTCACACATCGTCACAAATGTCTGAACCCCCCCCCCCCAGGTGCGTGACGTCATTTATGAACGGCCCCAAAGCACGCGGTAGGAGTGCGCCGAAACACAAGTGCCGGTGAGCGGGCAAGTTGCAGGGTCCGCGCCTTCACCCCCCCCCTCCCCCCCCCCCTTTCAACCTTTACATTCGTAAACGTTGGAGGTCAGAGGTCAAGAGCGCTGTCGATCGTTGCTCTTCGCGTGATCTAATCTCGTTGTTTGCCTTTCGCGCGCGGCTCAAGCGCGCTTATAAGAGGCCGTCCATAAATGACGTCACGCACCTAGGGGGGGGGGGGGGTCAGACATTTGTGACGATGTGTGACGAGGACGGGGGGGGGGTTGAGAAATGTGACGTCACGTAAATAAATATAGACAACACGTTCTACTTAATTAAATAGACTTTTTATTACATGTTTTCTCCTACAACATGAGAGTGCAGCGGCGCATTAAATACACACTACAATGACAATAGTTTAAAGCGATTTGAAGATTTGTGACGTCATATTTGAGGGGGGGTCTGACTTTTTGTGATGCCGTGTGACGATGGGGGGGGGGGGGTCAAAAATCGTCCAAAATCGCGTGACGTCATTTATGGACGGCCCCTAAATGGGTCCGCGGGGATTTTGCTGGCGACCCCCTCTGAGCTGCAGCTTTGTGACCTCCCTTCTCTTGCCTCTCGCGCGTGACATGTCTCGTGGTTTCTGTTGTTGTTGATGTTGTTGGTGTCGTTGGTGTTGTTGTTGATGTTGTTGTTGTTGATGTTGTTGGTGTTGTTGATGATGTTGGTGTTGTTGTTGTTGATGTTGTTGGTGTTGTTGTTGGTGTTGTTGATGTTGTTGGTGTTGTTGATGTTGTTGGTGTTGTTGGTGTTGTTGTTGTTGTTGGTGTTGTTGATGTTGTTGGTGTTGTTGTTGATGTTGTTGGTGTTGTTGTTGGTGTTGTTGATGTTGTTGGTGTTGTTGATGTTGTTGGTGTTGTTGGTGTTGTTGTTGTTGTTGGTGTTGTTGATGTTGTTGGTGTTGGTGTTCTTGGTGGTGTTGTTGTTGTTGTTTGTGTTGTTGTTGATGTTGTTGTTGTTGTTGGTGTTGTTGTTGTTGTTGGTGTTGTTGATGTTGTTGGTGTTGTTGTTGATGTTGTTGGTGTCGTTGGTGTTGTTGTTGATGTTGTTGTTGTTGATGTTGTTGGTGTTGTTGATGTTGTTGGTGTTGTTGTTGATGTTGTTGGTGTTGTTGTTGGTGTTGTTGATGTTGTTGGTGTTGTTGATGTTGTTGGTGTTGTTGGTGTTGTTGTTGTTGTTGGTGTTGTTGATGTTGTTGGTGTTGTTGTTGATGTTGTTGGTGTTGTTGTTGGTGTTGTTGATGTTGTTGGTGTTGTTGATGTTGTTGGTGTTGTTGGTGTTGTTGTTGTTGTTGGTGTTGTTGATGTTGTTGGTGTTGTTGTTGATGTTGTTGGTGTTGTTGTTGGTGTTGTTGATGTTGTTGGTGTTGTTGATGTTGTTGGTGTTGTTGGTGTTGTTGTTGTTGTTGGTGTTGTTGATGTTGTTGGTGTTGGTGTTCTTGGTGGTGTTGTTGTTGTTGTTTGTGTTGTTGTTGATGTTGTTGTTGTTGTTGTTGTTGGTGTTGTTGTTGTTGTTGGTGTTGTTGATGTTGTTGGTGTTGTTGTTGATGTTGTTGGTGTTGTTGTTGGTGTTGTTGATGTTGTTGGTGTTGTTGATGTTGATGTTGTTGTTGTTTGTGTTGTTGTTGGTGTTGTTGTTGTTGCATTGCCCGTTGGCTGCCCGCAATCGTCCGGCACCGTGGAAGTCGGTCGGTAGGCAGCGAGGGTGTGCGAAACTCACGTGGGGAGTGGTGGTGCAGCGGTTAGCGCGCTGCGCTACGCAACCTGGCCACCCGGGTTCGATTCCCGCTCACGGCCAACACCGATGACGATTATCAGCACCGGTCCCGGGCCTCCCCTAGGTCGACTTGGCCTAAAATGAGTACCTAGTGCTGTGTGTTAAAACATCGCCACGAGGGAGACAAAAGCAGCCGGGCGTGGTGCTGGCCCACCCACCCCCTCGTGTGCCGTGCCGGCCTTCATAGGTGCCCGCTAACAGCACTTGCCCCAACAGTCTGTTAAGGCTCTACGGGGGATCTTTGTCTTTGTGTTCGAAATTCCCGTGGGGAGCGGTAGTGTAGTGCTTAGCGCCACCCCAGTTCGATTCCCGCTCACGGCCAACACCGGTGACGATTATCAGCACCGGGCCTCCCCTAGATCGACTTGGCCAAAAATGAGTACCTGGTGCTGTGTGTTAAAACATCGCCACGAGGGAGACAAAGGCGGCCGGGCGTGGTATTGACCACCCACCCCCTCGTGTGCCGTGCCGGCCTTCATAGTTGCTGCTCGCCAACAGCACTTGCCCCAACAACCATGTTGAGGCCGTGCTGGGGGATCTTTGTCTTTTGTGTGCGAAACTCTCCCCCGTCGACGTCGATGAGGATGGAGTCGCGGCGCCACGAGACGTGACGTCACGTCCAGCAAAGTGCGAACGGAGCCTCCACCTGGTCCACCTGGACGGGATAGAGTGTTGCGCCCTCGCGCGCGTACCTCCGCACACTTTAAAGAAGAAACGTCGAACTGATTGGCCGATATAACATCTACATATGTCGAGGAACACGCTCCCGTTGTTGTTAGCGCCGCCTCCCCAGCGCGTGGCTGCTGCTGCTGCTGTTGCTGCTGCTGTTGCTGCTGCTGTTGCTGCTGCTGCTGTTGCTGCTGCTGCTGCTGTTGCTGCTGCTGCTGCTGCTGTTGCTGTTGCTGCTGGTGGTGGTGGTGATGTTGCTGCTGCTGCTGTTGCTGCTGCTGGTGGTGATGCTGCTGTTGCTGCTGGTGGTGATGTTGCTGCTGCTGTTGCTGCTGGTGGTGATGTTGCTGCTGCTGTTGCTGCTGCTGTTGCTGCTGGTGGTGATGTTGCTGCTGCTGTTGCTGCTGTTGCTGTTGCTGCTGCTGCTGTTGCTGCTGCTGTTGCTGTTGCTGCTGCTGCTGTTGCTGTTGCTGCTGCTGCTGTTGCTGCTGCTGCTGCTGCTGTTGCTGCTGCTGCTGCTGCTGTTGCTGCTGTTGCTGCTGCTGCTGTTGCTGCTGTTGCTGTTGCTGCTGCTGCTGTTGCTGCTGCTGCTGCTGCTGCTGTTGCTGCTGCTGCTGCTGCTGCTGCTGCTGCTGCTGCTGCTGCTGCTGCTGCTGCTGTTGCTGCTGCTGCTGTTGCTGCTGTTGCTGTTGCTGCTGCTGCTGTTGCTGCTGTTGCTGTTGCTGCTGCTGCTGCTGTTGCTGCTGCTGCTGCTGCTGCTGCTGTTGCTGCTGCTGCTGTTGCTGCTGCTGCTGCTGTTGCTGCTGCTGCTGCTGCTGCTGTTGCTGCTGCTGCCTCCTTCCCGCTCCTCGTCTGTGTGGTTCCTCCTCCTCCTGGTGCCTCTCTGAGTCGTCCTCTCTCTCTCTGAGTCGCCCTCTCTCTCTGAGTGGTCCTCTATCTTTCTGAGTCGTCCTCTCTCTCTCTGAGTCGTCCTCTCTGTGAGTCGTCCTCCCTCTCTCTGAGTCGTCCTCCCTCTCTCTGAGTCGTCCTCCCTCTCTCTCTGAATCATCCTCTCTCTCTTTGAGTCATCATCTCTCTCTTTGAGTCGTCCCCTCTCTCTCTGAGTCGTCCCCTCTCTCTCTGAGTCGTCCTCCCTCTCTCTGAGTCGTCCTCTCTCTCTCTGAGTCGCCCCCTCTCTCTCTGAGTCGTCCTCTCTCTCTGTAAGTCGTCCTCTCTCTCTCTCTGAATCGTCCTTTCTCTCTGAGTTGTCCTCTCTCTCTCTGAGTCGTCCCCTCTCTCTCTCTCTCTCTCTGAGTCGTCCTCTCTCTCTGTAAGTCGTCCTCTCTCTCTCTCTGAGGCGTCCTCTCTCTCTCTGAATCGTCCTTTCTCTCTGAGTCGTCCTCTCTCTCTGTAAGTCGTCCTCTCTCTCTCTGAATCGTCCTTTCTCTCTGAGTTGTCCTCTCTCTCTCTGAGTCGTCCCCTCTCTCTCTGAGTCGTCCTCTCTATCTGAGTCGTCCTCTCTCTCTGAGTCGTCCTCTCTCTCTCTGAATCGTCCTTTCTCTCTGAGTTGTCCTCTCTCTCTCTCTGAGTCGTCCTCTCTATCTGAGTCGTCCGCGTTACAAGTTGACGGCATTGTTGTGATAACCACAGACCACGACATTCACGCCAACTTGGAGCTTACTTGCACTCTTACGATCTATTCTACTATCCCTCTTACTAAGCCCTATTACTAAGCCCTATTAGTAAGCCCTATTACTAAGCCATATTACTAAGCCCTATTGCCAAGCCATATTACTAAGCCCTCTTACTATCCTTCATTAGAATATACAACGCTCGCTCAGCAGTGAGCGTTTGTATAAATTTCGAATTTAAGCTTTCGTGACTGCAGGGATTCATCTTCTTGGTTCTTTCGGTAAAGTCACGTAGAAGGGAAATAATAAAATAATAAAAATAAAACATAATAAAATAAAATTATTTGCTTGTGTTGTGGCCGAAACATCGTGAGAATTTTATTTTATTATGCTTTATTTTTATTATTTTATTATTTCCCTTCTACGTGACTTTACCAAAACAACCAAGAAGACGTTTGTATCTACACTACGGTACATGAATGAGGAATGTGTCAAATTCCGTGTTTGCGTGACACTATAAACAACGGGGGGAGCGGTGGCGCAGTGGTTAGCACACCGCGCTACAAACCCGGCCACCCGAGTTCCACTCCTGGTGCTGTGTGTACAAACCGTCAGCACGTGAAAGCCAATGCATGTTGGGAAAAAGTGCTGTTAGCGAGCAGCACCACTCCCGGCCGCCTTTGTCTCCCTAGCGACGCGATGTGTTCGCACCGCACCAAGTACTCATTTGAGGCCGAGTCGACCTAGGAAAGCGCCCGGGACCGATTGAAATCACCGATTGAGTTGGCGCGTGCGGGGATCGAACCTGGGGCCGCCGGGTTCAGCGTGACAAGTCGCAGTCAACGGCAAAATGAACAATCCGCGTTCTTGCACGGTGCGCGAACAACAGCACAGGGCGTAAGACAAAGGCGGCCGGGCGTCGCAGGCTGGACTCCCAGCGGAGTGGCGCGCATTTGCCGGCTTTAATCGGTGTCTCGCTAACAGGCGCTAGGCACCCCAAACAGCGTTGTCGAAAGGCTACGACGGGGGGCATTCTTGTAACTGCGCTGTCTGTCATCACCGCCAGTCGCGTGCGCGCGTGCGTGCGTTGGCGTGGCCCGGTCGCGCGCGCCGTGCCACGGAACCTCGCGTGAGTTTATTTTCATCATTTTTGGGGGGGGGGGGGGGGGTGGAAGGTGGGGGGTGGGGGGAGGGAGGTTGAGAGGGTAGGTGAAGGGTGCTTGGGTAGATGAGACGATGATGATGGTGATAGTGATGGTGGTGGCAGTGGTGGTTGCTGATGTTGCTGATTGCGATGGCGTGCGTGATGGCACGAGCATCCCACGGTCACACTTGCAAATGAGACTCATCGTGGTCTCACAGCTGGTTAAACAGAATCAGACACACTCAGGTGGGGGTGGTGATGCTCGTGGTGTTGCTGATGATGATGCTACTGATGGTGATGATGCTGCTGATGGTGATGTCACTGATGGTGATGATGCTACTGATGATGATGTCACTGATGGTGATGATGCTGTTGATGGTGATGCTGCTGCTGATGATGCTGCTGATGGTGATGTGACTGATGGTGATGATGCTGTTGATGGTGATGCTGCTGCTGATGATGATGACACTGATGGTGATGATGCTACTGATGATGATGTCACTGATGGTGATGATGCTACTGCTGATGATGATGCTGCTGATGATGATGCTGCTGATGATGATGATACTACTGATGGTGATGCTATCGTTAGTGGTGGTCGTGGTGATGATGATGATGATGATGGTCCTGACAGTTGTGATGATGCTGATAATGAGCATAACGATTCACAGATGAATCGATTCATATCGATTCGAAAAAAAAGAGGTAAAAAAAACGAAGTTTAAACAAGGTTAAAAAAGGGGTTTCAAAACCTAGGTAAAACAACGAGGTTTAAAAAAAACGAGGTTAACAAAAAAAAAACTTTCATTAGATTTTTTAAAATATCAAATTGCGCACCCCTAATCGCAACAAACCATCAGATATCATGGTGAGAAGGAGAGAGAGAGAGCGAGGGTGATGATGATTATAGTAATCATAGCAGTCATGCTGCTGACACTGCTGCTGATGATGATGATAGTAGTGTGTGTTGCACAATCAAGACAAGCAGGTGTGTGTGTGTGCGCACGTGTGTGTGTGCACGTATGTGTGTGTGTGTGTTTGCACGTGTGTGTGTGTGCACGTGTGTGTGTGTGCACTTGTGTGTGTGTGCACGTGTGTGTGTGTGTGCACACGTGTGTGTGTGTGTGTGTGGTTGCACGTGTGTGTGTGCACGTGTGTGTGTGTACACGTGTGTGTGTGTACGTGTGTGTGTGTGCACGTGTGTGTGTGTGCACGTGTGTGTGTGTGTGTTTGCACGTGTGTGTGTGTACGTGTGTGTGTGCACTTGTGTGTGTGTGCACGTGTGTGTGTGTACACGTGTGTGTGTGTACGTGTGTGTGTGCACGTGTGTGTGTGTGGTGTATATGTGTGTGTGCACACGTGTGTGTGTGCACACGTGTGTGTGTGCACACGTGTGTGTGTGTGCACGTGTGTGTGTGTATGTGCACGTGTGTGTGTGTGCACGTGTGTGTGTGTGTGCACGTATGTGTGTGTGGTGTATGTGTGTCTGTGTGGTGTATGTGGGGAGCGGTGGTGCAGTGGTTAGCGCGCTGCGCTACGAACCCGGCAACCCGAGTTCGATTCCCGTTCACGGCCACCATCAGTGACGATTATCTGACTCAGCCATGGGCCTCCCCTGGGTCGACTCAGCCTCAAATGAGTAGCTGGTGCGGTGTGTGTAAACATCGCCCTCGTGTGCCGTGCCGGCCTTCATAGGTGCTCGCTAACAGCACTTGCCCCTACAGTCTGTTGAGGCTACACGGGGGATCTTTGTCTGTGCCTACGTGCATGCGTGCATGCGTGCGAGCGTGCGAGCGTGCGAGTGACGGACACACGCGACCGTCTAGCACGCACACACACACATAGAGACAATGACAAAGATACCCCGTATAGCCCATGACAGGCTGTTGGGGCAAGTGCTATTAGCGAGCGCCTATGAAGGCCGACCAAGGGGGTGGGGGGCCAGCACCACGACTTTTCCGACTCCTATTCCTTCCCTTACTAGGCAGCAGCTGGAGCAATGCACTTTGCAAGTCGTGACTGAAAACTCATTTCTTGAGCCACTGCTTCTCGTGTGTTCAGTTCGCTGTTTGGCTACGGACGGGCCGCCTTTGTCTCCCCCAGCGCTGACGCTTTACACACACACACCGCATCGGATGTTTGTTGTTGTTGTTGTTAATTCTGCGTCGACCCGTTTGGACGGTCAGTCACTCGGCGAGAGAAACTTCGCGTGCGGGGAATCGAACTCTGACTCGGACAGATGCGCAGTGGCACCCGCTCGCCACGTCGTAGTCAGAGGCACGCACACACTACACACACATGACACACACATGACACACACACACCACACACATGACACACGCACGACACCACACACACACACGACACACACGTTACACACGACACACACACACGACACACACACGTTACACACAACACACACACATGACACACATGACACACACACACACGACACACACACACGACACAGACACATACACACACCACACATACACGACACACACACACGAGACACACACACCACACACACACCACACACACCACACACGACACACACCACACACACACACCACACACATACACACGACACACACACCACACACACATGACACACACGACACACACCACACACACACACACGACACACACACCACACACACACCACACACACGACACACACACCACACACACACCACACACCACACACACACCACACAAACGACACACACACGACACACACACACACGACACACCACACACACACACACAACACACACTTGACACACACACACCACACACACTTGACACACACACACGACACACACACACACACCACACACACTTGACACACACACACACTTGACACACGCCCAGTGATCACGAAGACTTCCCCATCGCGTGCGCCGAGTCTGCCGTGCGAGTCGAGCGGAAGCGCCAATCGCGACGACTTCACACGCGGAGCCCGCGTGTGAAGATTTACACGCCGCGAGAGTCAAAGACACCCCCCCAACCCCCCAACCTCACCCCCCCCCCCCCCCCATAGCATTGTTGTTGTTATTCTTGGTTTTTTCGGTAAAGTCACGTAGAAGGGAAATAATAAAATAATATAAATATAAAACAATACAAATTCTCACGACGTTTCGACTTCAACACAGGCAATCATCAGGTGTGAAATCCACAGCAATCATTTTGTTCCCCAAATTTTCTTGCTGTGGATTTCAAATTTTGAAAATTTGAAAAAATTCTTGCTGTGGATGTCACACCTGCTGATGATTGCTTTGTGTTGCAGTCGAAACGTCGTGAGAATTTCATTGCTTTATATTTTTTACTGTTTTGTTATTTCCCTTCTACGTGACTTTACCGAAAGAACCAAGAATATGAATCCCTGCAGTCACGAAAGCTTTAAATAAAAAAAATGTTGTTGTTGTTTAAATAGATTGTTGGGGCAAGCGCTGTGAGTGAGTGAGTGGTGGTAGTAGCACCTATGAAGGCCGACGCGACACACGAGGAGGTTGGTTAGGGGGGTGGACAGCACCACGCCCATCCGCCTTTGTCTCCCTTTGGAACTCGTTTCGAGGCTGAGTCGATCTAGGAGGAGGGCCGGTTCAGATAAATCGTCACTGGGGTTGGTGGCCGTGAGCGGGAATCGAACTCGGGTAGCCGGGTGGCTGACCAGCACCGCGCCCGGCCGCCTTTGTCTCCCGAGTGACACACACGTACGTGGCAGGTACAAACACAACAACAATAGCAGCAACAACAACAACAACAACCGCCATTCGCCACCAACAGGCGGTGATGTCACCGCAGCGCTTGTGCCAGGCTAGGTGCACTTGTTGTGGCCGTCGCGTGAAGCGAGGAAGGCTCGCTGCTTGGGTCGACTGCTGTGCCAGGCTAGGTGCAGGAGGTCACGGGACAGACCCAGCAGGCGCCATGGGTCGACTGCTGTGCCAGGCTAGGTGCAGGAGGTCACGGGACAGACCCAGCAGGTGGCATGGGTTGCACTGCTGTGCCAGGCTAGGTGCAGGAGGTCACGGGACAGACCCAGCAGGTGCCATGGGTTAACTACTGTGCCAGGCTAGGTGCAGGAGGAGGTCACGGGACAGACCCAGCAGACGCCATGGGTCGACTGCTGTGCCAGGCTAGGTGCAGGAGTTCACGGGACAGACCCTGCAGGTGCCATGGGTCGATTGCTGTGCCAGGCTAGGTGCAGGAGGTCACGGGACAGACCCAGCAGGCGCCATGGGTCGACTGCTGTGCCAGGCTAGGTGCAGGAGGTCACGGGACAGACCCTGCAGGTGGCATGGGTTGACCGACTGCTGTGCCAGGCTAGGTGCAGGAGGTCACGGATTGTCTGATCGAGATGACCGGCAAGGTACACCAACCACCTGTGGCTGCAAGACAAAGATCCCCCGTATAGCCTTAAGAAACCATTGGGGCAAGTGCAAGTCAGCGAGAAAAAATATGAAGGCAAACACGGCACACCATGGGAGTGGCTGGCCAGAAGCACGCCCGACCGCCTTTGTCTCCCTCGCGGCGACGTCCACTACACACCGCGCCAGGTGCTCGCTTTGAGGCCGAGTCGACCTAGGGGAGGCGCAGGAGCGGCTCAGGTAGCCGGCGTTGGCGGCCGCGGGCGGTATTCAAACTCAGGTAGCCTCATCGGAACATTTGACCATTTACTCATTCGACGGAGACTCTTTTTCAAATTACCGCCCCGCCCGCCCGCAGGGTCCTGCCGCTTGCTGAAGTGCCTCTCCGCTCGCAAAGATGTCTTCAGCCCTAGATTTGAATCTTTCGTGACTGCAAGGATTCATATTCTTAGGTTTTTTCGGTAAAGTCACGTACTTTTATAAATTTTTATAGTTTTATAGTTTTACCTACGCGACTTTACCGAAAAAACCTAAGAATATGTCTTCAACCCATCGACGACAAAGACAGCAGACCGTAGTAGCAGGACAGCTGCCACTGGGACACAACGCCCCACGTCTCCCATCGAGATGGAGAGAGATGGCTGCATGAGTCGTCCCACTCGCTCTCACCGGCCCTGCGTGACGCCTAAACGGTCCACGCGAAAATCTTGCCGAGGTCTCTTCCCGGTGCCGCGCAAGTGAGCGCCGGTTGGGGAGACAAAGGCGGCCGGGCGTGGGGATCCGCCCGCAAACCACCCTCCTCGTCGCGCCGTTTGCGGCTTTCACGGGCGCTCGCTCACAGCACTTGCCCCAACAGTCTGTGTGGGCTACACGGCTGACCTTTGTCTTTGCGTGTGTCGTGCGAGCGTGCGAGTTATCTCGTGGTTTTGTCTGTCCGTGCAGAGGAGCTCAACACACCCCCACCAACAGCCTCACCACCATCCCCTCCATCCCCCTAGCCCCCACCCCCCTAGCCCCCAGCCCCCACCCCAGCCTGGCCGCGGGCACCTCCCCAGGTGAGAGCTTCACACGCGATGCTCGTGGAGGTTTCGCCATCCTCCTCCTCCTCCTGCACCTTCATTCACAACCCTCCTACCCCCCAGGGTCAACTCAACGACCCCCCCCCCACAGGCCCCGCCCCTCCCCCCGCCCCCACCCTCACGTTCACTGCTGCAGCGCAGCCAAGGCGCAGCGCGTGGCGTCAGTCAGTCGCGGGGAACGAGATTCGTGAGCGGTGACCGCAGCCGCTGAGCGCCCGCCGTGTGAGCACGCGCTAGGAGGTTGGCCGCGTGGCCGTGGGACGTCTGCGAACAAGAGCTTTAGAGCTCATCGGATTCCTCCAGGATGATGAATACTTGTTGCGACTGTGATTGATGCTCTCAGCTCGGTCACCAGTCCCTTGGACTGAGAACCCCACGCAGCCGCACAGAGACCACGTGTCACATAGGGACCCGTAGACTCACATTGATAACCCACACAGCCACACAGAGACCACGTGTTACATAGAGACCCGTAGACTCACACTGATAACCCACACAGTCACACAGAGACCACGTGTTACATAGAGACCCGTAGACTCGCATTGATAACCCACACAGTCACACAGAGACCACGTGTTACATAGAGACCCGTAGACTCACACTGATAACCCACACAGTCACACAGAGACCACGTGTTACATAGAGACCCGTAGACTCGCATTGATGACCCACACAGTCACACAGAGACCACGTGTTACATAGGGACCCGTAGACTCACATTGATAACCCACACAGCCGCACAGAGACCACGTGTTACATAGAGACCCGTAGACTCACACAGAGAACCTGCGCTATCAACAATCCCCCCCCCGCCCCCACGCTCTGCGGTTCTCTATAAATTAAGGTGTTACGGGCCATGTTTTGAGTGTTTACATATTTACGAGAGCAAACTCCACGCTCGATCTCGTACAGGAGCGGACAGACGGAGTCCACGTTTTTTGCTGCGTCGCCATCTGCTGGCAGAGCCAAGGTACGGCTCCTCCCTAGACGTCCACGTGAAAGGAGTTGGAACGCAGAGCCATTAGTCCACCTGCCGTAGTCAGCCATTCAACCACCCAACCACCCACCCAACCAACTACCCAATCACCTAACCACCCAACAACCAAATCAACCACCCAATCACCCACCCAATCACTCATCCAACAACCAAACCATCTACCCAGCCACTCAATCCCCCACCCACCGACCCACCCACCCAAACAACCACCCAATCACTCAACCACCCACCCAACCACCAAACCAACCACCCAACCACCAAACCAACCACCCACTCAATCACCCAACCAACCACCCAATCACCTACCCACCCAACCACCCGCTCAATCACCCACCCACCCACCCAACCACTCACCCGACTAACCAACCACTCAAACCTTTGTCATCTACAAGAGTCACATACCACGATCTTTGTTACTGTCTTTATTATTGTAATCGTTGAGCAGCACAATTAACAAGCGCAGCACCCAGCAGCATTATAATCAGCAGCATCAGCAGCAGCATCATCAGCAGCAGCATCATCAGCAGCATCATTATCATCATCATTAGCATCATCATTAGCAGCATCAGCAGCAGTATAAACATTAGCAGCAGCATCATCAGCAGCAGCATCATCAGCAACATCACCAGCAGCATCATCAGCAGCAGCAGCAGCATCATCATCAGCAGCAGCAGCATCATCAGCATCATCAGCATCAGCAGCAGCAACAGCAACATCATCATCAGCATCATCACCATCTTCAGCAGCAGCATCAGCAGCATCAGCATCATCATGAGCAGCATCATCAGCAGCAGCATCATCATCAGCAACATCATCATCAGCAGCAGCAGCAGCAACATCATCATTATCAGCAGCAGCAGCATCATCAGCAGCAGCAGCATTAATCATCATCAAGAGCATCATCTTCATCAGCAACATCATCATCAGCAGCAGCATCATCATCATCAGCAGCAGCAGCATCATCATCATCAGCAGCAGCAGCAGCAGCAGCATCATCATCACCAACATCATCATCAGCAGCAGCAACATCATCAGCAGCATCATCAGCAGCAGTAGCAGCAGAAGCATCATCAGCAGCATCATCATCAGCAGCAGCATCAGCATCATCATCATCAGCAGCAGCAGCAGCAGCATCATCATCATCAGCAGCAGCAGCAACATCATCATCATCATCAGCAGCAGCAGCATCAGCATCATCATCAGCAGCAGCAGCAGCAGCAACATCATCATCATCATCATCAGCAGCATCATCATCATCAGCAGCAGCAGCAGCAGCATCATCAGCAGCATCATCAGCAGCATCATCATAATCAGCAGCAGCATCATCATCAGCAGCAGCATCATCATCACCAGCATCATCATCAGCAGCAATATCATTATCATCATCAGCAGCAGTAGCAGCAGTAGCATCATCAGCAGCAGCAGCGTCATCATAATCAGCAGCAGCATCATCATCATCATCAGCAGCAGCAGGAACAGCATCATCATCACCAGCAGCAGCAGCATCATCATCAGCATCATCATCATCAGCAGCAGCAGCAGCAGCAGCATCATCCTCAGCGTGCCTCAACGGAATCATCATCATCAGCAGCAGCAGCATCATCCTCAGTGTGCCTCAGCGGGATCATCATCAGCAGCATCATCATCAGCATCATCATCAGCAGCATCATCATCAGCAGCATCATCAGTATCATCATCATCAGCAGCATCATCATCAGCAGCATCATCCTCAGCGTGCCTCAGCGGCATCATCACCAGCAGCAGCATCATCCTCATCATCATCAGCAGCATCATCATCATCAGCAGCATCATCCTCAGCGTGCCTCAGCGGGATCATCATCATCAGCAGCATCATCATCCTCAGCGTGCCTCAGCGGCAACATCAAAGCGAGGGGCCCGGTACGCATCCCGCGTCTCGCGGTCGCATTCCGCGAGACGCGTTCCACGCGTTAATTACATTGCTGGCACGAGCACACACACACACCGTGGCTCATCTCTCTCGCTCTCTCGCTCGCTTCCTGCACGGTTGCTATTATTGATTCTCATGTAGTTGTTTTGTTGTTGTTGCCGCTGTTCATCGTTTCCAAGGGCCTAGTGGCATTTGAATCGCTGCGCCGTGACACGATCATTAGACGTTTAAAATTTGTTTTTTTTGTGTGTGTGTGTTGTTTGAATAAGTTCCGCCGACATTTTTGAAGAAGACTGAAAAGAATAAATATATTAATAAAAATCACAATCATCATCCTCATCGTCATGATCATCCATCATCATCACACGGGGAGAGTTTCCATGTGTAGGTCCCCTAGGCAAAAAAAACACATTAATCTAAATCACCAACATCATCATCATCGTCATCATCGTCATCATCATCATTCTCTGGATTATAAGACCGTGACGTTTTTGTCCGGCCTCGTTAAAGTTACACACGAATCTGGCCAAACATACACACACACTCACTCAATCACACACACACACTCACTCACACACTCAATCATTTAATCACACACACTCACTCAATCACACACACACTCACACACACTCACTCAATCACACTCACACACTCAATCACACACACACACATTCACACACACACACTCACTCAATCACACACACACACTCAATCACACACACACACTCACTCAATCACACACACACTCACACACACACTCACACACACACACACTCAATCACACACACTCAATCACACACACTCAATCACACACTCACACACACACACTCAATCACACACACACTCAATCACACACTCACACACACACACTCACACACACACACACTCAATCACACGCACACACACACTCACTCAATCACACACACGCACACAAACACTCAATCACACGCACACACACACACTCAATCACACACACACACACACTAAATCACACACACGCAGTCAAACACGTACACACACGCGCGCGTCTATACACACGTACTCAATCACACAGATGCAGACACGCACACACACACACACTCAATCACACACTCACACACACACACTCAATCACACACACGCTCAATCACACACACGCACACACTCACTCAATCACACACACGCACAAACACACTCAATCACGCACACTCAATCAATCACACACACACACTCAATCACACACACACTCACACACACTCACTCAGTCACACACTCACACACACTCACACACTCAATCACACACTCACACACACACTCAATCACACGCACGCACACACACACTCAATCACACACACGCGCTCAATCACACACACACTCACACACACACACTCGCTCAATCACACACGCACACACACACGCGCTCAATCACAAAGATAAAGACAAAGATCCCCCGTATAGCCTCAACAGACTGTAGGGGCAAGTGCTGTTAGCGAGCACCTCAATAACAACAACAACCGCCATTCGCCACTAAGTGGCGGTGACGTCACCACGACGCTTGTGCCAGGCCATGTGCACCCTGAGGTCACGGGGCAGACCCAGGTGCCACGGGTCGACTGACCGAGATGACTGGCTGATGCACCACCTGTGCCCCCTACTGTGCCAACTTGCCGTGCTTTATACCACCCGGCGCTCCGCTCGTTGTTGTGAGCGTCGCTCCTCCGCCCTCCGTTGTTGTTGGAGGGCGACTGCCTCCAACTGCCCAGTAGCGTCCTTCACGAGCCTCCTCCACTGAGGCCGATCTTGACACCGCTGGTACCAGTCATTGGCAAGTCCACTCAGCTCCACGTCCTCCTGTACCACATCACTCCATCTCTTCTTTAGCCCGTGCCGCGCCCGTTTAACCCCCTCGATCCGGCCGAACAAAAGCTGTTTAGGCATGCGGTGGCTGGGCATGCGGGCTACATGACCCAGCCAACGCAGCCTTGCCTGCCGGAGGAGCTCACTGATGGGAATTTTCCCAGATCTTTCAAGGACTTGTGAGCTCCTCACACAATCCAGCCTGGTTAAACCCAGGATGGATCGTAGGCAGGCCAGCCTAAATGTTTCCAACCGGCGAAGATGCTCCACTAGGGGGGTCCACGTTTCGCAAGCGTAGAGAAGGGAGGGAATGACCGTGGCCGAGAAGACCTGAAGCTTCGTGCGGGGCGACAGACCAGGTAGCTTTCACACAGCGTTACGCAACCGATGAAAAGATATTGCCGCTCGACTGATTCGGAGTGAGACCTCTGCTGATAAACTGGAGCCGGTCATAAGCACACTGCCCAGGTATGGGAAACTCTCCACTCTCTCCACAACTGCCCCATCACCGATTGGGAGTTGTGGGGGTGGAGTGCCCGATGGTACAAAATACCCAGGCAGGTGCTTAGTTTTGGTGGGGCTGATGGTAAGGCCCCACCTCTTAGTGGCACGCTCCAGTCTCAGCAGCAGCGTCTCCAACTCCTCTTCTGAATGAGCAGCTATTACCAAATCATCGGCATACATAACGTGGTTGACCAATAGGGAGCCATCCCTTGATCGCACCCGGGCGTCGATCAGCCTCCCATTATATCTGTACCAAATGGTAATTCCCCCGGTACAGCTATTGAAGGCTTCATGAACTACGCAGTCGAAATAGATGTTAAATAATGTGGGAGCCAGAGGACATCCCTGTCGCACCCCAAGGTGTACAGGGAAAGGCTCCGACTCCCGGCCACGTAGTTTTACCCGGGCCCGCTCACCATCATGAAGGTCCTTAATGATCGTGAGCAGAGGGTCAGGGACTCCGAAAGCACGAAGAACAACCCAGAGCCCAGTCCTACTGATGGTATCATAGGCCTTGACCAGGTCAATAAAGCAGAGATGTAGGTCTTTTTGGAATTCCCTACACCTCTGCTGTAGCAGACGGACAGAAAATATGGCATCTGTGCAGGACCGCCCTTTCCTGAAACCGCATTGGGGCTCCGCAAGCCTCTCCTCAGCGTGCCTAGCAAGGCGATGTTGAATAATCCTTGCCAGGACCTTACCCGGCACACTGAGGAGTGAGACACACACGCACACACACACACGCGCTCAATCACACACACACACGCCTACCGGGCTATAAATGTTTTATTTAAATCACTGAAGGAAGTTTGCGTCTTATAATCCGGATAATATGGTACAATTATTCGCCGCTGTTTAAAGTATAAATGTGTCGTGGGTTCTACTGAGGCCCACACTTGAACTTGGAGGCAACAACGTTTATTACACGGCCCCAACAGGGCTACTACTTAAACGTTACAACGGGTTACTGCATCACCGTGTCAGTCAGCTAACACACTGCCTGACCCACGATGCCGAGCCTAAAGACCGAAGACCGAGGATCGAAGAGACGTAGCACCTAGATTTGAAGCTTTAGTGACTGCAAGGATTTTTTTGGTAAAGTCACGTAGGTAAAAAATAATAATGAAAAAATAGAAATTAAAAAAATATTTATATTATTATTTCTATCATTTTTACACACACACACTCAATCACACACACTATTATTTTTACACGCACACACTCATAATATAAAAGAAAAAAATATTTCTATTATTCATTCTATTATTTTTCTTTTCATAATTTATTTTTACCTACGTGACTTTACCGAAACAAACCTAAGAGTATAGACGTAGCACCGACGGGTTCCATTCTAACAGACAGCCGCGATTGTTCTCGGGACCTCCCTTTTATACTCCCTTCTGGATCTCACCAGAAGGTTCTCGGCCGAGCACCACGTGACCCTCAAGCCACCCTTTGGGCCCCCTCGCTACTATCCTGGTCACGTGCCCTCACGTCCTCACTTGCCCTCTCTCTCTCTGACCGTCACCAGAACCATGCCCCCCAGGGCCCCGCTTCCATGCCATACCAACTCTGGTGCCAGAGAGAAACTCAAGACGCACAGTTCCACTCTTGTGACAGGAGCTGGCGCTAAACGCCTTAGTGACTCCATTTACGTCACGATAAATGTAGAGTTCCCGTGACACCATTTTTTGCAATTTGCACTATTACCATTATAATTATGCATCAATAATGTTAAGCCGCATTTTCTTGGTTTTTTCGGTAAAGTCACGTAGAAGGGAAATAATAAAATAATAAAAATAAAACATAGTAAAATACAATTCTCACGACGTTTCGGCCACAACGCAAGCAGCCGTCCTCAGGTGAAGAACAGGGCTGTCGGAAAGACAGCATCTGAATGACAGCCCTGTTCTTCACCTGAGGACGGCTGCTTGCGTTGTGGCCGAAACGTCGTGAGAATTGTATTTTATTATGTTTTATTTTTATTATTTTATTATTTCCCTTCTACGTGACTTTACCGAAAGAACCAAGAAGATGAATCCCTGCAGTCACGAAAGCTTTAAATCGAAATTTCAGCCGCATTGTCAATCCACCGCTGCACGAATGCCTCCCTACGTCGTGTCGGTCATAAGTTGTTGTTGTTGTTGTTGTTTGACCATACTTCACCACGCTGGTCAATGGGGGTAATCATAAGCTGGGGAGGTGGGGGGAGGAGCGGTGACGTTGCTGCTCAGCGATATGTTCCACAGATAACCGTTGACCCTGAGTTCGACTCCCGGACAGGGGATAACATCAGCGGCGAGTGGTATCCGTACCTGTCCTTGTGACCATCGGAGTGAAGTATGGTCAATCAACACCCACGGCGGCCACGCAGCGCGGAGGGCGTTGGATTTCAACGGTGCCAAACCAGTGGTTCTGTCACGGCCACTTCGAACCCACTGGAGAAGCAGCGACCCAGCCTCGGGGTCTAACTCAGGTGCTCAGTGTCCGGCTCTGACACCGCCGTTGTGGGTGAGTCCACTAAGCAGAGGTCGCAACCGGGTACCCGATACCCGTACCCTACCCGATACCCGGCTACCCGTACCCGGCCGGGTACGGGTACCCGTTTGCGACCCTGGTGCGGCCGGGTACGGGTACGGGTAGGCCGTGAGTCACTGGTGAGTCACCGTTTGTCACTCATTTCCCAACGTCTTGTCTCTTCTCACAATTCAAGTTCCTAGAATCGTCCCACCCGCGCCTGCAGCATGGCTTCATCTCAGAGGTCGCAATCGGGTACCCGTTTGCGACCCTGGTGCGGCCTGGTACGGGTAAGGAATCAAACCCCGTTTGCGACCTCTGCCACTAAGCCAAGGAGCTGGGGGGGGGGCACACTTCTTACGATGATTTTAATTGGCTCAGATTGCACGCCGGCGCTTTGATGTTTGACGTTTCACATCAAAGGCTGCCGCCACTAACACCGACGCGCCTTGGGAATACGAAAACAAATGTTCACCTGCGGGCACGCGACGCACATTACATAGCCGCCACGCGCCGCGCTCTCTATCCACTGCTGGATTGAATGCTCGCTTGCCCGGCGGATCTCTGGAACTGCCAGAGCGGTCACAATCTCAATCCCCCCACCCACCCACCCACCGACCGCCTCTTCCCAGCGGCGGAATTCGTGGGGCAATTTTTAAAGACCAGCAACTATACTGCACGGTCTGCTTCAGCGGCAGACCATGCTTTCCCGCTTGTGTTGCGCCCGAAACGTCGTGGTTGATTTTATTTTATACCCCACGTGGCTTTACCGAAAGAGCCAAAGAGTATGGATTCCTGCAGTCACGAAAGCTTCAAATCAAGATGAGACTCGCAACTGTTCAGAATGAGAATTCACTGCGTAACAAAAAAATTGATGTTTTTTGTTCCTGGGTAGTAAGTGTTATTTCCTAATTGCTTCTGCCTCAAAAGTACAGAAAATTGCGATTATTCCCCACAAATGTTGCTTTCGTGACCAGGGGCCACGTGACCAGGGGCCACGTGACCACGACGCGCGCACGCGACACACCATCGACACCTGGTGGGTGAATCGAGATCTGTCGCGCACGCAGCGCGATGCCGATGTGGATGAAGCAACAGCTGCCGTCTTAGACTCGAAGCTTTGGTGACTGCTGGAATCCATACTCTTTGGTTCTTTCGGTAGAGTCGCGTAGGGAGAAATAAAATAAAAATAGAATAGGACGTTTCGGTTGCAGCACAAGAAACCATCATCAGGTAAACGACACGTGGACCCAGCCTGTCACACGTGTTCTCTGAGGAAGGGGTTCTGATAGTTGGTTGATGGTTGAAATCCTTCGGTCGCTGGTTCGACTCCTGGCTCGAAGGAGGTTGATTATTTTAAATATATTTTTCCAAATCATGAAATACATATGATTGTTCTAAAAATAAACGCTCAGCGAGAATGACCTGCACATTAGGAACATTTATTTTGGGCCAAACGTTTGCTTAAAATGCACCAAGAAGAAGAGGGCATTGGTAGGATGTCAGATGTTCTTCTACAGAAGCATTGATTTTGATTTTGTGGACTTGGTGGCACGACACGTGGACCCAGCCTGGCACACGTGTTCTGTGAGGAAGGGACTCTGATAGTTCCACCGCTGTTCGTGTTGCACGACATCCCTGCAGGCTGTGCCCCTGGGCAGTCAGAGTCTTCATCACCGGCCACCCCCAACTCGGCACCTACACGGCCACGACTACTGCCATAGGCGATGTGAGAGGTGGCAGCAGACAGCGTGGGGCCAGTGGCGCAATGGATAACGCGTCTGACTACGGATCAGAAGATTGTAGGTTCGACTCCTGCCTGGCTCGTGGTGAACTTTTTTTAATACAAGTGCGTATATTTTTTTGAACTACGCAACATTGCTGGTACATCTGTTGAATGATTGGATAATGTAATTTAACTCTGATCAGTTTAAATAATACCAATTATTAGGTGTGGTTACTCTTGCGTTGGCAGTGGTGCACAACCAGAGTCAACAACGTCCAGGACAATGGTCCTTCTTAACCACAAGCAGATTGACAAATTAAACAGGAAACGAATCTACAGGTGTGCGATCCGTAATCAGCGTAGTCAGACGCGTTATCCACTGCCCCACGCTCATTAGCTGTTGTCAGACATGTCGAAACAGTAACTGTAGCTGTGTAATTACTGGGCTGCAGGTCTTCCTCTGCATTGCTGCTGCTCTACCTACTAATAGTGAAGTGATGAAACACTGCATAGGTCACCTTCGATAGCTCAGTTGGTAGAGCGGAGGACTGTAGTTGGTCGTGGCTGAAATCCTTAGGTCGCTGGTTCGACTCCGGCTCGAAGGAGGTTGATTATTTTTAATATATTTTTCCAAATCATGAAATACATATAATTGTTCTAACAATAAATGCTCAACTTGCACGACCTGCACATTAGGAACATTTATGTTGGGCCAAACGTTGGCTTAAAATGTACAGAAAAAGAGGGCATTGGTAGGATTTGTCAGATGTTCTTCTACAGACGCATTGATTTTGATTTGGTGGACTTGGTGGCACGACACGTGGACCCAGCCTGTCACACGTGTTCTGTGAGGAAGGGACTCTAATAGTTCCACCGCTGTTCGTGTTGCACGACATCCCTGCAGGCTGTGCCCCTGGGCAGTCAGAGTCTTCATCACCGGCCACCCCCAACTCGGCACCTACACGGCCACGACTACTGCCATAGGCGATGTGAGAGGTGCCAGGAGACAGCGTGGGGCCAGTGGCGCAATGGATAACGCGTCTGACTACGGATCAGAAGATTGTAGGTTCGACTCCTGCCTGGCTCGTGGTGATTTTTTTTTATTAATACATGTACGTATGTATTTTTGAACTACACAACATTGTTGGTACAATAATCCGACATCTGTTGAATGTTTCTAAAATGTAATTTTACTCTGGTCAGTTTAAATAGTACCAATTGTTTGGTGAGGCTGCTGCTGCGTTGCCAGTGGTGCACAACCAGAGTCAACAACAATAACAACACTCAACACATTCATCAATTATACGGTGGCCTACAGAGGAAACATATATTCTTGGTTCTTTCGGTAAAGTCACGTAAATAGAAAACAAATGTTTTTTTTTATTAAATAAAAATTATAAAATAAAATTATAATAATAAAAATACTCCAAATAAAATAATAATTTAAAAATGGTAAAAGCAAAAAACCCACAGTAAAAAAAAAGAGTAAAATAAAGTTTCAATAAATTTTTTTAATAAAAATAAATTTATAATAAAAAAAGGAAAAAAACCACGACGTTTCGATCGCAACACAAACGGTCTTCATCAGGCGGAGAGAAAAGAGGGGGCAAGCCTCCAAATGTAGCTGCTTTTCAAGGTTCCAAAGTGAGTGGGCGGGGGAAAGAGCTGCGGATGCAGCTCGCTGATGCAGGAGCAGCACAAAGGGGGAGTTGGGAGGAGGTGAGATTGTGCAGCGCAAACAGCATGGGCGGGAGTCATGTTTGCATAGACCGCAATACCTGCAGTCATAATACAAACAAAAGAACATAACTCTGATAATGTATGCACTGTCCTTGAAGTTGATTGATCCACACCCGAGACAGCTTTCCTTAGAGCCTAGTCTCATATGGGTTGGACCAGATGACGCCAAAAGGCGCACAACTCAAAGACAATGCACCATCAGAGTATGAGAGCTCGGGGCAAGCATCTACACTATGGGAACCTCATTTGCCAGTAAAAATATGATAATTGGTTCTTTACCCTTCTATTGCCAGATAGACTGTAGTTGGTTGAGGCTGGAATCCTTAGGTCGCTGGTTCGACTCCTGCTCGAAGGAGGTTGATTATTTAGCATATATTTTTCCAAATAATGAAATACATGTAATTGTTCTAACAATAAACGCTCAACAGGCATGACCTGCATATGAGGGGAATACATTTTGAGCCAAACGTTGGCTTAAAATGCACCAAGAAGAAGAGGGTACTGGTAGGATTTGTCAGATGTTCTTCTACAGAAGCATTGATTTTAATTTGGTGGACTTGGTGGCACGACACGTGGACCCAGCCTGTCACACGTGTTCTGTGAAGAAGGGGTTCTGATAGTTCCACCGCTGTTCGTGTTGCACGACATCCCTGCAGGCTGTGCCCCTGGGCAGTCAGAGTCTTCATCACCGGCCACCCCCAACTCGGCACCTACACGGCCACGACTACTGCCATAGGCGATGTGAGAGGTGCCAGGAGACAGCGTAGGGCCAGTGGCGCAATGGATAACGCGTCTGACTACGGATCAGAAGATTGTAGGTTCGACTCCTGCCTGGCTCGTGGTGAACTTTTTTTAATACAAGTGCGTATACTTTTTTGAACTACGCAACATTGTTGGTACATCTGTTGAATGATTGGATAATGCAATTTAACTCTGATCAGTTTAAATAATACCAATTATTAGGTGTGGTTACTCCTGCGTTGGCAGTGGTGCACAACCAGAGTCAACAACGTCCAGGACAATGGTCCTTCTTAACCACAAGCAGATTGACAAATTAAACAGGAAACGAATCTACAGGTGTGCGATCCGTAATCAGCGTAGTCAGACGCGTTATCCACTGCCCCACGCTCATTAGCTGTTGTCAGACATGTCGAAACAGTAACTGTAGCTGTGTAATTACTGGGTTGCAGGCCTTCCTCTGCATTGCTGCTGCTCTACGTACTAATAGTGAAGTGAGGAAACACTGCATAGGTCACCTTCGATAGCTCAGTTGGTAGAGCGGAGGACTGTAGTTGGTCGTGGCTGAAATCCTTAGGTCGCTGGTTCAACTCCGGCTCGAAGAAGGATGATTATTTTAAATATATTTTTCACAATCATGAAATACATGTTATTTTTCAAACAATAAATGCTCAACGAGCATCACCTGCACATTGGGAACATTTATTTTGGGCCAAACGTTGGCTTAAATGCACCAAGAAGAAGAGGGCATTGGTAGGATTTGTCAGATGTTCTTCTACAGATGCATTGATTTTGATTTGGTGGGCTTGGTGGCACGACACGTGGACCCAGCCTGTCAGAAGTGTTCTGTGAGGACGGAATTCTGATAGTTCCACCGCTATTCGTGTTGCACGACATCCCTGCAGGCTGTGCCCCTGGGCAGTCAGAGTCTTCATCACCGGCCACCCCCAACTCGGCACCTACACGGCCACGACTACTGCCATAGGCAGCGTGGGGCCAGTGGCGCAATGGATAACGCGTCTGACTATGGATCAGAAGATTGTAGGATTGTAGGTTCGACTGGGTGGGGAGGGGCTGGTCACCCCGTGGTGCCCTTATAAAACTCAACGTTTAACCTACTCACGCCGGCTTGTGCCCACCCTCACAGTCGGCCATATTTGCGGAATACACCACGCCGCCGTTGACCCTGGCAATTGACCGAGCAACCGAACGTTCCTTCCAGCTCCCTCCGCAGGAATGTGTTTTAAACTGACCAGAGTAAAAATACATTATATAACCGTTCAACAGATGTCGAATTATTGTACCAACAATGTTGCGTGGTTTAAAAAATATATCCGCACTTGTATTACAAAACAATGCATCACGAGCCAGGCAGGAGTCGAACCTACAATCTTCTGATCCGTAGTCAGACGCGTTATCCATTGCGCCACTGGCCCCACGCTGTCTGCTGACACCTCTCACATCGCCTATGGCCGTAGTCGTGGCCGTGTAGGTACCGAGTTGGGGGTGGCCGGTGATGAAAACTCTGACTGCCCAGGGGCACAGCCTGCAGGGATGTCGTGCAACACGAACAGCGGTGGAACTATCAGAGTCCCTTCCTCACAGAGCACGTGTGACAGACTGGGTCCGCGTGTCGTGCCACCAAGTCCACAAAATCAAAATCAATGCTCCTGTAGAAGAACATCTGACAAATCCTGCCAATGCCCTCTTCTTCTTTGTGCATTTTAAGCCAACTTTTGGCCCAACATAAATGTTCCTAATGTGCAGGTCATGCTCGTTGAGCATTTATTTGGAAATAAATATTTACAAAAAAAAAAATCAACCTCCTTCGAGCCGGAGTCGAACCAGCGACCTAAGGATTTCAACCATCAACCATCAACCAACTACAGTCCTCCGCTCTACCAACTGAGCTATCGAAGGGGACCTATGCAGTGTTTCCTCACTTCACTATTAGTACGTACAGCAGCAGCAATGCAGAAGAAGACCTGCAACCCAGTAATTACACAGCTCCAATCACTGTTCAGACATGTCTGACAACAGCTAATGAGCGTGGGGCAGTGGGGCAATGGATGACGCGTCTGACTACGCTGATTAGGGATCACAAAATTGTAGGATCGTTTCCTGTTTTAAGTATCAATCTGTTTGTGGTGAAGAAGGACCATTGTATTCATATTATTGGTTCTTTCGGTAAAGTCACGTAGAAGGGAAATAATAAAATAATAATAATAAAACATAATGAAATAAAATTTCACAACGTTTCGGCTACAACGTAAGCAGCCGTCCTCAGGTGTAGAAGCTGAGCTATCGGAAATACAGCTCTCCTAATGAACACCGCTAAGCTTGGCAGCGTATTTTAAACTGGGTGAGAGGAGGAAAGAGCCTTGACAAAGGATTTTACATATCAACAGAGGAATTTAGCATAATGATGACAAATGCAGATATGGGGTTAGTCACTCCTTGCAGAATGTGTAGGTGGTGGGGGGGTCTCAAAGGCATATTATGCTAGTAGTGTATTATGTAGGATTAGCAGGAATAAAGGGAGGGGCCATTGTCCTGAATGTTGCCTGCGATATATTTTTCTTCTTAAGGCCACCGTATAATTGATGAATGTGTTGAGTGTTGTTATACTGGTAGGAACGAAGTGGACCAGACCACCAATAGATTAATGTGTCCGTCCGTCCGTCCGTCCGTGTATCAACATCGCCCCCTACTGCAAACACTTGGCATGACCCTGTCCGACAAGATGGCCGCCCGCTCCCCCTGCGATCTGTGAATTAAACAAGATGGCCGTCGCTTCCGGCGCATCACGGCAAAACTTTAAACTTCGCTTCAAAATTACTTTACTGAAAAGCAGCACGTTTATTTAAAAAAGTTACTTTACTGAAACGCAGCACGTTTTTTTAACACAGAGACGAGATACATTTAATCGCCTTATTTGTGCACAAAAAGCACGGCGCGAGGCCTAGTGCGGCAGGCTTCGCGAGGCCTAGTGCGGCAGGCTTATTAACACAGAGATGAAACGCAGCACGTTTATTTAAAAAAAATAATTACTTTACTGAAACGCAGCACGTTTTTTTAACACAGAGACAAGAAACATTCATTAACACAGAGACGAGATACATTTAATCGCCTTATTTGTGCACGAAAAGGACGGCGCGAGGCCTAGTGCGGCAGGCTTCGCGAGGCCTAGTGCGGCAGGCTTATTAACACAGAGACGAGATACATTTAATCGCCTTATTTGTGCACGAAAAGCGCGGCTTCGCGAGGCCTACTGCAGAGGCTTCGCGAGACCTAGTGCAGAAGGCTTCGCTAAGTCTACTGCAGAGAAGGCTTCGCGAGGCCTAGTGCAGTAGGCTTCGCGAGGCCTAGTGCGGCAGGCTTCGCGAGGCCTAGTGCGGGAGGCTTATTAACACAGAGACGAGATACATTTAATCGCCTTATTTGTGCACGAAAAGCGCGGCTTCGCGAGGCCTACTGCAGAGGCTTCGCGAGGCCTAGTGCAGAAGGCTTCGCTAAGTCTACTGCAGAGAAGGCTTCGCGAGGCCTAGTGCGGCAGGCTTCGCGAGGCCTAGTGCAGAAGCTGGTGGTGGGGGGTGGTGGGGTGGTGGTGGTGGGGGGTGGTGGTGGGGGGTGGTGAGAGGGCTGGTGGGATGGGTGGTGTTGAGGGTGGTGTTGGGGGGTCTTTAAATCTCACAGCGTTTCTTGTCAAAACAAACACTTTTAATTAACGTTACACTAGAATACAGTAATTTTTTCTTTAACTCCTCTATACCCGGTCGATATCCCTGTACCAGTACTAAATATTATTCCTACCAGCCCACCCCGCAGGGTCCTGTTTTTTGTTGACTCTTGTTGTGCACCACTGCCAACGCAGCAGTAGCCTCACCAAATAATTGGTACTATTTAAACTGACCAGAGTAAAATTACATTATAGAAACATGCAACAGATGTCGGATTATTGAACCAAGAATGTTGCGTGGTTTAAAAAACATACACGCACTTGTAATTAAAAAATTCACGAGCCAGGCAGGAGTCGAACCTACAATCTTCTGATCCGTAGTCAGACGCGTTATCCATTGCGCCACTGGCCCCACGCTGTCTGCTGCCACCTCTCACATCGCCTATGGCAGTAGTCGTGGCCGTGTAGGTGCCGAGTTGGGGGTGGCCGGTGATGAAGACTCTGACTGCCCAGGGGCACAGCCTGCAGGGATGTCGTGCAACACGAACAGCGGTGGAACGATCAGAGTCCCTTCCTCACAGAACACGTGTGACAGGCTGGGTCCACGTGTCGTGCCACCAAGTCCACCAAATCAAAATCAATGCATTTGTAGAAGAACATCTGACAAATCCTACCAATGCCCTCTTTTTTTGGTGCATTTTGAGCCAACGTTTTGCCCAAAATAAATGTTCCTAATGTACAGGTCATGCTTGTTGGGCCTTCATTGTTTGAACAATTATATGTATTTCATTATTTGGAACAAGTAAACCCGTAAAAACAAAGTTTTTCACTATAAATCCTTTATATGCTTGGCGGCTAGAATCTTCTCGTCCTCTGGCTTGAGATGGCTGCCACCTATGGGTCAGATGATTGTCTGCCAGTATTAAACAATTGGTAATTAAATATTTAATTTGTTTTCCCTAAACAGTGTAATATTTAGGAAAAATTTTTTCACGAAAATTAATTGTCACACACAACGTGTTTGTGTGGAAAATGTCAGCTCGATTGGATCACGGGAAGTGGGTTAAAAAACGACCGAAAGATTTACACGGCCCTAAGCAAGCAAGTGAACTTAATTTAAAGGATTTAAAAATACATTCGCCTGTGGAGGACGCGGGGATCGATCCCGCGACTTTTGGCATGGGAAGCGAGGGCGCTACCAACTGCGCTACTCCGCCACGGCCTGTGGAGGGTTTACGCTCTGGGCGCCTACACTGTGATGTTCAGCCAAAGCCATGAATGAGTTGTATTTGAATAAATGTACAATAATTAGTTTTTGCCTAAAAAGTGTAAAATTTTTGAAACATTTTTTCACGAACATTAATTGTCTCGCACAACGAGTCTGTGTGGAAAATGTCAGCTCGATTTGATCACGGTAAGTGGGTTAAAAAACGACCGAAAGATTTGCACGGTCGTACGCAAGCAAGCAAGCGAACTTAATATAAAGGATTTAAAAATATATTAAAAATAATCAACCTCCTTCGAGCCGGAGTCGAAACAGCGACCTAAGGATTTCAGCCACAACCAACTACAGTCCTCCGCTCTACCAACTGAGCTATCGAAGGTGACCTATGCAGTGTTTCATCACTTCACTATTAGTACGTAGAGCAGCAGCAATGCAGAGTAAGACCTGCAGCCCAGTAATTACACAGCTACAGTTACTGTTTCGACATGTCTGACAACAGCTAATGAGTCGGATTATACTGGTAGGAACCTCCTGGTTACACCAGCCCACAGGGGATTATTGTGTCCGTCGTGCAGGGAGGGGCTGGGTGGGGAGGGAGGGGCTGGGTGGAGAGGAGAGGGTGGGGAGGGTGGGGAGGGTGGGGAGGGGCTGGGTGGGGAGGGTCTGGTCACCCCGTGGTGCCCTTATAAAACTCAACGTTTAACCTACTCACGACGGCTTGTGCCCGCCCTCACAGTCGGCCATATTTGCGGAATACACCACGCCGCCGTTGACCCTGGCCATTGACCGAGCAACCCAACATTCCCTCCGCAGGAATGTGTTATAAACTCACCAGAGTTAAAATACATTATATAACTGTTCAACAGATTTCGGATTAGTGTACCAACAATGTTGCGTAGTTAAAAAATACATACGCACTAGTATTAAAAAATTATTCACCACGAGCCAGGCAGGAGTCGAACCTACAATCTTATGATCCGTAGTCAGACGCGTTATCTATTGCGCCACTGGCCCCACGCTGTCTTCTGGCACCTCTCACATCGCCTATGGCAGTAGTCGTGGCCGTGTAGGTGCAGAGTTGGGGGTTGCCGGTGATGAAGACTCTGACTGCACAGGGGCACAGCCTGCAGGGATGTCGTGCAACACGAACAGCGGTGGAACTATCAGAGTCCCTTCCTCACAGAACACTTGTGACAGGCTGGGTCCACGTGTCGTGCCACCAAGTCCACCAAATACAAAATCAATGCATCTGTAGAAGAACATCTGACAAATCCTACCAATGCCCTCTTTTTGTGTACATTTTAAGCCAACGTTTGGCCCAACATAAATGTTCCTAATGTGCAGGTCGTGCTAGTTGAGCATTTATTGTTAGAACAATTATATGTATTTAATGATTTGGAAAAATATATTAAAAATAATCAACCTCCTTCGAGCCGGAGTCGAACCAGCGACCTAAGGATTTCAACCACAACCAACTACAGTCCTCCGCTCTACCAACTGAGCTATCGAAGGTGACCTATGCAGTGTTTCATCACTTCACTATTAGCACGTACAGCAGCAGCAGCAATGCAGAGGAAGACATGCAAACCTTACATTGGAGGCTGGGTGGGGAGGGGCCGGGTGGGGAGGGGAGGGGCTGGGTGGGGTGGGGAGGGGCTGATTGGGGTGGGGAGGGGCTGGTTGGGGTGGGGAGTGGGGGGCTGGGTGGGGAGGGGAGGGGCTGGGTGGGGAGGGGAGGGGCTGGGTGGGGAGGGGAAGGGCTGGGTGGGGAGGGGTGGGGGAGGGTGGGGCTGGGTGGGGGAGGGTGGGGTTGGGTGGGGGATGTGAGGGGTGGGGCTGGGTGGGGAGGGGCTGGTCACCCCGTGGTGCCCTTATAAAACTCAACGTTTAACCTACTCACGCCGGCTTGTGCCCGCCCTCACAGTCGGGCATATTTGCGGAATACACCACGCCGCCGTTGACCCTGGCCATTGACCGAGCAACCCAACGTTCCTACCAGCTCCCTCCGCAGGAATGTGTAATGGATTTCATGATTGTGAAAAATATATAAAAAATAATCAACCTCCTTCGAGCCGGAGTCGAACCAGCGACCTAAGGATTTCAGCCACAACCAACTACAGTCCTCCGCTCTACCAACTGAGCTGTGACCTATGCAGTGTTTCCTCACTTCACTATTAGTAGGTAGAGCAGCAGCAATGCAGAGGAAGACCTGCAGCCCAGTTATTACACAGCTACAGTTACTGTTTCGACATGTCTGACAACAGCTAATGAGCGTGGGGCAGTGGATAACGCGTCTGACTACGCTGATTACGGATCGCACACCTGTAGATTCGTTTCCTGTTTAATTTGTCAATCTGCTTGTGGTGAAGAAGGACCATTGTCCTGGACGTTGTTGACTCTGGTTGTGCACCACTGCCAACGCAGGAGTAACCACACCTAATAATTGGTATTATTTAAACTGATCAGAGTTAAATTACATTATCCAATCATTCAACAGATGTACCAACAATGTTGCGTAGTTCAAAAAAATATGCACGCACTTGTATTAAAAAAAGTGCACCACGAGCCAGGCAGGAGTCGAACCTACAATCTTCTGATCCGTAGTCAGACGCGTTATCCATTGCGCCACTGGCCCCACGCTGTCTCCTGGCACCTCTCACATCGCCTATGGCAGTAGTCGTGGCCGTGTAGGTGCCGAGTTGGGGGTGGCCGGTGATGAAGACTCTGACTGCCCAGGGGCACAGCCTGCAGGGATGTCGTGCAACACGAACAGCGGTGGAACTATCAGAATTCCTTCCTCACAGAACACTTCTGACAGGCTGGGTCCACGTGTCGTGCCACCAAGCCCACCAAATCAAAATCAATGCATCTGTAGCAGAACATCTGACAAATCCTACCAATGCCCTCTTTTTCTTGGTGCATTTAAAGCCAACGTTTGGCCCAAAATAAATGTTCCTAATGTGCAGGTGATGCTCGTTGAGCATTTATTGTTTGAAAAATAACATGTATTTCATGATTGTGAAAAATATATTTAAAATAACCATCCTCCTTCGAGCCGGAGTTGAACCAGCGACCTAAGGATTTCAGCCACGACCAACTACAGTCCTCCGCTCTACCAACTGAGCTATCGAAGGGGACCTATGCAGGGGTTCATCACTCCACTATTAGTACGTACAGCAGCAGCAATGCAGAGGAAGACCTGCAACCCAGTAATTACACAGCTGCAGTCACTGTTCAGACATGTCTGAGAACAGCTCATGAGCGTGGGCCAGTGGGGCAAGGGATGACGCGTCTGACTACGCTGATAGATAGATAGATCGTGTATTGTCATTGTCACCAGTACAACGAAATTTAAAATGCTCACCAGTCAGGGCATCATTCATAAATTTAAATTAAATAAAACAAGAAAATAAAAATAAAATTAAATGAAAGATAATCAATTTATACTATATATATAAAAACAGCCCAAGTATACCCACATACGGTTACATTTTGTCATTGCACATCTCTATTTCACGTTCAATTGTAAACACTATTACTTAATAATTAATTAGCATTATTGAGTGTGGTGATCGCTGTAGGATAAAAGCTATGTTTGAATCTGTTTGTCCTTGTTTTGATTGATCTGAATCGTCTGCCTGATGGCAACAGCTCAAACAGTGAGTGTCCAGGGTGTGAAGAGTCCTTTAGAATGATCTGTGCTTTTTTGATGCAACGTGAACTGTGTAGTTCTTCCAGTGTGGAGAGATGGCAGCCGGCGATCTTTTGGGCTGTGTTGATGACCCTCTGGAGCGCTTTCCTCTGAGCTACTGTGCAGCTGGTGTACCATACACAGATGCAGTATGTGAGAATGCTCTCGATGGAGGCTCGGTAGAAGGACACCAGCAGTTTCTGTGTGATGTTATTATTCCTGAGGATTCTCAGGAAGTAAAGTCTCTGCTGGGCCTTTTTCAGAAGCTCAGTGCTGTTGGCGCTCCAGGTCAGGCCCTCCCCAATGTGGACTCCCAGGAAGCAGAAGTCTGCCACCCTCTCCACACAGTCCCCGCTGATGATTAGTGGTGGAGTGTCCGTTTTCTTTCTCCTGTAGTCTATTATGAGCTCCTTGGTCTTTGCGGTGTTAAGGAGCAGGTTGTTGCCCCTGCAGTATGCTGTCAGGGGCAACAACCTGATTAGGGATCACAAAATTGTAGATTCGTCTCCTGTTTAATTTATCAATCTTCTTGTGGTGAAGAAGGACCATTGTCCTGAACGTTGCCTGCAAAATATTTTTCCTCTTTAGGCCACCGTATAATTGATGAATGTGTTGAGTGTTGTTATTGTTGTTGACTCTGGTTGTGCACCACTGCCAACGCAGCAGCAGCCTCACCAAATAATTGGTATTAATCTCGATTTGAAGTTTTCGTGACTGCAGGGATCCATACTATGTGGCTATTTCGGTAAAGTCACGTAGGTATAAATAAAATAAATTAAATCACGACGTTTCGGGCACAACACAAGCGTCCGTCATCAGGTGGGACAACCACAGCAAGAAACAATTGCTGCAGTGGGCAAAAGGGGGCTGCTGAAACAAGAGGCCATTTAGGCAAGAGAGGGGGGTAGAGGAGCCAGGGATCAGAGACAGGGAGGGTGGGGGTGTGGGGTAGGGGGGAGTGGATGATACAAGTAAGACTCAAGCACTAATTGGTATTATTTAAACTGACCAGAGTAAATTTACTAATAGAACCATTCAAAAGATGTCGGATTATTGTACCAACAAAGTTGCGTGGTTGACAAAATATGCACGCACTTGTATTAAAAACAACTGAACACGAGCCAGGCAGGAGTCGAACCTACAAGCTTCTGATCCGTAGTCAGACGCGTTATCCATTGCGCCACTGGCCCCACGCTGTCTGCTGACACCTCTCACATCGCCTATGGCAGTAGTCGTGGCCGTGTAGGTGCCGAGTTGGGGGTGGCCGGTGATGAAGACTCTGACTGCCCAGGGGCACAGCCTGCAGGGATGTCGTGCAACACGAACAGCGGTGGAACTATCAGAGTCCCTTCCTCACAGAACACGTGTGACAGGCTGGGTCCACGTGTCGTGCCACCAAGCCCACAAAATCTACATCAATGCATCTGTAGAAGAACATCTGACAAATCTTACCGATGCCCTCTTCTTCTTGGTGCATTTGAAGCCAACGTTTGGCCCAAAATAAATGTTCCTAATGTGCAGGTGATGCTCGTTGAGCATTTATTGTTTAAACAATTATATGTATTTCATTATTTGGAAAAAGAATCAACTTCCTTCGAGCCGGAGTCGAACCAGCGACCTAAGGATATCAACCTCAACCAACTACAGTCCTCCGCTCTACCAACTGAGCTATCGAAGGTCACCTATGCAGTGTTTCATCACTTCACTATAAGTACGTACAGCAGCAGCAATGCAGAGGAAGACCTGCAACCCAGTCATTACACAGCTACAGTTACTCTTCTTGGTTTTTTCGGTAAAGTCACGTAGAAGGGAAGTAATAAAATAATAAAAATAAAACATACTAAAATGAAACAATTCTCACGACGTTTCGGCCACAACGCAAGCAGCCGTCCTCAGGTGAAGAATATCGAAGGTGACCTATGCACCTGAGGACGGCTGCTTGCGTTGTGGCCGAAACGTCGTGAGAATTGTTTCATTTTATTATGTTTTATTTTTATTATTTTATTACTTCCCTTCTACGTGACTTTACCGAAAAAACCAAGAAGATGAATCCCTGCAGTCACGAAAGCTTTAAATCGAAAGCTACAGTTACTGTTTCGACATGTCTGACAACAGCTAATGAGTCGGATTATACTGGTAGGAACCTCCTGGTTACACCAGCCCACAGGGGATTATTGTGTCCGTCGTGCAGGGAGGGGCTGGGTGGGGATGGAAGGGCTGGGTGGAGAGGGGAGGGTGGGTAGGGGCTAGGTGGAGAGGGTGAGGCTGAGTGGGGAGGGGAGGGGCTGGGTGTGGAGGGTGGGGAGGGAATGGGTGGGGAGGGGCTGGGTGGGCAGGGTGGGGAGGGGATGGGTGGGGAGGGTGGGGCTGGGTGGGGCTTGGTGGGGGGTGGGAGGAGTGGGGCTGGGTGGGGAGGGGCTGGTCACCCCGTGGTGCCCTTATAAAACTCAATGTTTAACCTACTCACGCAGGCTTGTGCCCACCCTCACAGTCGGCCATATTTGCGGAATACACCACGCCGCCGTTGACCCTGGCCATTGACCGAGCAACCGAACGTTCCTTCCAGCTCCCTCCGCAGGAATGTGTTTTAAACTGACCAGAGTAAAAATACATTATGTAACCGTTCAACAGATGTCGAATTATTGTACCAACAATGTTGCGTGGTTTAAAAAATATGTCCGCACTTGTATTACAAAACAATGCATCACGAGCCAGGCAGGAGTCGAACCTACAATCTTCTGATCCGTAGTCAGACGCGTTATCCATTGCGCCACTGGCCCCACGCTGTCTCCTGGCACCTCTCACATCGCCTATGGCAGTAGTCGTGGCCGTGTAGGTGCCGAGTTGGGGGTGGCCGGTGATGAAGACTCTGACTGCCCAGGGGCACAGCCTGCAGGGATGTCGTGCAACACGAACAGCGGTGGAACTATCAGAGTCCCTTCCTCACAGAACACGTGTGACAGGCTGGGTCCACGTGTCGTGCCACCAAGCCCACAAAATCTACATCAATGCATCTGTAGAAGAACATCTGACAAATCTTACCGATGCCCTCTTCTTCTTGGTGCATTTGAAGCCAACGTTTGGCCCAAAATAAATGTTCCTAATGTGCAGGTGATGCTCGTTGAGCATTTATTGTTTAAACAATTATATGTATTTCATTATTTGGAAAAAGAATCAACTTCCTTCGAGCCGGAGTCGAACCAGCGACCTAAGGATATCAACCTCAACCAACTACAGTCCTCCGCTCTACCAACTGAGCTATCGAAGGTCACCTATGCAGTGTTTCATCACTTCACTATAAGTACGTACAGCAGCAGCAATGCAGAGGAAGACCTGCAACCCAGTCATTACACAGCTACAGTTACTCTTCTTGGTTTTTTCGGTAAAGTCACGTAGAAGGGAAGTAATAAAATAATAAAAATAAAACATACTAAAATGAAACAATTCTCACGACGTTTCGGCCACAACGCAAGCAGCCGTCCTCAGGTGAAGAATATCGAAGGTGACCTATGCACCTGAGGACGGCTGCTTGCGTTGTGGCCGAAACGTCGTGAGAATTGTTTCATTTTATTATGTTTTATTTTTATTATTTTATTACTTCCCTTCTACGTGACTTTACCGAAAAAACCAAGAAGATGAATCCCTGCAGTCACGAAAGCTTTAAATCGAAAGCTACAGTTACTGTTTCGACATGTCTGACAACAGCTAATGAGTCGGATTATACTGGTAGGAACCTCCTGGTTACACCAGCCCACAGGGGATTATTGTGTCCGTCGTGCAGGGAGGGGCTGGGTGGGGATGGAAGGGCTGGGTGGAGAGGGGAGGGTGGGTAGGGGCTAGGTGGAGAGGGTGAGGCTGAGTGGGGAGGGGAGGGGCTGGGTGTGGAGGGTGGGGAGGGAATGGGTGGGGAGGGGCTGGGTGGGCAGGGTGGGGAGGGGATGGGTGGGGAGGGTGGGGCTGGGTGGGGCTTGGTGGGGGGTGGGAGGAGTGGGGCTGGGTGGGGAGGGGCTGGTCACCCCGTGGTGCCCTTATAAAACTCAATGTTTAACCTACTCACGCAGGCTTGTGCCCACCCTCACAGTCGGCCATATTTGCGGAATACACCACGCCGCCGTTGACCCTGGCCATTGACCGAGCAACCGAACGTTCCTTCCAGCTCCCTCCGCAGGAATGTGTTTTAAACTGACCAGAGTAAAAATACATTATGTAACCGTTCAACAGATGTCGAATTATTGTACCAACAATGTTGCGTGGTTTAAAAAATATGTCCGCACTTGTATTACAAAACAATGCATCACGAGCCAGGCAGGAGTCGAACCTACAATCTTCTGATCCGTAGTCAGACGCGTTATCCATTGCGCCACTGGCCCCACGCTGTGTGCTGACACCTCTCACATCGCCTATGGCAGTAGTCGTGGCCGTGTAGGTGCCGAGTTGGGGGTGGCCGGTGATGAAGACTCTCACTGCCCAGGGGCACAGCCTGCAGGGATGTCGTGCAACACGAACAGCGGTGGAACTATCAGAGTCCCTTCCTCACAGAACACGTGTGACAGGCTGGGTCAACGTGTCGTGCCACCAAGTCCACCAAATCAAAATCAATGCATTTGTAGAAGAACATCTGACAAATCCTACCAATGCCCTCTTTTCTTGGTGCATTTTGAGCCAACGTTTTGCCCAAAATAAATGTTCCTAATGTACAGGTCATGCTTGTTGGGCATTCATTGTTTGAACAATTATATGTATTTCATTATTTGGAACAAGTAAACCCGTAAAAACAAAGTTTTTCACTATAAATCCTTTATATGCGTGGCGGCTAGAATCTTCTCGTCCTCTGGCTTGAGATGGCTGCCACCTATGGGTCAGATGATTGTCTGCCAGTATTAAACAATTGGTAATTAAATATTTAATTTGTTTTCCCTAAACAGTGTAATATTTAGGAAACATTTTTTCACGAACATTTATTGTCTCGCACAACGAGTCTGTGTGGAAAATGTCAGCTCGATTTGATCACGGGAAGTGGGTTAAAAAACGACCGAAAGATTTGCACGGTCGTAAGCAAGCAAGCAAGCACGCAAGCAAGCAAGCAAGCGAACTTAATATAAAGGATTTAAAAATAATCAACCTCCTTCGAGTCGGAGTCGAACCAGCGACCAAAGGATTTCAACCATCAACCAACTACAGTCCTCCGCTCTACCAACTGAGCTATCGAAGATGACCTATGCAGTGTTTCATCACTTCACTATTAGTACGTACAGCAGCAGCAATGCAGAAGAAGACCTGCAACCCAGTAATTACACAGCTCCTGTCACTGTTTCGACATGTCTGACAACAGCTAATGAGTCGGATTATACTGGTAGGAACCTCCTGGTTACACCAGCCCACAGGGGATTATTGTGTCCGTCGTGCAGGGAGGGGCTGGGTGGGGAGGGAGGGGCTGGGTGGAGAGGAGAGGGTGGGGAGGGTGGGGAGGGGCTGGGTGGGGAGGGTGGGGTGGGGAGTGGCTGGGTGGGGAGGGTCTGGTCACCCCGTGGTGCCCTTATAAAACTCAACGTTTAACCTACTCATGCCGGCTTGTGCCCGCCCTCACAGTCGGCCATATTTGCGGAATACACCACGCCGCCGTTGACCCTGGCCATTGACCGAGCAACCCAACATTCCCTCCGCAGGAATGTGTTATAAACTCACCAGAGTAAAAATACATTATGTAACTGTTCAACAGATGTCGGATTATTGTACCAACAATGTTGCGTGGTTTAAAAAAATATACGCACTTGTACTAAAATAGAATTCACCACGAGCCAAGCAGGAGTCGAACCTACAATCTTCTGATCCGTAGTCAGACGCGTTATCCATTGCGCCACTGGCCCCACGCTGTGTCCTGGCATCTCTCACATCGCCTATGGCAGTAGTCGTGGCCGTGTAGGTGCCGAGTTGGGGGTGGCCGGTGATGAAGACTCTGACTGCCCAGGGGCACAGCCTGCAGGGATGTCGTGCAACACGAACAGCGGTGGAACTATCAGAGTCCCTTCCTCACAGAACACGTGTGACAGGCTGGGTCCACGTGTCGTGCCACCAAGTCCACCAAATCAACATCAATGCATCTGTAGAAGAACATCTTACAAATCCCACCAATGCCCTCTTCTTCTTGGTGTATTTTAAACGAACGTTTGGCCCAACAAAAATGTTCCTAATGTGCAGGCGATGCTCGTTGAGCATTTATTGTTTGAACAATTATATGTATTTCATTATTTGGAACAAGTAAACCCGTAAAAACAAAGTTTTTCACTATAAATCCTTTATATGCGTGGCGGCTAGAATCTTCTCGTCCTCTGGCTTGAGATGGCTGCCACCTATGGGTCAGATGATTGTCTGCCAGTATTAAACAATTGGTAATTAAATATTTAATTTGTTTTCCCTGAACAGTGTAATATTTAGGAATTTTTTTTCACGAAAATTAATTGTCACACACAACGAGTCTGTGTGGAAAATGTCAGCTCGATTGGATCACGGGAAGTGGGTTAAAAAACGACCGAAAGATTTGCACGGCCCTAAGCAAGCAAGTGAACTTAATTTAAAGGATTTAAAAATATATTCGCCTGTGGAGGACGCGGGGATCGATCCAGCGACCTTTGGCATTGGAAGCGAGGGCGCTACCAACTGCGCTACTCCGTCACGACCTGCGGAGTGTTTACGCTCTGGGCGCCTACACGGTGATGTTCAGCCAAAGCCATGAATGAGTTGAATTTGAATAAATGTACAATAATTTGTTTTTGCCTAAAAAGTGTAAAATTTTTGAAAAAAAATTTCACGAACATTAATTGTCTCGCACAACGAGTCTGTGTGGAAAATGTCAGCTCGATTTGATCACGGGAAGTGGGTTAAAAAACGACCGAAAGATTTGCACGGTCGTAAGCAAGCAAGCAAGCACGCAAGCAAGCAAGCAAGCGAACTTAATATAAAGGATTTAAAAATATATTAAAAATAATCAACCTCCTTCGAGCCGGAGTCGAACCAGCGACCTAAGGATTTCAACCATCAACCAACTACAGTCCTCCGCTCTACCAACTGAGCTATCGAAGGTGACCTATGCAGTGTTTCATCACTTCACTATTAGTACGTAGAGCAGCAGCAATGCAGAGGAAGGCCTGCAGCCCAGTAATTACACAGCTACAGTTACTGTTTCGACATGTCTGACAACAGCTAATGAGTCGGATTATACTGGTAGGAACCTCCTGGTTACACCAGCCCACAGGGGATTATTGTGTCCGTCGTGCAGGGAGGGGCTGGTGGGGAGGGAGGGGCTGGGTGGAGAGGAGAGGGTGGGGAGGGTGGGGAGGGGCTGGGTGGGGAGGGTGGGGTGGGGAGTGGCTGGGTGGGGAGGGTCTGGTCACCCCGTGGTGCCCTTATAAAACTCAACGTTTAACCTACTCACGCCGGCTTGTGCCCGCCCTCACACTCGGCCATATTTGCGGAATACACCACGCCGCCGTTGACCCTGGCCATTGACCGAGCAACCCAACATTCCCTCCGCAGGAATGTGTTATAAACTCACCAGAGTAAAAATACATTATGTAACTGTTCAACAGATGTCGGATTATTGTACCAACAATGTTGCGTGGTTTAAAGAAATATACGCACTTGTACTAAACTAGAATTCACCACGAGCCAGGCAGGAGTCGAACCTACAATCTTCTGATCCGTAGTCAGACGCGTTATCCATTGCGCCACTGGCCCCACGCTGTCTCCTGGCACCTCTCACATCGCCTATGGCAGTAGTCGTGGCCGTGTAGGTGCCGAGTTGGGGGTGGCCGGTGATGAAGACTCTGACTGCCCAGGGGCACAGCCTGCAGGGATGTCGTGCAACACGAACAGCGGTGGAACTATCAGAGTCCCTTCCTCACAGAACACGTGTGACAGGCTGGGTCCACGTGTCGTGCCACCAAGTCCACCAAATTAAAATCAATGCTTCTGTAGAAGAAAATTTGACAAATCCTACCAATGCCCTCTTCTTCTTGGTGCATTTGAAGCCAACGTTTGGCCCAAAATGAATGTTCCTAATGTGCAGGTCATTCTCGCTGAGCGTTTATTTTTAGAACAATCATATGTTTTCATGATTTGGAAAAATATATTTAAAACAATCATCTTCCTTCGAGCCGGAGTTGAACCAGCGACCTAAGGATTTCAGCCACAACCAACTACAGTCCTCCGCTCTACCAACTGAGCTATCGAAGGTGACCTATGCAGCGAGTCATCACTTCACTATTAGTACGTACAGCAGCAGCAATGCAGAGGAAAATCTGGAACCCAGTAATTACACAGCCACAGTCACTGTTCAGACATGTCTGAGAACAACTCATGAGCGTGGGCCAGTGGGGCAATGGGGAAATGGATAACGCGTCTGACTACGCTGATTAGGGATCACAAAATTGTAGGATCATTTCCTGTTTTAAGTTTCAATCTGCGTGTGGTGAAGAAGGACCATTGTATTCATCTTCTTGGTTCTTTCGGTAAAGTCACGTAGAAGGGAAATAATAAAATAATAAAAATACAACATAATAAAATAAAATTTCACGACGTTTCGGCCACAACGTAAGCAGCCGTCCTCAGGTGAAGAAGCTGAGCTGTCGGAAAGACAGCGTCCTAATGAACACCGCTAAGCTTGGCAGCGTATTTTAAGCTGGTTGAGAGGAGGAAAGAGCCTTGACAAAGGAGTTTACATATCAACAGAGGAATTTCGCATATTGATGACAAATGCAGATATGGGGTTAGTCACTCCATGTGGAATGTGTCGGCGGTGAGGGGTCTCAAAGGCATATTATGCTAGTAGTGTATTGTGTAGGATTATCAGTGATAAAGGGAGGGACCATTGTCCTGAACGTTGCCTGCGATATATTTTTCCTCTTAAGACCACCGTATAATTTATGAATGTGTTGAGTGTTGTTATTGTTGTTGACTCTGGTTGTGCACCACTGCCAACGCAGCAGCAGCCTCGCCAAAAAATTGGTATTATTTAAACTGACCAGAGTAAAATTACATTATAGAACCATTCAACAGATGTCGGATTATTAGACCAACAATGTTGCGCGGTTTAAAAAAGACTTAGACGCACTTTGATAAAAAAAAAAATTACCACGAGCCAGGCAGGAGTCGAACCTACAATCTTCTGATCCGTAGTCAGACGCGTTATCCATTGCGCCACTGGCCCCACGCTGCCTCCTGGCACCTCTCACATCGCCTATGGCAGTAGTCGTGGCCGTGTAGGTGCCGAGTTGGGGGTGGCCGGTGATGAAGACTCTGACTGCCCAGGGGCACAGCCTGCAGGGATGTCGTGCAACACGAACAGCGGTGGAACTATCAGAGTCCCTTCCTCACAGAACACGTGTGACAGGCTGGGTCCACGTGTCGTGCCACCAAGTCCACCAAATCAACATCAATGCATCTGTAGAAGAACATCTGACAAATCTTACCGATGCCCTATTCTTCTTGGTGCATTTGAAGCGAACGTTTAGCCTAAAATAAATGTTCCTAATGTGCAGGTCATACTCTTCTTGGTTCTTTCGGTAAAGTCACGTAGAATGGAAATAATAAAATAATAAAAATAAAACATAATAAAAATATTCAGGTCATACTCGTTGAGCCTTTATTGTTTGAACAATTATATGTATTTCATTATTTGGAAAAAGAATCAACTTCCTTCGAGCCGGAGTCGAACCAGCGACCTAAGGATTTCAACCTCAACCAACTACAGTCCTCCGCTCTACCAACTGAGCTATCGAAGGTGACCTATGCAGTGTTTCATCACTTCACTATTAGTACGTACAGCAGCAACAATGCAGAAGAAGACCTGCAACCCAGTCATTACACAGCTACAATTACTTTTTCGACATGTCTGATAACAGCTAATGAGTCGGATTATACTGGTAGGAACCTCCTGGTTACACCAGCCCACAGGGGATTATTGTGTCCGTCGTGCAGGGAGGGGCTGGGTGGGGATGGAAGGGCTAAGTGGAGAGGGGAGGGTGGGTAGGGGCTAGGTGGAGAGGGTGAGGCTGGGTGGGGAGGGGAGGGGCTGGGTGTGGAGGGTGGGGAGGGAATGGGTGGGGAGGGGCTGGGTGGGCAGGGTGGGGAGGGGATGGGTGGGGAGGGTGGGGCTGGGTGGGGCTTGGTGGGGGGTGGGAGGAGTGGGGCTGGGTGGGGAGGGGCTGGTCACCCCGTGGTGCCCTTATAAAACTCAACGTTTAACCTACTCACGCAGGCTTGTGCCCACCCTCACAGTCGGCCATATTTGCGGAATACACCACGCCGCCGTTGACCCTGGCCATTGACCGAGCAACCGAACGTTCCTTCCAGCTCCCTCCGCAGGAATGTGTTTTAAACTGACCAGAGTAAAAATACATTATGTAACCGTTCAACAGATGTCGAATTATTGTACCAACAATGTTGCGTGGTTTAAAAAATATGTCCGCACTTGTATTACAAAACAATGCATCACGAGCCAGGCAGGAGTCGAACCTACAATCTTCTGATCCGTAGTCAGACGCGTTATCCATTGCGCCACTGGCCCCACGCTGTCTGCTGATACCTCTCACATCGCCTATGGCAGTAGTCGTGGCCGTGTAGGTGCCGAGTTGGGGGTGGCCGGTGATGAAGACTCTGCCCAGGGGCACAGCCTGCAGGGATGTCGTGCAACACGAACAGCGGTGGAACTATCAGAGTCCCTTCCTCACAGAGCACGTGTGACAGGCTGGGTCCGCGTGTCGTGCCACCAAGTCCACAAAATCAAAATCAATGCTCCTGTAGAAGAACATCTTCTTATTTGTGCATTTTAAGCCAACTTTTGGCCCAACATAAATGTTCCTAATGTGCAGGTCATGCTCGTTGAGCATTTATTTGGAAATAAATATTTACAAAAAAAAAAATCAACCTCCTTCGAGCCGGAGTCGAACCAGCGACCTAAGGATTTCAACCATCAACCAACTACAGTCCTCCGCTCTACCAACTGAGCTATCGAAGGGGACCTATGCAGTCTTTCATCACTTCACTATTAGTACGTACAGCAGCAGCAATGCAGAAGAAGACCTGCAACCCAGTAATTACACAGCTCCAATCACTGTTCAGACATGTCTGAGAACAACTCATGAGCGTGGGCCAGTGGGGCAATGGGGAAATGGATAACGCGTCTGACTACGCTGATTAGGGATCACAAAATTGTAGGATCATTTCCTGTTTTAAGTTTCAATCTGCGTGTGGTGAAGAAGGACCATTGTATTCATCTTCTTGGTTCTTTCGGTAAAGTCACGTAGAAGGGAAATAATAAAATAATAAAAATACAACATAATAAAATAAAATTTCACGACGTTTCGGCCACAACGTAAGCAGCCGTCCTCAGGTGAAGAAGCTGAGCTGTCGGAAAGACAGCGTCCTAATGAACACCGCTAAGCTTGGCAGCGTATTTTAAGCTGGTTGAGAGGAGGAAAGAGCCTTGACAAAGGAGTTTACATATCAACAGAGGAATTTCGCATATTGATGACAAATGCATCAATATGCGGGGTTAGTCACTCCATGTGGAATGTGTCGGCGGTGAGGGGTCTCAAAGGCATATTATGCTAGTAGTGTATTGTGTAGGATTATCAGTGATAAAGGGAGGGACCATTGTCCTGAACGTTGCCTGCGATATATTTTTCCTCTTAAGACCACCGTATAATTTATGAATGTGTTGAGTGTTGTTATTGTTGTTGACTCTGGTTGTGCACCACTGCCAACGCAGCAGCAGCCTCGCCAAAAAATTGGTATTATTTAAACTGACCAGAGTAAAATTACATTATAGAACCATTCAACAGATGTCGGATTATTAGACCAACAATGTTGCGCGGTTTAAAAAAGACTTAGACGCACTTTGATAAAAAAAAAATTTACCACGAGCCAGGCAGGAGTCGAACCTACAATCTTCTGATCCGTAGTCAGACGCGTTATCCATTGCGCCACTGGCCCCACGCTGCCTCCTGGCACCTCTCACATCGCCTATGGCAGTAGTCGTGGCCGTGTAGGTGCCGAGTTGGGGGTGGCCGGTGATGAAGACTCTGACTGCCCAGGGGCACAGCCTGCAGGGATGTCGTGCAACACGAACAGCGGTGGAACTATCAGAGTCCCTTCCTCACAGAACACGTGTGACAGGCTGGGTCCACGTGTCGTGCCACCAAGTCCACCAAATCAACATCAATGCATCTGTAGAAGAACATCTGACAAATCTTACCGATGCCCTATTCTTCTTGGTGCATTTGAAGCGAACGTTTAGCCTAAAATAAATGTTCCTAATGTGCAGGTCATACTCTTCTTGGTTCTTTCGGTAAAGTCACGTAGAATGGAAATAATAAAATAATAAAAATAAAACATAATAAAAATATTCAGGTCATACTCGTTGAGCCTTTATTGTTTGAACAATTATATGTATTTCATTATTTGGAAAAAGAATCAACTTCCTTCGAGCCGGAGTCGAACCAGCGACCTAAGGATTTCAACCTCAACCAACTACAGTCCTCCGCTCTACCAACTGAGCTATCGAAGGTGACCTATGCAGTGTTTCATCACTTCACTATTAGTACGTACAGCAGCAACAATGCAGAAGAAGACCTGCAACCCAGTCATTACACAGCTACAATTACTTTTTCGACATGTCTGATAACAGCTAATGAGTCGGATTATACTGGTAGGAACCTCCTGGTTACACCAGCCCACAGGGGATTATTGTGTCCGTCGTGCAGGGAGGGGCTGGGTGGGGATGGAAGGGCTAAGTGGAGAGGGGAGGGTGGGTAGGGGCTAGGTGGAGAGGGTGAGGCTGGGTGGGGAGGGGAGGGGCTGGGTGTGGAGGGTGGGGAGGGAATGGGTGGGGAGGGGCTGGGTGGGCAGGGTGGGGAGGGGATGGGTGGGGAGGGTGGGGCTGGGTGGGGCTTGGTGGGGGGTGGGAGGAGTGGGGCTGGGTGGGGAGGGGCTGGTCACCCCGTGGTGCCCTTATAAAACTCAACGTTTAACCTACTCACGCAGGCTTGTGCCCACCCTCACAGTCGGCCATATTTGCGGAATACACCACGCCGCCGTTGACCCTGGCCATTGACCGAGCAACCGAACGTTCCTTCCAGCTCCCTCCGCAGGAATGTGTTTTAAACTGACCAGAGTAAAAATACATTATGTAACCGTTCAACAGATGTCGAATTATTGTACCAACAATGTTGCGTGGTTTAAAAAATATGTCCGCACTTGTATTACAAAACAATGCATCACGAGCCAGGCAGGAGTCGAACCTACAATCTTCTGATCCGTAGTCAGACGCGTTATCCATTGCGCCACTGGCCCCACGCTGTCTGCTGATACCTCTCACATCGCCTATGGCAGTAGTCGTGGCCGTGTAGGTGCCGAGTTGGGGGTGGCCGGTGATGAAGACTCTGCCCAGGGGCACAGCCTGCAGGGATGTCGTGCAACACGAACAGCGGTGGAACTATCAGAGTCCCTTCCTCACAGAGCACGTGTGACAGGCTGGGTCCGCGTGTCGTGCCACCAAGTCCACAAAATCAAAATCAATGCTCCTGTAGAAGAACATCTTCTTATTTGTGCATTTTAAGCCAACTTTTGGCCCAACATAAATGTTCCTAATGTGCAGGTCATGCTCGTTGAGCATTTATTTGGAAATAAATATTTACAAAAAAAAAAATCAACCTCCTTCGAGCCGGAGTCGAACCAGCGACCTAAGGATTTCAACCATCAACCAACTACAGTCCTCCGCTCTACCAACTGAGCTATCGAAGGGGACCTATGCAGTCTTTCATCACTTCACTATTAGTACGTACAGCAGCAGCAATGCAGAAGAAGACCTGCAACCCAGTAATTACACAGCTCCAATCACTGTTCAGACATGTCTGACAACAGCTAATGAGCGTGGGGCAGTGGGGCAATGGATGACGCGTCTGACTACGCTGATTAGGGATCACAAAATTGTAGGATCGTTTCCTGTTTTAAGTATCAATCTGTTTGTGTTGAAGAAGGACCATTGTATTCATATTATTGGTTCTTTCGGTAAAGTCACGTAGAAGGGAAATAATAAAATAATAATAATACAACTTTATCAAATAAAATTTCACAACGTTTCGGCTACAACGTAAGCAGCCGTCCTCAGGTGTAGAAGCTGAGCTATCGGAAATACAGCTCTCCTAATGAACACCGCTAAGCTTGGCAGCGTATTTTAAACTGGGTGAGAGGAGGAAAGAGCCTTGACAAAGGATTTTACATATCAACAGAGGAATTTAGCATAATGATGACAAATGCAGATATGGGGTTAGTCACTCCTTGCAGAATGTGTAGGTGGTGGGGGGGTCTCAAAGGCATATTATGCTAGTAGTGTATTATGTAGGATTAGCAGGAATAAAGGGAGGGGCCATTGTCCTGAATGTTGCCTGCGATATATTTTTCTTCTTAAGGCCACCGTATAATTGATGAATGTGTTGAGTGTTGTTATACTGGTAGGAACGAAGTGGACCAGACCACCAATAGATTAATGTGTCCGTCCGTCCGTCCGTCCGTGTATCAACATCGCCCCCTACTGCAAACACTTGGCTTGACCCTGTCCGACAAGATGGCCGCCCGCTCCCCCTGCGATCTGTGAATTAAACAAGATGGCCGTCGCTTCCGGCGCATCACGGCAAAACTTTAAACTTCGCTTCAAAATTACTTTACTGAAAAGCAGCACGTTTATTTAAAAAAGTTACTTTACTGAAACGCAGCACGTTTTTTTAACACAGAGACGAGATACATTTAATCGCCTTATTTGTGCACAAAAAGCACGGCGCGAGGCCTAGTGCGGCAGGCTTCGCGAGGCCTAGTGCGGCAGGCTTATTAACACAGAGATGAAACGCAGCACGTTTATTTAAAAAAAATAATTACTTTACTGAAACGCAGCACGTTTTTTTAACACAGAGACAAGAAACATTCATTAACACAGAGACGAGATACATTTAATCGCCTTATTTGTGCACGAAAAGGACGGCGCGAGGCCTAGTGCGGCAGGCTTCGCGAGGCCTAGTGCGGCAGGCTTATTAACACAGAGACGAGATACATTTAATCGCCTTATTTGTGCACGAAAAGCGCGGCTTCGCGAGGCCTACTGCAGAGGCTTCGCGAGACCTAGTGCAGAAGGCTTCGCTAAGTCTACTGCAGAGAAGGCTTCGCGAGGCCTAGTGCAGTAGGCTTCGCGAGGCCTAGTGCGGCAGGCTTCGCGAGGCCTAGTGCGGGAGGCTTATTAACACAGAGACGAGATACATTTAATCGCCTTATTTGTGCACGAAAAGCGCGGCTTCGCGAGGCCTACTGCAGAGGCTTCGCGAGGCCTAGTGCAGAAGGCTTCGCTAAGTCTACTGCAGAGAAGGCTTCGCGAGGCCTAGTGCGGCAGGCTTCGCGAGGCCTAGTGCAGAAGCTGGTGGTGGGGGGTGGTGGGGTGGTGGTGGTGGGGGGTGGTGGTGGGGGGTGGTGAGAGGGCTGGTGGGATGGGTGGTGTTGAGGGTGGTGTTGGGGGGTCTTTAAATCTCACAGCGTTTCTTGTCAAAACAAACACTTTTAATTAACGTTACACTAGAATACAGTAATTTTTTCTTTAACTCCTCTATACCCGGTCGATATCCCTGTACCAGTACTAAATATTATTCCTACCAGCCCACCCCGCAGGGTCCTGTTTTTTGTTGACTCTTGTTGTGCACCACTGCCAACGCAGCAGTAGCCTCACCAAATAATTGGTACTATTTAAACTGACCAGAGTAAAATTACATTATAGAAACATGCAACAGATGTCGGATTATTGAACCAAGAATGTTGCGTGGTTTAAAAAACATACACGCACTTGTAATTAAAAAATTCACGAGCCAGGCAGGAGTCGAACCTACAATCTTCTGATCCGTAGTCAGACGCGTTATCCATTGCGCCACTGGCCCCACGCTGTCTGCTGCCACCTCTCACATCGCCTATGGCAGTAGTCGTGGCCGTGTAGGTGCCGAGTTGGGGGTGGCCGGTGATGAAGACTCTGACTGCCCAGGGGCACAGCCTGCAGGGATGTCGTGCAACACGAACAGCGGTGGAACGATCAGAGTCCCTTCCTCACAGAACACGTGTGACAGGCTGGGTCCACGTGTCGTGCCACCAAGTCCACCAAATCAAAATCAATGCATTTGTAGAAGAACATCTGACAAATCCTACCAATGCCCTCTTTTTTTGGTGCATTTTGAGCCAACGTTTTGCCCAAAATAAATGTTCCTAATGTACAGGTCATGCTTGTTGGGCCTTCATTGTTTGAACAATTATATGTATTTCATTATTTGGAACAAGTAAACCCGTAAAAACAAAGTTTTTCACTATAAATCCTTTATATGCTTGGCGGCTAGAATCTTCTCGTCCTCTGGCTTGAGATGGCTGCCACCTATGGGTCAGATGATTGTCTGCCAGTATTAAACAATTGGTAATTAAATATTTAATTTGTTTTCCCTAAACAGTGTAATATTTAGGAAAAATTTTTTCACGAAAATTAATTGTCACACACAACGTGTTTGTGTGGAAAATGTCAGCTCGATTGGATCACGGGAAGTGGGTTAAAAAACGACCGAAAGATTTACACGGCCCTAAGCAAGCAAGTGAACTTAATTTAAAGGATTTAAAAATACATTCGCCTGTGGAGGACGCGGGGATCGATCCCGCGACTTTTGGCATGGGAAGCGAGGGCGCTACCAACTGCGCTACTCCGCCACGGCCTGTGGAGGGTTTACGCTCTGGGCGCCTACACTGTGATGTTCAGCCAAAGCCATGAATGAGTTGTATTTGAATAAATGTACAATAATTAGTTTTTGCCTAAAAAGTGTAAAATTTTTGAAACATTTTTTCACGAACATTAATTGTCTCGCACAACGAGTCTGTGTGGAAAATGTCAGCTCGATTTGATCACGGTAAGTGGGTTAAAAAACGACCGAAAGATTTGCACGGTCGTACGCAAGCAAGCAAGCGAACTTAATATAAAGGATTTAAAAATATATTAAAAATAATCAACCTCCTTCGAGCCGGAGTCGAAACAGCGACCTAAGGATTTCAGCCACAACCAACTACAGTCCTCCGCTCTACCAACTGAGCTATCGAAGGTGACCTATGCAGTGTTTCATCACTTCACTATTAGTACGTAGAGCAGCAGCAATGCAGAGTAAGACCTGCAGCCCAGTAATTACACAGCTACAGTTACTGTTTCGACATGTCTGACAACAGCTAATGAGTCGGATTATACTGGTAGGAACCTCCTGGTTACACCAGCCCACAGGGGATTATTGTGTCCGTCGTGCAGGGAGGGGCTGGGTGGGGAGGGAGGGGCTGGGTGGAGAGGAGAGGGTGGGGAGGGTGGGGAGGGTGGGGAGGGGCTGGGTGGGGAGGGTCTGGTCACCCCGTGGTGCCCTTATAAAACTCAACGTTTAACCTACTCACGACGGCTTGTGCCCGCCCTCACAGTCGGCCATATTTGCGGAATACACCACGCCGCCGTTGACCCTGGCCATTGACCGAGCAACCCAACATTCCCTCCGCAGGAATGTGTTATAAACTCACCAGAGTTAAAATACATTATATAACTGTTCAACAGATTTCGGATTAGTGTACCAACAATGTTGCGTAGTTAAAAAATACATACGCACTAGTATTAAAAAATTATTCACCACGAGCCAGGCAGGAGTCGAACCTACAATCTTATGATCCGTAGTCAGACGCGTTATCTATTGCGCCACTGGCCCCACGCTGTCTTCTGGCACCTCTCACATCGCCTATGGCAGTAGTCGTGGCCGTGTAGGTGCAGAGTTGGGGGTTGCCGGTGATGAAGACTCTGACTGCACAGGGGCACAGCCTGCAGGGATGTCGTGCAACACGAACAGCGGTGGAACTATCAGAGTCCCTTCCTCACAGAACACTTGTGACAGGCTGGGTCCACGTGTCGTGCCACCAAGTCCACCAAATACAAAATCAATGCATCTGTAGAAGAACATCTGACAAATCCTACCAATGCCCTCTTTTTGTGTACATTTTAAGCCAACGTTTGGCCCAACATAAATGTTCCTAATGTGCAGGTCGTGCTAGTTGAGCATTTATTGTTAGAACAATTATATGTATTTAATGATTTGGAAAAATATATTAAAAATAATCAACCTCCTTCGAGCCGGAGTCGAACCAGCGACCTAAGGATTTCAACCACAACCAACTACAGTCCTCCGCTCTACCAACTGAGCTATCGAAGGTGACCTATGCAGTGTTTCATCACTTCACTATTAGCACGTACAGCAGCAGCAGCAATGCAGAGGAAGACATGCAAACCTTACATTGGAGGCTGGGTGGGGAGGGGCCGGGTGGGGAGGGGAGGGGCTGGGTGGGGTGGGGAGGGGCTGATTGGGGTGGGGAGGGGCTGGTTGGGGTGGGGAGTGGGGGGCTGGGTGGGGAGGGGAGGGGCTGGGTGGGGAGGGGAGGGGCTGGGTGGGGAGGGGAAGGGCTGGGTGGGGAGGGGTGGGGGAGGGTGGGGCTGGGTGGGGGAGGGTGGGGTTGGGTGGGGGATGTGAGGGGTGGGGCTGGGTGGGGAGGGGCTGGTCACCCCGTGGTGCCCTTATAAAACTCAACGTTTAACCTACTCACGCCGGCTTGTGCCCGCCCTCACAGTCGGGCATATTTGCGGAATACACCACGCCGCCGTTGACCCTGGCCATTGACCGAGCAACCCAACGTTCCTACCAGCTCCCTCCGCAGGAATGTGTAATGGATTTCATGATTGTGAAAAATATATAAAAAATAATCAACCTCCTTCGAGCCGGAGTCGAACCAGCGACCTAAGGATTTCAGCCACAACCAACTACAGTCCTCCGCTCTACCAACTGAGCTGTGACCTATGCAGTGTTTCCTCACTTCACTATTAGTAGGTAGAGCAGCAGCAATGCAGAGGAAGACCTGCAGCCCAGTTATTACACAGCTACAGTTACTGTTTCGACATGTCTGACAACAGCTAATGAGCGTGGGGCAGTGGATAACGCGTCTGACTACGCTGATTACGGATCGCACACCTGTAGATTCGTTTCCTGTTTAATTTGTCAATCTGCTTGTGGTGAAGAAGGACCATTGTCCTGGACGTTGTTGACTCTGGTTGTGCACCACTGCCAACGCAGGAGTAACCACACCTAATAATTGGTATTATTTAAACTGATCAGAGTTAAATTACATTATCCAATCATTCAACAGATGTACCAACAATGTTGCGTAGTTCAAAAAAATATGCACGCACTTGTATTAAAAAAAGTGCACCACGAGCCAGGCAGGAGTCGAACCTACAATCTTCTGATCCGTAGTCAGACGCGTTATCCATTGCGCCACTGGCCCCACGCTGTCTCCTGGCACCTCTCACATCGCCTATGGCAGTAGTCGTGGCCGTGTAGGTGCCGAGTTGGGGGTGGCCGGTGATGAAGACTCTGACTGCCCAGGGGCACAGCCTGCAGGGATGTCGTGCAACACGAACAGCGGTGGAACTATCAGAATTCCTTCCTCACAGAACACTTCTGACAGGCTGGGTCCACGTGTCGTGCCACCAAGCCCACCAAATCAAAATCAATGCATCTGTAGCAGAACATCTGACAAATCCTACCAATGCCCTCTTTTTCTTGGTGCATTTAAAGCCAACGTTTGGCCCAAAATAAATGTTCCTAATGTGCAGGTGATGCTCGTTGAGCATTTATTGTTTGAAAAATAACATGTATTTCATGATTGTGAAAAATATATTTAAAATAACCATCCTCCTTCGAGCCGGAGTTGAACCAGCGACCTAAGGATTTCAGCCACGACCAACTACAGTCCTCCGCTCTACCAACTGAGCTATCGAAGGGGACCTATGCAGGGGTTCATCACTCCACTATTAGTACGTACAGCAGCAGCAATGCAGAGGAAGACCTGCAACCCAGTAATTACACAGCTGCAGTCACTGTTCAGACATGTCTGAGAACAGCTCATGAGCGTGGGCCAGTGGGGCAAGGGATGACGCGTCTGACTACGCTGATAGATAGATAGATCGTGTATTGTCATTGTCACCAGTACAACGAAATTTAAAATGCTCACCAGTCAGGGCATCATTCATAAATTTAAATTAAATAAAACAAGAAAATAAAAATAAAATTAAATGAAAGATAATCAATTTATACTATATATATAAAAACAGCCCAAGTATACCCACATACGGTTACATTTTGTCATTGCACATCTCTATTTCACGTTCAATTGTAAACACTATTACTTAATAATTAATTAGCATTATTGAGTGTGGTGATCGCTGTAGGATAAAAGCTATGTTTGAATCTGTTTGTCCTTGTTTTGATTGATCTGAATCGTCTGCCTGATGGCAACAGCTCAAACAGTGAGTGTCCAGGGTGTGAAGAGTCCTTTAGAATGATCTGTGCTTTTTTGATGCAACGTGAACTGTGTAGTTCTTCCAGTGTGGAGAGATGGCAGCCGGCGATCTTTTGGGCTGTGTTGATGACCCTCTGGAGCGCTTTCCTCTGAGCTACTGTGCAGCTGGTGTACCATACACAGATGCAGTATGTGAGAATGCTCTCGATGGAGGCTCGGTAGAAGGACACCAGCAGTTTCTGTGTGATGTTATTATTCCTGAGGATTCTCAGGAAGTAAAGTCTCTGCTGGGCCTTTTTCAGAAGCTCAGTGCTGTTGGCGCTCCAGGTCAGGCCCTCCCCAATGTGGACTCCCAGGAAGCAGAAGTCTGCCACCCTCTCCACACAGTCCCCGCTGATGATTAGTGGTGGAGTGTCCGTTTTCTTTCTCCTGTAGTCTATTATGAGCTCCTTGGTCTTTGCGGTGTTAAGGAGCAGGTTGTTGCCCCTGCAGTATGCTGTCAGGGGCAACAACCTGATTAGGGATCACAAAATTGTAGATTCGTCTCCTGTTTAATTTATCAATCTTCTTGTGGTGAAGAAGGACCATTGTCCTGAACGTTGCCTGCAAAATATTTTTCCTCTTTAGGCCACCGTATAATTGATGAATGTGTTGAGTGTTGTTATTGTTGTTGACTCTGGTTGTGCACCACTGCCAACGCAGCAGCAGCCTCACCAAATAATTGGTATTAATCTCGATTTGAAGTTTTCGTGACTGCAGGGATCCATACTATGTGGCTATTTCGGTAAAGTCACGTAGGTATAAATAAAATAAATTAAATCACGACGTTTCGGGCACAACACAAGCGTCCGTCATCAGGTGGGACAACCACAGCAAGAAACAATTGCTGCAGTGGGCAAAAGGGGGCTGCTGAAACAAGAGGCCATTTAGGCAAGAGAGGGGGGTAGAGGAGCCAGGGATCAGAGACAGGGAGGGTGGGGGTGTGGGGTAGGGGGGAGTGGATGATACAAGTAAGACTCAAGCACTAATTGGTATTATTTAAACTGACCAGAGTAAATTTACTAATAGAACCATTCAAAAGATGTCGGATTATTGTACCAACAAAGTTGCGTGGTTGACAAAATATGCACGCACTTGTATTAAAAACAACTGAACACGAGCCAGGCAGGAGTCGAACCTACAAGCTTCTGATCCGTAGTCAGACGCGTTATCCATTGCGCCACTGGCCCCACGCTGTCTGCTGACACCTCTCACATCGCCTATGGCAGTAGTCGTGGCCGTGTAGGTGCCGAGTTGGGGGTGGCCGGTGATGAAGACTCTGACTGCCCAGGGGCACAGCCTGCAGGGATGTCGTGCAACACGAACAGCGGTGGAACTATCAGAGTCCCTTCCTCACAGAACACGTGTGACAGGCTGGGTCCACGTGTCGTGCCACCAAGCCCACAAAATCTACATCAATGCATCTGTAGAAGAACATCTGACAAATCTTACCGATGCCCTCTTCTTCTTGGTGCATTTGAAGCCAACGTTTGGCCCAAAATAAATGTTCCTAATGTGCAGGTGATGCTCGTTGAGCATTTATTGTTTAAACAATTATATGTATTTCATTATTTGGAAAAAGAATCAACTTCCTTCGAGCCGGAGTCGAACCAGCGACCTAAGGATATCAACCTCAACCAACTACAGTCCTCCGCTCTACCAACTGAGCTATCGAAGGTCACCTATGCAGTGTTTCATCACTTCACTATAAGTACGTACAGCAGCAGCAATGCAGAGGAAGACCTGCAACCCAGTCATTACACAGCTACAGTTACTCTTCTTGGTTTTTTCGGTAAAGTCACGTAGAAGGGAAGTAATAAAATAATAAAAATAAAACATACTAAAATGAAACAATTCTCACGACGTTTCGGCCACAACGCAAGCAGCCGTCCTCAGGTGAAGAATATCGAAGGTGACCTATGCACCTGAGGACGGCTGCTTGCGTTGTGGCCGAAACGTCGTGAGAATTGTTTCATTTTATTATGTTTTATTTTTATTATTTTATTACTTCCCTTCTACGTGACTTTACCGAAAAAACCAAGAAGATGAATCCCTGCAGTCACGAAAGCTTTAAATCGAAAGCTACAGTTACTGTTTCGACATGTCTGACAACAGCTAATGAGTCGGATTATACTGGTAGGAACCTCCTGGTTACACCAGCCCACAGGGGATTATTGTGTCCGTCGTGCAGGGAGGGGCTGGGTGGGGATGGAAGGGCTGGGTGGAGAGGGGAGGGTGGGTAGGGGCTAGGTGGAGAGGGTGAGGCTGAGTGGGGAGGGGAGGGGCTGGGTGTGGAGGGTGGGGAGGGAATGGGTGGGGAGGGGCTGGGTGGGCAGGGTGGGGAGGGGATGGGTGGGGAGGGTGGGGCTGGGTGGGGCTTGGTGGGGGGTGGGAGGAGTGGGGCTGGGTGGGGAGGGGCTGGTCACCCCGTGGTGCCCTTATAAAACTCAATGTTTAACCTACTCACGCAGGCTTGTGCCCACCCTCACAGTCGGCCATATTTGCGGAATACACCACGCCGCCGTTGACCCTGGCCATTGACCGAGCAACCGAACGTTCCTTCCAGCTCCCTCCGCAGGAATGTGTTTTAAACTGACCAGAGTAAAAATACATTATGTAACCGTTCAACAGATGTCGAATTATTGTACCAACAATGTTGCGTGGTTTAAAAAATATGTCCGCACTTGTATTACAAAACAATGCATCACGAGCCAGGCAGGAGTCGAACCTACAATCTTCTGATCCGTAGTCAGACGCGTTATCCATTGCGCCACTGGCCCCACGCTGTCTCCTGGCACCTCTCACATCGCCTATGGCAGTAGTCGTGGCCGTGTAGGTGCCGAGTTGGGGGTGGCCGGTGATGAAGACTCTGACTGCCCAGGGGCACAGCCTGCAGGGATGTCGTGCAACACGAACAGCGGTGGAACTATCAGAGTCCCTTCCTCACAGAACACGTGTGACAGGCTGGGTCCACGTGTCGTGCCACCAAGCCCACAAAATCTACATCAATGCATCTGTAGAAGAACATCTGACAAATCTTACCGATGCCCTCTTCTTCTTGGTGCATTTGAAGCCAACGTTTGGCCCAAAATAAATGTTCCTAATGTGCAGGTGATGCTCGTTGAGCATTTATTGTTTAAACAATTATATGTATTTCATTATTTGGAAAAAGAATCAACTTCCTTCGAGCCGGAGTCGAACCAGCGACCTAAGGATATCAACCTCAACCAACTACAGTCCTCCGCTCTACCAACTGAGCTATCGAAGGTCACCTATGCAGTGTTTCATCACTTCACTATAAGTACGTACAGCAGCAGCAATGCAGAGGAAGACCTGCAACCCAGTCATTACACAGCTACAGTTACTCTTCTTGGTTTTTTCGGTAAAGTCACGTAGAAGGGAAGTAATAAAATAATAAAAATAAAACATACTAAAATGAAACAATTCTCACGACGTTTCGGCCACAACGCAAGCAGCCGTCCTCAGGTGAAGAATATCGAAGGTGACCTATGCACCTGAGGACGGCTGCTTGCGTTGTGGCCGAAACGTCGTGAGAATTGTTTCATTTTATTATGTTTTATTTTTATTATTTTATTACTTCCCTTCTACGTGACTTTACCGAAAAAACCAAGAAGATGAATCCCTGCAGTCACGAAAGCTTTAAATCGAAAGCTACAGTTACTGTTTCGACATGTCTGACAACAGCTAATGAGTCGGATTATACTGGTAGGAACCTCCTGGTTACACCAGCCCACAGGGGATTATTGTGTCCGTCGTGCAGGGAGGGGCTGGGTGGGGATGGAAGGGCTGGGTGGAGAGGGGAGGGTGGGTAGGGGCTAGGTGGAGAGGGTGAGGCTGAGTGGGGAGGGGAGGGGCTGGGTGTGGAGGGTGGGGAGGGAATGGGTGGGGAGGGGCTGGGTGGGCAGGGTGGGGAGGGGATGGGTGGGGAGGGTGGGGCTGGGTGGGGCTTGGTGGGGGGTGGGAGGAGTGGGGCTGGGTGGGGAGGGGCTGGTCACCCCGTGGTGCCCTTATAAAACTCAATGTTTAACCTACTCACGCAGGCTTGTGCCCACCCTCACAGTCGGCCATATTTGCGGAATACACCACGCCGCCGTTGACCCTGGCCATTGACCGAGCAACCGAACGTTCCTTCCAGCTCCCTCCGCAGGAATGTGTTTTAAACTGACCAGAGTAAAAATACATTATGTAACCGTTCAACAGATGTCGAATTATTGTACCAACAATGTTGCGTGGTTTAAAAAATATGTCCGCACTTGTATTACAAAACAATGCATCACGAGCCAGGCAGGAGTCGAACCTACAATCTTCTGATCCGTAGTCAGACGCGTTATCCATTGCGCCACTGGCCCCACGCTGTGTGCTGACACCTCTCACATCGCCTATGGCAGTAGTCGTGGCCGTGTAGGTGCCGAGTTGGGGGTGGCCGGTGATGAAGACTCTCACTGCCCAGGGGCACAGCCTGCAGGGATGTCGTGCAACACGAACAGCGGTGGAACTATCAGAGTCCCTTCCTCACAGAACACGTGTGACAGGCTGGGTCAACGTGTCGTGCCACCAAGTCCACCAAATCAAAATCAATGCATTTGTAGAAGAACATCTGACAAATCCTACCAATGCCCTCTTTTCTTGGTGCATTTTGAGCCAACGTTTTGCCCAAAATAAATGTTCCTAATGTACAGGTCATGCTTGTTGGGCATTCATTGTTTGAACAATTATATGTATTTCATTATTTGGAACAAGTAAACCCGTAAAAACAAAGTTTTTCACTATAAATCCTTTATATGCGTGGCGGCTAGAATCTTCTCGTCCTCTGGCTTGAGATGGCTGCCACCTATGGGTCAGATGATTGTCTGCCAGTATTAAACAATTGGTAATTAAATATTTAATTTGTTTTCCCTAAACAGTGTAATATTTAGGAAACATTTTTTCACGAACATTTATTGTCTCGCACAACGAGTCTGTGTGGAAAATGTCAGCTCGATTTGATCACGGGAAGTGGGTTAAAAAACGACCGAAAGATTTGCACGGTCGTAAGCAAGCAAGCAAGCACGCAAGCAAGCAAGCAAGCGAACTTAATATAAAGGATTTAAAAATAATCAACCTCCTTCGAGTCGGAGTCGAACCAGCGACCAAAGGATTTCAACCATCAACCAACTACAGTCCTCCGCTCTACCAACTGAGCTATCGAAGATGACCTATGCAGTGTTTCATCACTTCACTATTAGTACGTACAGCAGCAGCAATGCAGAAGAAGACCTGCAACCCAGTAATTACACAGCTCCTGTCACTGTTTCGACATGTCTGACAACAGCTAATGAGTCGGATTATACTGGTAGGAACCTCCTGGTTACACCAGCCCACAGGGGATTATTGTGTCCGTCGTGCAGGGAGGGGCTGGGTGGGGAGGGAGGGGCTGGGTGGAGAGGAGAGGGTGGGGAGGGTGGGGAGGGGCTGGGTGGGGAGGGTGGGGTGGGGAGTGGCTGGGTGGGGAGGGTCTGGTCACCCCGTGGTGCCCTTATAAAACTCAACGTTTAACCTACTCATGCCGGCTTGTGCCCGCCCTCACAGTCGGCCATATTTGCGGAATACACCACGCCGCCGTTGACCCTGGCCATTGACCGAGCAACCCAACATTCCCTCCGCAGGAATGTGTTATAAACTCACCAGAGTAAAAATACATTATGTAACTGTTCAACAGATGTCGGATTATTGTACCAACAATGTTGCGTGGTTTAAAAAAATATACGCACTTGTACTAAAATAGAATTCACCACGAGCCAAGCAGGAGTCGAACCTACAATCTTCTGATCCGTAGTCAGACGCGTTATCCATTGCGCCACTGGCCCCACGCTGTGTCCTGGCATCTCTCACATCGCCTATGGCAGTAGTCGTGGCCGTGTAGGTGCCGAGTTGGGGGTGGCCGGTGATGAAGACTCTGACTGCCCAGGGGCACAGCCTGCAGGGATGTCGTGCAACACGAACAGCGGTGGAACTATCAGAGTCCCTTCCTCACAGAACACGTGTGACAGGCTGGGTCCACGTGTCGTGCCACCAAGTCCACCAAATCAACATCAATGCATCTGTAGAAGAACATCTTACAAATCCCACCAATGCCCTCTTCTTCTTGGTGTATTTTAAACGAACGTTTGGCCCAACAAAAATGTTCCTAATGTGCAGGCGATGCTCGTTGAGCATTTATTGTTTGAACAATTATATGTATTTCATTATTTGGAACAAGTAAACCCGTAAAAACAAAGTTTTTCACTATAAATCCTTTATATGCGTGGCGGCTAGAATCTTCTCGTCCTCTGGCTTGAGATGGCTGCCACCTATGGGTCAGATGATTGTCTGCCAGTATTAAACAATTGGTAATTAAATATTTAATTTGTTTTCCCTGAACAGTGTAATATTTAGGAATTTTTTTTCACGAAAATTAATTGTCACACACAACGAGTCTGTGTGGAAAATGTCAGCTCGATTGGATCACGGGAAGTGGGTTAAAAAACGACCGAAAGATTTGCACGGCCCTAAGCAAGCAAGTGAACTTAATTTAAAGGATTTAAAAATATATTCGCCTGTGGAGGACGCGGGGATCGATCCAGCGACCTTTGGCATTGGAAGCGAGGGCGCTACCAACTGCGCTACTCCGTCACGACCTGCGGAGTGTTTACGCTCTGGGCGCCTACACGGTGATGTTCAGCCAAAGCCATGAATGAGTTGAATTTGAATAAATGTACAATAATTTGTTTTTGCCTAAAAAGTGTAAAATTTTTGAAAAAAAATTTCACGAACATTAATTGTCTCGCACAACGAGTCTGTGTGGAAAATGTCAGCTCGATTTGATCACGGGAAGTGGGTTAAAAAACGACCGAAAGATTTGCACGGTCGTAAGCAAGCAAGCAAGCACGCAAGCAAGCAAGCAAGCGAACTTAATATAAAGGATTTAAAAATATATTAAAAATAATCAACCTCCTTCGAGCCGGAGTCGAACCAGCGACCTAAGGATTTCAACCATCAACCAACTACAGTCCTCCGCTCTACCAACTGAGCTATCGAAGGTGACCTATGCAGTGTTTCATCACTTCACTATTAGTACGTAGAGCAGCAGCAATGCAGAGGAAGGCCTGCAGCCCAGTAATTACACAGCTACAGTTACTGTTTCGACATGTCTGACAACAGCTAATGAGTCGGATTATACTGGTAGGAACCTCCTGGTTACACCAGCCCACAGGGGATTATTGTGTCCGTCGTGCAGGGAGGGGCTGGTGGGGAGGGAGGGGCTGGGTGGAGAGGAGAGGGTGGGGAGGGTGGGGAGGGGCTGGGTGGGGAGGGTGGGGTGGGGAGTGGCTGGGTGGGGAGGGTCTGGTCACCCCGTGGTGCCCTTATAAAACTCAACGTTTAACCTACTCACGCCGGCTTGTGCCCGCCCTCACACTCGGCCATATTTGCGGAATACACCACGCCGCCGTTGACCCTGGCCATTGACCGAGCAACCCAACATTCCCTCCGCAGGAATGTGTTATAAACTCACCAGAGTAAAAATACATTATGTAACTGTTCAACAGATGTCGGATTATTGTACCAACAATGTTGCGTGGTTTAAAGAAATATACGCACTTGTACTAAACTAGAATTCACCACGAGCCAGGCAGGAGTCGAACCTACAATCTTCTGATCCGTAGTCAGACGCGTTATCCATTGCGCCACTGGCCCCACGCTGTCTCCTGGCACCTCTCACATCGCCTATGGCAGTAGTCGTGGCCGTGTAGGTGCCGAGTTGGGGGTGGCCGGTGATGAAGACTCTGACTGCCCAGGGGCACAGCCTGCAGGGATGTCGTGCAACACGAACAGCGGTGGAACTATCAGAGTCCCTTCCTCACAGAACACGTGTGACAGGCTGGGTCCACGTGTCGTGCCACCAAGTCCACCAAATTAAAATCAATGCTTCTGTAGAAGAAAATTTGACAAATCCTACCAATGCCCTCTTCTTCTTGGTGCATTTGAAGCCAACGTTTGGCCCAAAATGAATGTTCCTAATGTGCAGGTCATTCTCGCTGAGCGTTTATTTTTAGAACAATCATATGTTTTCATGATTTGGAAAAATATATTTAAAACAATCATCTTCCTTCGAGCCGGAGTTGAACCAGCGACCTAAGGATTTCAGCCACAACCAACTACAGTCCTCCGCTCTACCAACTGAGCTATCGAAGGTGACCTATGCAGCGAGTCATCACTTCACTATTAGTACGTACAGCAGCAGCAATGCAGAGGAAAATCTGGAACCCAGTAATTACACAGCCACAGTCACTGTTCAGACATGTCTGAGAACAACTCATGAGCGTGGGCCAGTGGGGCAATGGGGAAATGGATAACGCGTCTGACTACGCTGATTAGGGATCACAAAATTGTAGGATCATTTCCTGTTTTAAGTTTCAATCTGCGTGTGGTGAAGAAGGACCATTGTATTCATCTTCTTGGTTCTTTCGGTAAAGTCACGTAGAAGGGAAATAATAAAATAATAAAAATACAACATAATAAAATAAAATTTCACGACGTTTCGGCCACAACGTAAGCAGCCGTCCTCAGGTGAAGAAGCTGAGCTGTCGGAAAGACAGCGTCCTAATGAACACCGCTAAGCTTGGCAGCGTATTTTAAGCTGGTTGAGAGGAGGAAAGAGCCTTGACAAAGGAGTTTACATATCAACAGAGGAATTTCGCATATTGATGACAAATGCAGATATGGGGTTAGTCACTCCATGTGGAATGTGTCGGCGGTGAGGGGTCTCAAAGGCATATTATGCTAGTAGTGTATTGTGTAGGATTATCAGTGATAAAGGGAGGGACCATTGTCCTGAACGTTGCCTGCGATATATTTTTCCTCTTAAGACCACCGTATAATTTATGAATGTGTTGAGTGTTGTTATTGTTGTTGACTCTGGTTGTGCACCACTGCCAACGCAGCAGCAGCCTCGCCAAAAAATTGGTATTATTTAAACTGACCAGAGTAAAATTACATTATAGAACCATTCAACAGATGTCGGATTATTAGACCAACAATGTTGCGCGGTTTAAAAAAGACTTAGACGCACTTTGATAAAAAAAAAAATTACCACGAGCCAGGCAGGAGTCGAACCTACAATCTTCTGATCCGTAGTCAGACGCGTTATCCATTGCGCCACTGGCCCCACGCTGCCTCCTGGCACCTCTCACATCGCCTATGGCAGTAGTCGTGGCCGTGTAGGTGCCGAGTTGGGGGTGGCCGGTGATGAAGACTCTGACTGCCCAGGGGCACAGCCTGCAGGGATGTCGTGCAACACGAACAGCGGTGGAACTATCAGAGTCCCTTCCTCACAGAACACGTGTGACAGGCTGGGTCCACGTGTCGTGCCACCAAGTCCACCAAATCAACATCAATGCATCTGTAGAAGAACATCTGACAAATCTTACCGATGCCCTATTCTTCTTGGTGCATTTGAAGCGAACGTTTAGCCTAAAATAAATGTTCCTAATGTGCAGGTCATACTCTTCTTGGTTCTTTCGGTAAAGTCACGTAGAATGGAAATAATAAAATAATAAAAATAAAACATAATAAAAATATTCAGGTCATACTCGTTGAGCCTTTATTGTTTGAACAATTATATGTATTTCATTATTTGGAAAAAGAATCAACTTCCTTCGAGCCGGAGTCGAACCAGCGACCTAAGGATTTCAACCTCAACCAACTACAGTCCTCCGCTCTACCAACTGAGCTATCGAAGGTGACCTATGCAGTGTTTCATCACTTCACTATTAGTACGTACAGCAGCAACAATGCAGAAGAAGACCTGCAACCCAGTCATTACACAGCTACAATTACTTTTTCGACATGTCTGATAACAGCTAATGAGTCGGATTATACTGGTAGGAACCTCCTGGTTACACCAGCCCACAGGGGATTATTGTGTCCGTCGTGCAGGGAGGGGCTGGGTGGGGATGGAAGGGCTAAGTGGAGAGGGGAGGGTGGGTAGGGGCTAGGTGGAGAGGGTGAGGCTGGGTGGGGAGGGGAGGGGCTGGGTGTGGAGGGTGGGGAGGGAATGGGTGGGGAGGGGCTGGGTGGGCAGGGTGGGGAGGGGATGGGTGGGGAGGGTGGGGCTGGGTGGGGCTTGGTGGGGGGTGGGAGGAGTGGGGCTGGGTGGGGAGGGGCTGGTCACCCCGTGGTGCCCTTATAAAACTCAACGTTTAACCTACTCACGCAGGCTTGTGCCCACCCTCACAGTCGGCCATATTTGCGGAATACACCACGCCGCCGTTGACCCTGGCCATTGACCGAGCAACCGAACGTTCCTTCCAGCTCCCTCCGCAGGAATGTGTTTTAAACTGACCAGAGTAAAAATACATTATGTAACCGTTCAACAGATGTCGAATTATTGTACCAACAATGTTGCGTGGTTTAAAAAATATGTCCGCACTTGTATTACAAAACAATGCATCACGAGCCAGGCAGGAGTCGAACCTACAATCTTCTGATCCGTAGTCAGACGCGTTATCCATTGCGCCACTGGCCCCACGCTGTCTGCTGATACCTCTCACATCGCCTATGGCAGTAGTCGTGGCCGTGTAGGTGCCGAGTTGGGGGTGGCCGGTGATGAAGACTCTGCCCAGGGGCACAGCCTGCAGGGATGTCGTGCAACACGAACAGCGGTGGAACTATCAGAGTCCCTTCCTCACAGAGCACGTGTGACAGGCTGGGTCCGCGTGTCGTGCCACCAAGTCCACAAAATCAAAATCAATGCTCCTGTAGAAGAACATCTTCTTATTTGTGCATTTTAAGCCAACTTTTGGCCCAACATAAATGTTCCTAATGTGCAGGTCATGCTCGTTGAGCATTTATTTGGAAATAAATATTTACAAAAAAAAAAATCAACCTCCTTCGAGCCGGAGTCGAACCAGCGACCTAAGGATTTCAACCATCAACCAACTACAGTCCTCCGCTCTACCAACTGAGCTATCGAAGGGGACCTATGCAGTCTTTCATCACTTCACTATTAGTACGTACAGCAGCAGCAATGCAGAAGAAGACCTGCAACCCAGTAATTACACAGCTCCAATCACTGTTCAGACATGTCTGAGAACAACTCATGAGCGTGGGCCAGTGGGGCAATGGGGAAATGGATAACGCGTCTGACTACGCTGATTAGGGATCACAAAATTGTAGGATCATTTCCTGTTTTAAGTTTCAATCTGCGTGTGGTGAAGAAGGACCATTGTATTCATCTTCTTGGTTCTTTCGGTAAAGTCACGTAGAAGGGAAATAATAAAATAATAAAAATACAACATAATAAAATAAAATTTCACGACGTTTCGGCCACAACGTAAGCAGCCGTCCTCAGGTGAAGAAGCTGAGCTGTCGGAAAGACAGCGTCCTAATGAACACCGCTAAGCTTGGCAGCGTATTTTAAGCTGGTTGAGAGGAGGAAAGAGCCTTGACAAAGGAGTTTACATATCAACAGAGGAATTTCGCATATTGATGACAAATGCATCAATATGCGGGGTTAGTCACTCCATGTGGAATGTGTCGGCGGTGAGGGGTCTCAAAGGCATATTATGCTAGTAGTGTATTGTGTAGGATTATCAGTGATAAAGGGAGGGACCATTGTCCTGAACGTTGCCTGCGATATATTTTTCCTCTTAAGACCACCGTATAATTTATGAATGTGTTGAGTGTTGTTATTGTTGTTGACTCTGGTTGTGCACCACTGCCAACGCAGCAGCAGCCTCGCCAAAAAATTGGTATTATTTAAACTGACCAGAGTAAAATTACATTATAGAACCATTCAACAGATGTCGGATTATTAGACCAACAATGTTGCGCGGTTTAAAAAAGACTTAGACGCACTTTGATAAAAAAAAAATTTACCACGAGCCAGGCAGGAGTCGAACCTACAATCTTCTGATCCGTAGTCAGACGCGTTATCCATTGCGCCACTGGCCCCACGCTGCCTCCTGGCACCTCTCACATCGCCTATGGCAGTAGTCGTGGCCGTGTAGGTGCCGAGTTGGGGGTGGCCGGTGATGAAGACTCTGACTGCCCAGGGGCACAGCCTGCAGGGATGTCGTGCAACACGAACAGCGGTGGAACTATCAGAGTCCCTTCCTCACAGAACACGTGTGACAGGCTGGGTCCACGTGTCGTGCCACCAAGTCCACCAAATCAACATCAATGCATCTGTAGAAGAACATCTGACAAATCTTACCGATGCCCTATTCTTCTTGGTGCATTTGAAGCGAACGTTTAGCCTAAAATAAATGTTCCTAATGTGCAGGTCATACTCTTCTTGGTTCTTTCGGTAAAGTCACGTAGAATGGAAATAATAAAATAATAAAAATAAAACATAATAAAAATATTCAGGTCATACTCGTTGAGCCTTTATTGTTTGAACAATTATATGTATTTCATTATTTGGAAAAAGAATCAACTTCCTTCGAGCCGGAGTCGAACCAGCGACCTAAGGATTTCAACCTCAACCAACTACAGTCCTCCGCTCTACCAACTGAGCTATCGAAGGTGACCTATGCAGTGTTTCATCACTTCACTATTAGTACGTACAGCAGCAACAATGCAGAAGAAGACCTGCAACCCAGTCATTACACAGCTACAATTACTTTTTCGACATGTCTGATAACAGCTAATGAGTCGGATTATACTGGTAGGAACCTCCTGGTTACACCAGCCCACAGGGGATTATTGTGTCCGTCGTGCAGGGAGGGGCTGGGTGGGGATGGAAGGGCTAAGTGGAGAGGGGAGGGTGGGTAGGGGCTAGGTGGAGAGGGTGAGGCTGGGTGGGGAGGGGAGGGGCTGGGTGTGGAGGGTGGGGAGGGAATGGGTGGGGAGGGGCTGGGTGGGCAGGGTGGGGAGGGGATGGGTGGGGAGGGTGGGGCTGGGTGGGGCTTGGTGGGGGGTGGGAGGAGTGGGGCTGGGTGGGGAGGGGCTGGTCACCCCGTGGTGCCCTTATAAAACTCAACGTTTAACCTACTCACGCAGGCTTGTGCCCACCCTCACAGTCGGCCATATTTGCGGAATACACCACGCCGCCGTTGACCCTGGCCATTGACCGAGCAACCGAACGTTCCTTCCAGCTCCCTCCGCAGGAATGTGTTTTAAACTGACCAGAGTAAAAATACATTATGTAACCGTTCAACAGATGTCGAATTATTGTACCAACAATGTTGCGTGGTTTAAAAAATATGTCCGCACTTGTATTACAAAACAATGCATCACGAGCCAGGCAGGAGTCGAACCTACAATCTTCTGATCCGTAGTCAGACGCGTTATCCATTGCGCCACTGGCCCCACGCTGTCTGCTGATACCTCTCACATCGCCTATGGCAGTAGTCGTGGCCGTGTAGGTGCCGAGTTGGGGGTGGCCGGTGATGAAGACTCTGCCCAGGGGCACAGCCTGCAGGGATGTCGTGCAACACGAACAGCGGTGGAACTATCAGAGTCCCTTCCTCACAGAGCACGTGTGACAGGCTGGGTCCGCGTGTCGTGCCACCAAGTCCACAAAATCAAAATCAATGCTCCTGTAGAAGAACATCTTCTTATTTGTGCATTTTAAGCCAACTTTTGGCCCAACATAAATGTTCCTAATGTGCAGGTCATGCTCGTTGAGCATTTATTTGGAAATAAATATTTACAAAAAAAAAAATCAACCTCCTTCGAGCCGGAGTCGAACCAGCGACCTAAGGATTTCAACCATCAACCAACTACAGTCCTCCGCTCTACCAACTGAGCTATCGAAGGGGACCTATGCAGTCTTTCATCACTTCACTATTAGTACGTACAGCAGCAGCAATGCAGAAGAAGACCTGCAACCCAGTAATTACACAGCTCCAATCACTGTTCAGACATGTCTGACAACAGCTAATGAGCGTGGGGCAGTGGGGCAATGGATGACGCGTCTGACTACGCTGATTAGGGATCACAAAATTGTAGGATCGTTTCCTGTTTTAAGTATCAATCTGTTTGTGTTGAAGAAGGACCATTGTATTCATATTATTGGTTCTTTCGGTAAAGTCACGTAGAAGGGAAATAATAAAATAATAATAATACAACTTTATCAAATAAAATTTCACAACGTTTCGGCTACAACGTAAGCAGCCGTCCTCAGGTGTAGAAGCTGAGCTATCGGAAATACAGCTCTCCTAATGAACACCGCTAAGCTTGGCAGCGTATTTTAAACTGGGTGAGAGGAGGAAAGAGCCTTGACAAAGGATTTTACATATCAACAGAGGAATTTAGCATATTGATGACAAATGCAGATATGGGGTTAGTCACTCCTTGCAGAATGTGTAGGTGGTGGGGGGGTCTCAAAGGCATATTATGCTAGTAGTGTATTATGTAGGATTAGCAGGAATAAAGGGAGGGGCCATTGTCCTGAATGTTGCCTGCGATATATTTTTCTTCTTAAGGCCACCGTATAATTGATGAATGTGTTGAGTGTTGTTATACTGGTAGGAACGAAGTGGACCAGACCACCAATAGATTAATGTGTCCGTCCGTCCGTCCGTCCGTGTATCAACATCGCCCCCTACTGCAAACACTTGGCATGACCCTGTCCGACAAGATGGCCGCCCGCTCCCCCTGCGATCTGTGAATTAAACAAGATGGCCGTCGCTTCCGGCGCATCACGGCAAAACTTTAAACTTCGCTTCAAAATTACTTTACTGAAACGCAGCACGTTTATTTAAAAAATTACTTTACTGAAACGCAGCACGTTTTGTTAACACAGAGACGAGATACATTTAATCGCCTTATTTGTGCACGAAAAGCACGGCGCGAGGCCTAGTGCGGCAGGCTTCGCGAGGCCTAGTGCGGCAGGCTTATTAACACAGAGATGAAACGCAGCACGTTTATTTAAAAATAATAATTACTTTACTGAAACGCAGCACGTTTTTTTTAACACAGAGACAAGAAACATTCATTAACACAGAGACGAGATACATTTAATCGCCTTATTTGTGCACGAAAAGGACGGCGCGAGGCCTAGTGCGGCAGGCTTATTAACACAGAGACGAGATACATTTAATCGCCTTATTTGTGCACGAAAAGCGCGGCTTCGCGAGGCCTACTGCAGAGGCTTCGCGAGACCTAGTGCAGAAGGCTTCGCTAAGTCTACTGCAGAGAAGGCTTCGCGAGGCCTAGTGCAGTAGGCTTCGCGAGGCCTAGTGCGGCAGGCTTCGCGAGGCCTAGTGCGGGAGGCTTATTAACACAGACACGAGATACATTTAATCGCCTTATTTGTACACGAAAAGCGCGGCTTCGCGAGGCCTACTGCAGAGGCTTCGCGAGGCCTAGTGCAGAAGGCTTCGCTAAGTCTACTGCAGAGAAGGCATCGCGAGGCCTAGTGCGGCAGGCTTCGCGAGGCCTAGTGCAGAAGCTGGTGGTGGGGGGTGGTGGGGTGGTGTTGGTGGGGGGTGGTGGTGGGGGGTGGTGAGAGGGCTGGTGGGAGGGGTGGTGTTGAGGGTGGTGTTGGGGGGTCTTTAAATCTCACAGCGTTTATTGTCAAAACAAACACTTTTAATTAACGTTACACTAGAATACAGTAATTTTTCTTTAACTCCTCTATACCCAGTCGATATCCCTGTACCAGTACTAAATATTATTCCTACCAGCCCACCCCGCAGGGTCCTGTTTTTTGTTGACTCTTGTTGTGCACCACTGCCAACGCAGCAGTAGCCTCACCAAATAATTGGTACTATTTAAACTGACCAAAGTAAAATTACATTTCGAAACATGCAACAGATGTCGGATTATTGTACCAAGAATGTTGCGTGGTTTAAAAAACATACACGCTCTTGTATTTAAAAAATTCACGAGCCAGGCAGGAGTCGAACCTACAATCTTCTGATCCGTAGTCAGACGCGTTATCCATTGCGCCACTGGCCCCACGCTGTCTCCTGGCACCTCTCACATCGCCTATGGCAGTAGTCGTGGCCGTGTAGGTGCCGAGTTGGGGGTGGCCGGTGATGAAGACTCTGACTGCCCAGGGGCACAGCCTGCAGGGATGTCGTGCAACACGAACAGCGGTGGAACTATCAGAGTCCCTTCCTCACAGAACACGTGTGACAGGCTGGGTCAACGTGTCGTGCCACCAAGTCCACCAAATCAAAATCAATGCTTCTGTAGAAGAACATCTGACAAATCCTACCAATGCCCTCTTTTTCTTGGTATTAGTACGTACAGCAGAAGCAATGCAGAGGAAGGCCTGCAACCCAGTGATTACACAGCTACAGTCACTGTATAGACATGTCTGAGAACAGCTCATGAGAGTGGGTCAGTGGGGCAATGGATAACGCGTCTGACTACCTTTGACATTGACAAGGCAGAAGTCGCAGTTATCCAAATGGTTTGTAGGTTCTCTCCAAACCATTGGCACACCAAACCTCAGCTTAGCATTCTTTCCTTTAGACCATGATCGCAAAGTTTCAACACAGGTTTTACACACTTTGTGAGAAGCCCAATTTTTGTCTTGGTCTCCAAGTCGTACTTTAAAGTAGGCAAGATAAACTTTCTTGACAAAGGTATTGATGTTGCGCCTTTGATCCTGCAAAGTGAAGCTGCCACAGATGTAGCAGAAGATATCTGGGTCATTACTGCATTTCCTTCTTTCGGATGTTGTAGCCATTGTTAGATCACGCCCTGCAGAAGAAAAATATTAAATAAATGTGGATGTCTACATAAAATTATATTATAAACACACTATCTTAAAAATGCAGCACCATATTTTAACACTAAAGCAGTCACTGACTCGCAACAACTTGCAATCATAAGTGACAGAGTTAATTTCGGGTAAAATCAATGAAAATTAGGTATGCCGATAGCATAAAAATAAGATGTGATAGAGCAAATCTCAGATAAGATTTGGAATCAGCACCCTGAAATTAGTCTAAAACAGCTGCAAAAGTCCAGGCCAAAATTGTTTTTGTTGACCAGTGTTATCAACCTCAACCAACAACTGTCCTCCGCTCTACCAACTGAGATATATTTTATTATAATTTTATTTAGTACATTTTATTTAATGAAAAAATTACATTTGTTTTCTATTTACGTGACTTTACTGAAAGAACCAAGATTATATTTTTCCTCTTAAGGCCACCGTATAATTGATGAACGAATATGTTGAGTGTTGTTATTGTTGTTGACTCTGGTTGTGCACCACAGGCAACGCAGCAGCCTCACCAAACAATTGGTATTATTTAAACTGACCAGAGTAAGATTACATTTTAGAAACATTCAACAGATGTGGGATTATTGTACCAACAATGTTGTGTAGTTGAAAAATACATACGTACTTGTATTAATAAAAAAATCACCACGAGCCAGGCAGGAGTCGAACCTACAATCTTCTGATCCGTAGTCAGACGCGTTATCCATTGCGCCACTGGCCCCACGCTGTCTCCTGGCACCTCTCACATCGCCTATGGCAGTAGTCGTGGCCGTGTAGGTGCCGAGTTGGGGGTGGCCGGTGATGAAGACTCTGACTGCCCAGGGGCACAGTCTGCAGGGATGTCGTGCAACACGAACAGCGGTGGAACTATCAGAGTCCCTTCCTCACAGAACACGTGTGACAGGCTGGGTCCACGTGTCGTGCCACCAAGTCCACCAAGTTAAAATCAATGCTTCTGTAGAAGAAAATTTGACAAATCTTACCGATGCCCTCTTTTTAAATCCTTTATATTAAGTTCGCTTGCTTGCGTGCTTGCTTACTTGCTTGCGCGCTTGCTTGCTTACGACCGTGCAAATCTTTCGGTCGTTTCTTAACCCACTTCCCGTGATCCAATCGAGCTGACATTTTCCACACAGACTCGTTGTGCTAGACAATTAATGTTCGTGAAAAAAAATTCCCAAAATTTTACACATTTTAGGCAAAACATTTTTATTTTACATATATTCAAATATAACTCATTCCTGGCTTTGGCTGAACGTCAGAGTGTAAGAGCCCAGAGCGTAACCCCTCCACAAGCCGTGGCGGAGTAGCGCAGTTGGTAGCACTCTCGCTTCCCATGCTAAAGGTCGCGGGATCAATCCATGCGTCCTCCACAGGCGAATATATTTTCAAATCCTTTATATTAAGTTCGCTGCCACGCATATAAAGGATTTATAGTGAAAAACTTTGTTTTTCCGGGCTATACTTATTAAATCCTTTATATTAAGTTCGCTTGCTTGCTTAGGACCGTGCAAATCTTTCGGTCGTTTTAACCCACTTCCCGTGATCCAATCGAGCTGACATTTTGCACACAGACTCGTTGTGCGTGGTAATGCATTTTCGTGAAAAAAAATTCCAAAATTTTACACTGTTTAGGGATTTTTTTTTAAATATTTAATTACCAATTGTATAATGCTGCCAGACAATCATCTGACCCATAGGTGGCAGCCATCTCAAGCAAGAGGACGAGAGGAGTCGAGCCGCCACGCATATAAAGGATTTATAGTGAAAAACTTTGTTTTTACGGGTTTACTTGTTCTTTGTGCATTTTAAGCCAACTTTTGGCCCAACATAAATGTTCCTAATGTGCAGGTCATGCTCGTTGAGCCTTCATTGTTTGAACAATTATATGTATTTAATGATTTGGAAAAATATATAAAAAATAATTAACCTCCTTCGAGCCGGAGTCGAACCAGCAACCTAAAGATTTCAACCATCAACCAACTACAGTCCTCCACTCTACCAACTGAGCTATCGAAGAAAATTCTTTACCTTGATTTAAGATGTAACTGCTACAAGTGGTAAAGAAGATAATATGACTTTGAAACCCCCCGCTCACCTCCTACGCATTTCACAAGTAGTGACTAATCCCATATCTGCATTTCCCATAAATATGCTAAATTCCTCTTGATATGCAACTTCTTTTGTCAAGGCGCTCTTCCCTCTCCAACCCAGCTTAAATATACGCTCCAAGCCTGGGGTGTTTTATTCAGACGCTGTCTTCCCGATAGACCTGTTCTTCACCTGAGGACGGCTGCTTGCGTTGTGGCCGAAACGTCGTGAGAATTATTTTATTATTTTATATTTTTATTATTTTTTTATTTCCCTTCTACGTGACTTTACCGAAAGAACCAAGAAGATTTACATCTTACTCATACGAAACAAGCACACACACACGTAATGTGTGTGTGCCTTGAGCCAAAACTGGGTTTGAGGGCAAGAATGAAGCCGAGTCAGCCGGATGAGTTTCGTCTTCCGCTCTCATGCAAAACCCCAACTGCAGCCTCTCTCTTCTCTCTCCTCATCTTCCTCTCTGACCACCGCCACGTGACTTGGTTGTGTGTGACGCGCGGCGCATTGAGCGCCACAGCGCGTGTTTTTTTATTGTGTTTGTGTCAGCTGTTGCTGGCGACTTTGTGTGTTTCGTATCGAAATCGCCTCCAGTGCTGTTGCTGCTGGCGGCAATAAAAGTTTTTTTTTAAGTCTCTCTCTTCCACCCTCTCTCTCTCCCTCTTTCAAAGCGCTGCCACCGCTGTCTCCTCTCTCGAGTTGTGAAAAAAGGTGGAAACTCCAAGGCCCGGTGAAGCTTTCTGGTTGCCACGCGCTCTCTCGTCGCCACGCGCTTTCAAAAACGCATCCCTTCAATAACGCCCGCCCGCCCGCACGCAACAAACATCGTCATCATCAACAGCGACGCAGCGTGTGCTGTGGGTTATTGTTGGGTTTTTACCGTGCCACTGGGACTTTTGAAATCCAAAACGTCTCCCCGCCGGTTCGATCCGATCTCCAGGGACGGCGGTGGCTCAACCCAATTGTTGTACTGCACTTCTATACCCGACCCACCCATCTTCACCGACCCGCACTGACCCAACCAGCCTTGCGAGTGCAGCCACGCGGTGTAAATGAAGAATCTTTATTGAGACCCACGGTGGAGGAATCCGATGAGCCATGAAGCTCTTTTTCACACGCGTGTCGAGTCGGGGCCAGTGGGCTCAGCAAGTTACAAATGGTTACAACCGCCCCGAGTAGTGGAACAGATAACAAGAACGATGTTGATACAAGCAACCACATTCTGCACGCGCTCTCTCAACCCTTGGGTCACTCAAGAAGAAGAACAATAATAATAGCAACAACAGGTGGCAATTCAAACAACGTTAGCCGCCTAAAAAAATAAAAATCACAGATGGAACCTGGGTTACTCATTTGCGGCCGAGTCGACCTAGGGGAGGCCCAGGACCGGTCCTGACATTTGTCACTGTGACGTTGGTGGCCTCGAGCTGGAATCCACCTCGGGGGGGGGCGGGGTAGGGGTGGTCGCAGGGTTTCGCAGCGCGGCGGAGCGCCTAACCGCTGCGCCACCGCTCCCCCTCCCCGTTCCTCGCCCACCCAGCGCCCACCCAGCCTCTCCCCTCCGACCACTCAGTGGGCCATCCTGGTAGTCGGTACGCAAAAAGCTGTCAAAACTTGACCCCCCCTCCCCTCCCTGTACACACGCGGACTTTTTACACCCCCCCCCTACCCCACCTGCGTACGTACGCTTGACGCACCCCCCCCCCCCACCCGAATCCTATAGAACGACCGATATTTAATCCACGCATAAACGATCAAGGATGAACAATATTAACGTGTTTAAGCAAACAGATAGCCCACCGCCGGACTATCAAACTCATTTGAAGTCCAATGTAGACAAATTATTATCGAGGCTTCACCCCCCCCCTCGTTTCCTAAGCGTGTATTGTCAGTAGACCCCCCCCCCCCCATACACAAGCAAACGCATTTGGGTTAACCCCCCCTCCCCCCTCCATGCGTATGCACTGATTGGATGTCCCCCTACATGGCGCAGACTGGGCTCAGGTGAGCACGTCAGCACCTGTTCACCTGGACGCCCTATTCAGGGCATGCGCAACCACCGTGAGCATACATCGCGCGCGCGCACATTCAGGAAGCGTGCTGTCATGGTTGTTGTTGGTTGTGATGGAGGAGGGGGGGGGGTCGGTTTTTTTTTTTGGGGGGGGGGTGGGAGACGCAGGTGGAGGTGCCAACAGAATTTCACGTGCGCTGTAAGAGGATCAATTGAATCCGCGACAGAATGAATGATAAACAATGGTCACGCTTTAGGCCCATATACGGAGACATCGGGCGTAGCTTTGCCCATATAAGGAACACTGGAACGGGAATCGACGGATTTGTAACGACACAAAGCTTGAACCATGTTCAAACACATAGCTGCGATATTTATATATATATTTTTTTAATCGCTGATGTGATTCCTCTTCCCGCGATTTAGGCATCTAAAGAGACGATTTGTGGATGGAAAAATCCCACATTCGGCCGCCCTTTGACCCCGATTGGATTCCTTGTACAAGACCAACGTAGTGTTTCATTCATTCTGTCGCGGATGCGTTTGATCCTGTTACAGCGGCGGCGATTCGACTTCACGCAGCAGCAGTTGTTGTTGTTGGTGGTGGAAGTTATCGCGACCTCCCACTGCAGGAGACCATTGCGGCCCATCGCCCAGGAATGTATAGGGTGGTCCAGATATCCTGTGACACCCCATTCAATTATACAAACTGTTAGGGGTGAATTAATTGGAGGGGGGGGGGGGGTCACAAGACATCTGGACCAGCCGTAGACATCGCTCCGCAGTGCCACACAACTCGGAGGGCTGTCGTGGGGGAAGGGCGACCCTCTGCCCAAACTTTACCCCACCGCTACTGCTGTCTCAACGTAGCTGCGATGCCTCCTTTGCTGAAGCTGCTGCTACTGCTGCTGAAGCTGCTGCTGTTGCAGCTGCTGCTGCTGTTGTAGCTGCTGCTGCTGATGATAACGGTACTGCACATACATTGTATCTTACCCGTGTTGATGATGGTTATTGACAGATGATGGATAACAATTGACAATTGAAAAAAAAGATGCTGCTGCCTTTGCTGATGGTCCATGCTGTTGTCGATTATTATTATAATCGCTCTACTGCTGATGATGATATTGATCACTTCTGCTGCTGCTGCTGATGGCGATGGTGACGCCGGCCGTGATAAAACACATTCCTGCGGAGGGAGCTGGTAGGAACGTTGGGTTGCTCGGTTAATGGCCAGGGTCAACGGCGGCGTGGTGTATTCCGCAAATATGCCCGACTGTGAGGGCGGGCACAAGCCGGCGTGAGTAGGTTAAACGTTGAGTTTTATAAGGGCACCACGGGGTGACCAGCCCCTCCCCACCCAGCCCTACCCCTCCCCACTCAACCCCTCCCACCCTTCCCACCCAGCCCCTCCCCACCCTCCCCTCCCCACCCAGCCCCTCCCTCCCCACACAGCCCCTCTCTGCACGACGGATGGGCGGACACAATAATCCCCTGTGGCCTGGTGTAACCAGAGGTTCCTACCAGTATAAAATAAATATAATGATTGCGCTGCTGCTGCTGATGATTCATGAACAACACGCGAAACGAGACATTATTTCAACTCGTCGTTCTTCCCACTCAAAAGTTTAACTTCAACTCAACGCGGGAGCCGCCTCCTTCCCGTAACAAAAAACAATGATACCAAAAAATACCCAAGCAACACGCGACTGGAACATCATTATCATCATCATATGGGCGCCACGGTACAGACATTTCAACCACCTCGCCTGGTATGCAGGAGCGGGCATGAGTTCGATCCTGATCCTGACGCCTGCTGTATATTTGTAGTTTGCGTGTGTCACTATCTCTCTCTCTCCCTCTCCCTGTGTCCGGCGTGGATTTTTCTCCGGGTCCTCTGGATTTTCCCTCCACATTCAGAATCAACGTCACGCGTTTGGAGTATTTGGCTATTATAAAATGTCCACGTGATAAGCCACTTCGGTGTAGCTATGAATTGTGTCCAGGTCGCTTCATGAAAAAAAAAGTCTGGATAGCTCAGTGAGCCTTACCTCGTCAAATTTAGAAGAAACAAAAGTCAAGTTTAGTTTGTCATCATCACCAATAACAGCCATGTTCAATCCACCGCTGGATGACGTTCAGCAAACACACACACACAGCGTAGCCCACGCCTCTTTCGAACATCCACGCCCCGCCCATTTTCCCGACGCCCCGCCCATTTTCCAGACGCCCGCCCATTTTCCCGACGACCCCGCCCATTTTCCCGACGCCCCGCCCATTTTACCGACACCTCGCCCATTTTTCCGACGCCCCCCCCCCCCCATTTTTCCGACGCCCCGCCCATTTTTTCCGACGGCCCCGCCCACCCCGCACGGGATCCCGTCACCACCGCCACGCGATGTTTAAAAAGAAACAAAAGTCAAGTTTAGTTTGTCATCATCACCAATAACAGCCATGTTCAATCCACCGCTGGATGACGTTCAGCAAACACACACACACAGCGTAGCCCACGCCTCTTTCGAACATCCACGCCCCGCCCATTTTCCCGACGCCCCGCCCATTTTCCAGACGCCCGCCCATTTTCCCGACGACCCCGCCCATTTTCCCGACGCCCCGCCCATTTTACCGACACCTCGCCCATTTTTCCGACGCCCCCCCCCCCCATTTTTCCGACGCCCCGCCCATTTTTTCCGACGGCCCCGCCCACCCCGCACGGGATCCCGTCACCACCGCCACGCGATGTTTAAAAATAGCCGCTGGGAAAACACCAAAACCACCACCACCACCACCCCACGCATTATAACTCGAGCGATAAGCCAGCCGCTTCAGTTCGAGTTGATCGGAGGCGCACGACAGAGCGAGAGAGAGAGAGCAGACTCTGTGCGGTGTTCCTAAACGCCAGCGACTTGCATCGACAAGCGAAAGGCGTCCCGTCATCTGTCATTGACAACGCCATCGAGGCGGCGACACGCACGCGCGCGGTCCGTCTGTGACCTGCAACTCGCACAGGTGTGTGTCTCTGTGTGTGTGTGTCTGTGTGTGTCTGTGTGTGTGTCTGTGTGTCTGTGTGTGTCTCTGTGTGTGTCTGTGCGTGTGTGTCTGTGTGTCTGTGTGTGTGTCTCTGTGTCTGTGCGTGTCTGTCTGTCTGTCTGTGTGTCTGTGCGTGTGTCGGTGCGTGTGTGTGTGTCTGTGTGTGTCTGTGTGTGTCTCTGTGTGTGTCTGTGTGCGCGTGTGTGTCTGTGTGTGTGTCTGTGTCTCTGTGCGTGTGTGTGTGTTCGACACTTCACGTGGCCTCAAGGTGCACATAGCCTGGCACAAGCGTCGTGGTGACGTCACCGCCACTTCGTGGCGAATGGCGGTTGTTGTTGTGTGTGGGACATGGGGGGAGCGGTGGTGTAGTGGTTAGCGCTACGCTGCGCTACGAACCCGGCGACCCGAGTTCGATTCACGCTCACGGTCAACACCGGTGACGATTATTTGAACCGGTCCTGAGCCTCCCCTAGGTCGACTCAGCCTCAAATGAGTACCTGGTGCGGTGTGTAAACATCACCACGGTGGAGACAAAGGCGGTCGGGTGTGGTACTGGCCACCCACCCCCTCGTGTACCGTGCCGGCCTTTATAGGTGCTCGCTAACAGCACTTGCCCCTACAGTCTGTTAAGGCTACACGGGGGATCTTTGTCTTTGTGGGGGAAGGGTAAGGGAGTGGTGGCGCAGCGGTTAGGGCGCTGCGCTACGAACCCCGACGCGCCCGAGTTCGATTCCCGCCCGCGGCCAACACCGGTGACGATTATCTGAACCGGTCCTGGGCCTCCCCTAGGTCGACTCGGCCTCAAACGAGTAACCTGGTGTGATGCGAAAAAATAAAATCGCCGCTGGGGAGACAAAGGCGGCCGGGCGTGGTGCTAACCACCCAACCCCGCTCGCTAACAGCAGCAACTCTGACCCCAGCGGTGCCGTGCAGGCTGTAACGGGGTCATCTTTGTCGTCCTTTCGGACAGGTTTGTGGACCCCAAACTCCGCTGGTCCGTGTTGGCGGAGCGGGTTCGCTCGCTGGCAAGGAAGCACCACCACCGCAGCACCACCACCAGCACCACCATCAGCACCACCACCAGCACCACCACCAGCACCACAATGGCTTTCTCGCGACCCGTGCCACATTCATCCGGGGCCAGCGAGCAGCAGCAGCAGCGGCAGCAGCAGCAGCAGCGGCAGCCGCTGAAGAGAGGACTCAGCGTTGAGGTGGCACCTGGGCCGGTCAAGATGGCAAGGACTGTTGAGTCTGGGATCACGATGCATCACGGAGGTGAGTCTATGAAGAACAACACAAAACAAATTTCAATTTAAAGCTTTCGTGACTGCAGGGATTCATCTTCTTGGTTCTTTCGGTAAAGTCACGTAGAATGGAAATAATATATAATTTTATTTTATTATGTTATATTTTTATTATTTTATTATTTCCATTCTACGTGACTTTGCCGAAAGAACCAAGAAGATGAACACAAAAAAGTTTTTTTTTTTTAACACGCTTTAATTAAATGTACCGTACTAGTAATTGTAGAACTCCACGACTCCAGGAAGTGGCCCCGAAGCTTGCCGTAACGTAAGGGACCGTGGGCAATGATAGCCAACGTCAGTTTACCGTGAACAATTAGACCCAAGCCGTAACATAACATAAAAATAATGTTTAAACATATTTTTTTTAATGATAGAATATAGTATTGTCATCAGTATGACATAAGTATACCAAGTTTGCAGTCGATACCACATTGGGAAGTGAGTTAAAATTGAGTTACAATATTTGAGGATACAACAACGACAACAACAACGACAACAACAACAAGAGAGTGAGTTAAATAAAAGCGTGTAACAAGAAGAGAGAGCTTCACAGCTCATCGGATTTATCCACTCGCCGTGGGATCCGTTCAGTCGAAATTGTGATTCTGACGAGTCGCCGTTGCCTGGCAGGAGAGATGTGAAGGCGCAGCCCTGAAACTGCCCGTCGATGCCGACTGCTGGTGGATGTTGACCCTACTACGCAAGGCCGTAATTATAATATATATTGGGGGGGACACATTTGAATATTTGGGGGGACAAATATACAATGCCCCCCCCCCCCAATATATTGCTGGAAAAAAATTATTGCTATGCTATGTAAATAAAAACAATTTGCTAAACCTTGGCCACAATATCTGGACTTGTCTTCATATAAATCAACGCATACATTTCTGTTTATATGATTGTGGTTATGGTTGTACTTTATTAATCCATAATCTCGGCCATTACATACATTGAAACAAGAAATGGTAAAAAAGTAAAAACAGAGCAATCTAATACAATACACTATTAGACATTATTGTAAAAAATAAATAAAAAGTCCATCCCGTGTGTTAGTGAATTTTGAAATATTTTAGGCACGAAATGAGTTTTCAAATTTAGATATTTTTCTGGGTTGGGACCCCCAGACCCCCTGGAAGATTTGGTCCCCCCCCCCCAATGTTGACTCCATGGCTACGGCCTTGCTACTACGTCGCGGCGGAGAACTGTGATAGTGAGGATGGTGAGGATGGTGAGGGTGGTGAGGATGCGAGGGTGGTGAGGATGGCGAGGGTGGTGAGGATGGCGAGGGTGGTGAGGATGGTGAGGGTGGTGAGGATGGCGAGGGTGGTGAGGATGCGAGGGTGGTGAGGATGGCGAGGGTGGTGAGGATGGCGAGGGTGGTGAGGATGGCGAGGGTGGTGAGGATGCGAGGGTGGTGAGGATGGCGAGGGTGGTGGTAGTGAGGGTGGCGATAGTGCGGGGGTTAACATGGTGAGGGTGGTGAGGATGGTGGTAGTGAGGGTGGTGATGGTGAGGATGGTGGTAGTGAGGGTGGTGATGGTAAAGATGGTGGTAGTGCGGGTAGTGAGGGTGGTGATGGTGTGGGGGGTGAGGATGGTGGTAGTGATGGTGGTAGTTATGGTGAGGGTGGTGAGGATGGTGATAGTGTGGGAAGTGAGGGTGGTGATGGTGAGGATGGTGGTAGTGAGGATGGTGGTAGTGAGGATGGTGGTAGTGATGGTGGTGATGGTGAGGATGGTGGTAGTGAGGGTGGTGATGGTGAGGATGGTGGTAGTGAGGGTGGTGAGGGTGGTGAGGATGGTGGTAGTGAGGGTGGTGAGGGTGAGGATGGTGGTGATGAAGGCAGTGGTGGTGATGGTGATGATGCTAATTGTGATGGTGGTATTGGTGGTAATACTGATGATGGTGGTAATGAAGGTGGTGATGGTGATAATGAAGGTGGTGATGGTGATGATGCTCATTGTGATGGTAATATTGGTGGTGATGATGCCCCCCCCCCCATCGCGTGCTGACCTTCATAGATCGCTGCTGCTACTCGCTAACGGCACTTGCCCCGACATTGCAGGTGGATCTTGTGTCTTTTGTGCGACGCCACGTGCCAGCTACATTGCCCCCCCCCCTCCTTCTCCCTGCAGACGTGATGGCCTCCTGCGGCCGAGCTCTGCGCGCGATCGGAGACATCTACAACTACGAGCAGCTGATCGCGATGAGAGGCTGGAGCAACTGGAGAGCGTGACGTCCAACGGTGGGGAGGGAGGAGGAGGTGGAGGTGGAGCGATTCGCGATGGAAGAGGCAACGCCGGACATTGGGGGAGTGAGCGGAGAGGAGGAGGAGGGTGGGCGGGGCGGAGCAAAGTCTAAATGATGGAAGCGGAGCAAGGGTGGAATGAAGAGAGGGATATTGTGCGACCCGTTCGTTCATTCGTTCGTTCACCGACTTTCTCGAGCGATTCATTCTTGAGCGGTGACAGAGCGACGGAGGCGGCATTGGGAGAAAAGTCGAAAATGAAAATTCCATGGACGGCCACGACGGACGGTTCAACACGTGCCGATTAAATTCGGGTTGAATTGAACAACAACAACGATGACGACAACAAACGCCACGTTGATCGTTATTCTTGGCTTCGGCAATAATTTGCATCAGTGAACGCAACCCCTGACTTGTTGAAAGCCGAGTTTGTCAAAACAATAACCAATCACCAATAACCAATCGTCATCATTATCATCAACGGATGACTGACACGTGGAGCAGCTGTTCCCAGGGCTCGACGGAGCATGAACGGCTCCTTCGTGACGAGCCGACATCCACTCGAGTGGAGATGATCTCAGCTGATCGTCTTCATCATCACGATCGTCATCTCCGCAAGTCGATGATGAAACACGATGGACGGTTCGATCTGCGGCTGCGGGAGCGGAGGGAGCTCACGAACTCAGTGGAGGGAGAGGGGGGGGAGAGCACGTGGTCAACGGCCTGCTTCACATCAAGGGCGCCACGGTGGCAAGATGTTGACTACCTCGCCTGGTATTACAGGAGATCGTGGGTTCGATCCTAGCCCTGACGATGCCTGTATACTTGGAGTTTGCATTACGCGTTTAAGAGTGTTTGGCTGCTACAAATTCCCACTTGATAAGCCACTTCGGTTGAGCTATCATTTGTGGCCAGGTCGCTTCTGAAAAAAGAACTGCATGCACAACAAGAACTTCCAAAGAACACTATCTGGCGTGTGTAACCCGGGAGGCAATTCGTCTGTTTCCAGCCAATGATTTTTTTTTAAAGAGTGTTGTGGTTGAAGTGACATCGGACGTACACACGCGAAGCCTGTTGTTGTGTGGTGTGTTGTTGTGTGTGTTGTTGTGTGTGTTGTGTGTGGTGTTGTTGTGCTGTGTGTGTTGTTGTGTTGTGTGTGTGGCGCGCGTCATCTGCACAGTTATCGCTTTACAGACCTTCTGCAACTACGCCAATGAGTCACAAATGATACGGCAGTGTCGCAGCCGCCCACCTTAATGTGCGCATGTATTGTGGACTTGTTTCGCACCTGAACCGAAGCCATCCGTGCTAAGCGCAGGTGCGTGGCGGGCGGGAGGGGAGAAGGGCAGCACAAACTAAACACGCACACACGCGAAATCGAGTTGTAAAGAAATGAGTTTTACATTTCGAGTGTGCGATGTTGTTCCGTGCGTGCCTGGCGTGGGGTTATGGGGCGAACTGAAACTCTGTCGCAGTGCGGTGTGGAGGTGTCGTGTGGTGGTTGGTGGTGGTGGTGAGATGCTGTGGTGGTGGTTTAGTAGTGTGTTGTGGTGGTGTGATAGTGTGTTGTGGTGTGGTGGTGGTGTAGTGTGGTGAGATGCTGTGGTGGTGGTTTAGTAGTGTGTTATGGTGGTGTGATAGTGTGTTGTGGTGGTGGTGTAGTGTGGTGAGATGCTGTGGTGGTGGTGGTGGTTTAGTAGTGTGTTGTGGTGGTGTGATAGTGTGTTGTGGTGTGGTGGTGATGGTGTAGTGCGGTGAGATGCTGTGGTGGTGGTGGTTTAGTAGTGTGTTGTGGTGGCATCGTCTGGTGGTGTATTGTGGTGTGGTGGTGGTGGTGTAGTGTGGTCTGGTGGTGTGGTGGTGTAGTGTGGTGAAATGGTCTGGTGGTGTTTCGTGGTGTGGTGGTGTAGTGTGGTGACATGTTGTGGTAGTGTAGTGTGGTCTGGTGGTGTAGTGTGGTGAGATGGTGTAGTGTGGTGGTATAGTGTGGTGAGATGGGGTAGTGTGGTGAGATGCTGTGGTGGTGGTTTAGTAGTGTGTTGTGGTGGCATATTCTGGTGAGATGGTGTATCGTGGTGTGGTGGTGTAATGGTCTGGTGGTGTATCAGTGTATTGTGGTGTAGTGGCGTGGTGTTGGCTAGTAAGTTAAATGACGGCGCGTGTGTAATTGACCTGCGTTTCAGTCGTACACGTGAAGGTGTACATGGTTCCGCGTGTCCTCAAACAATGCAATAAACAATGTGACGATAACCACTCTACCCCCACCGCCTCGCCTTTCTTCACTCGCAGCCACGCAGCGAACCGTGGCGTCTTCATTTTAAATTAAAGTTCAGTTCCTCATTTGAGGCCGAGTACACCTAGGGGACGTCCTAGGACCGAGTTCAAATAATCGTCACTGGTGTTGGCCGTGAGCGGGAATCGAACCCGGGTCGCCAGGTTTGTGACGCAGCGCGCTAACCGCTACACCACCAACAACAACCGCCATTCGCCACTAAGTGGCGGTGACGTGACCACGGCGCTTGTGCCAGGCTAGGTGCACGTTGAGGCCACGTGAAGTGTTGAACGCCCGCCGGCAGGAGGTCACGGGGCAGACCCAGCAGTTGCCACGGGTCGACTGACTGAGACGACTGGCCGATGCACCACCTGTGCCGCCTACACTACTGCACACGTGTACACACATCTCCGAGCGTGTAGACACACACGCACCTGTGTGCGTACGTGAGTGTGTGTGTCTGTGCACGCGTGTTTCTGTGTTACAGAGTATTTGTGGGGAGCGGTGGCGCAGTGGTTAGTGCATTGCGACCTATCCCGCAGTGCGATCACCGCTACACTACGGCTCACTACATCATCACCACCACCATCATCGCCATCATCACCACCACCACCATCATCACCACCATCACCATCATCACCTATACCATCATCATCACCATCATCACCACCACCACCATCATCGCCATCATCACCACCACCATCATCACAACCATCATCACCATCACCACCACCACCATCATCACCATCATCACCACCACCATCATCACCACCATCACCAACATCAACATCCAGTGGCCACGTCGGCTACCGCTGCGCAGCGGGGTGGTGGTGGCCCAAAAAGCCTCGGGGAAGATCGAAGCCCCGCTGGGATCTCGTCGATAAAGAACTGGGACGGGCGAGAAGCGCTCCTCCGCCGCGAACGGCGTCCTCCGATTGGCGCGCGCGCGGAGCCAATCAAGTTGAACGCACGTGCGCGCACGGACCATGATTTTCGGAAAGTTAAGAATGTCGTGACAAGATTTTCCCCAACTTTTTTTGTTTGTTTCGATTTGAAGCTTTCGTGACTGCAGGGATTCATCTTCTTGGTTCTTTCGGTAAAGTCACGTAGAAGGGAAATAATAAAAATAAAACATAATAAAATAATTCTCACGACGTTTCGGCCACAACGCAAGCAGCCGTCCTCAGGTGAAGAACAGGTCTGTCGGAAAGACAGTGTCTGAATGACACTGTCTTTCCGACAGACCTGTTCTTTCCGACAGACCTGTTCTTCACCTGAGGACGGCTGCTTGCGTTGTGGCCGAAACGTCGTGATAATTATTTTATTGTTTTTTTATTTTTATTATTTCCCTTCTACGTGACTTTACCGAAAGAACCAATAATATTTTTTGTTTGTTTTTAGGGGAGCCCCCTTTAACCCCCCCACCCCACCCCACACACCGTCACAACCTCGGAAAAAAACGTTTACGAAATCTGTTATTTACAACGCGCGCAAGCGGGAAGGAAGTCAGCACTGCCCGTCTGGCACGGAGGGGAGAGAGAGGGGGGGGATTTCCCAGGTTGGTGGCACGCGCCAGAGAACGAGTGCGAGAGTGTTTGTAACAGACGCCGGTTGTCGTCACAACAACCTCACGGCTACAGCCGTGGGACAATTGTTGTTGTTGTTGACCGTGTAGCGGTTGAAAGTGGTGGCCACGTGGTTGATGAAAGCTGAGCGCGCTGCGCTGCAGCGTGCACACAACTACCAGTCCCTGCGCTCTCCGCTAGGTTGGCTCAGCCTCAAATGAGTTGTCTGCTACGGTGTGTAGACAGCAGCGTTTCGGGAGACAAAGGCGGCCGGGCGTGGTGCGGGTCAAACCACCACCAGCCCCATCTCCCCCCCCCCCCTACAGCCCCCCCGGCTCGCCATAGGTGCTACTCGCTAACGGCACTTGCCCCAAAAATCGCTCAGGTGCAAAGGCTACCCCGGGGGGGGGGGACCTTTGTCTTTGTCGCCTTGTGTTTGAGTCACCGGGCTTTTGTTCCTCTCTGGGTCTCGCAGCAGCAGCAGTCACGTGACGCCGTGGTGCCACGTGGGTCTTGCGCAACCGAGACTAAAGTTCGCGGGGGAGCGATAACAAGAGATCATTGATCCCAGAGCAGCTTCGCCAATCGGGGAACCAATCCACTGCTGGATGAAGGCGTCGTTCCCACGACCCACCGACGCGCTGTCGCTTGTGGGGAGTTGTTTGACCATACTTCACCCACGCTGTTTAGGGCGGGTTAGTGGATATAAATGACGTCACGCGATTTTGGACGATTTTTGACCCCCCCTCCTTCGTCACACGGCGTCACAAAAAGTCAGACCCCCCTCGCCTCAAATATGACGTCACAAAGCTCTGCCCCCCCCCCCCCGCCAAAAATATAAAACCTGCTTCAAATCGCTCTAAACTATTGTCATTGTAGTGCGTATTTAATGTGGCGCTGCACTCTGATGTTGTAGGAGAAAACATTTATTAGAAAGTCTATTTAATTAAGTAGAACGTGTTGTCTATATTTATTTAAAGTTGCGCATTTTGATGTGACGTCACATTTATCAAACCCCCCCCCTCCCCTCGTCACACATCGTCACAAATGTCTGACCCCCCCCCACCCCCCCTAGCTGCGTGACGTCATTTATGAACGGCCCCAAAGCCACAACATTTACAATCTAATTAAGACGTTTCGCCGAATTGACAACGGCTAGCACGCGTCTGATGGTGCGTGCGTCCGACTCCTCCGAACGCGTCTTACAAATGCCGGAGATGATTTCACACGGTGACCTTGTAAAATACAATTATGTTGTTTCTTTAAAAAGCCATCCACCCACATGCGTTCGTCGCTGACGTTAAGCGAGAGGGGAGGGGGGCGGTGGGGCAGAGCGCGCTCCCTCGGGCGAAAGTCGCGCGCGCGCAGAAATTAGAAACGTCAAGCCGAGGCAAGTCACAGCAAATTGCACGAAGCTTTAATTAACCCCGACCGCCCGCAGAACAATGAGGAGCGAGAGAGAGAGAAAGAGATGCAATCGCCGCCTCGTGGAAGCCGCACGCAATTCCGCGTGTTACGCAGACGCGCAACAACAAAAACCACACATCGTACAAACTACACCAACACGCGGGAAGGCGTGCTCTGACACGTGTATACATTATTTAGAGTTAGTAAAAGTTATTATTGTTGTTAAGGCTTTCCCGAACCAGATTCCCAGGCACCCCTCCCCCAGCCTATCCCCCCCTCCCCCGATCCTACCCCCCCCCCCCCCGATCCTACCCACTCCCCCCGATCCTACCAATCCCAATCCCACACCGATGCGATACAAAACTAGGTCCGAAACTCCTCTGCAGTAGGTAAAGTATATCGTGAATATAGTTTCATCTTGAAAAAATATCTTTCATAGTCATTGTTTTTATATATATATAGATAGAACGTTATCTGATACGAGATAAGTTTTTTGTTTGTTTGTTTACATGTACAGTGTGTTAACCGTGTTACGCAAATTTAGTGATTTGTCGTTCACGGGCATTCTCGATACACTGCTGGATGAATCGCTGGCTTCCCGAATCACCCATTGCGGACGCGCCCACCACATAATCGTTTTCCTGCTCTCTCTCTCATCATTCAGCTCGCATCATCACCATCATCACAGTCATCTTGAAGCGTTCACATTCTCAGGGTAAGATGCAGGAGTGGTGGTGGTGGGTGGGGGTGGTGGTGGGAGAAGGACGCCGGCTGGAAAATCAAGTTTCACCCTCCATCGTGCGCGCCCGGTGAACGTGACCTTAAGCCGGGCTCGTCAGCGCACATCAGCTCATCAATCAGTTCGCGGCTTGGAGGCTGAGACCTCCTCGGTCCGCTTTGCGGTTCCGCCACCGCCAGAAATTGAAAGGAGCGAATGGGAAAATTCATCATCACCAACAACAACAAAAAAACCCAACGACGAAGCGTTTACAGACGGCAAACGATTATTTTCAGGCGGCGGGGACCATTTAACCTGGCGTTCGAAGTCCACGTGTACTTTCAACAATACGAATGTAATGGCTCATGTTACGTGTAGGTTTTCACGACCGCTAATAATAGGTATCATTATTGGGGGGAGGGTGGAGTTTGGATAAGATTGTGTCGGTGTGTCAGTTTTCAGCTGTCACCCTCCACTCCCCGACGAGAGACAACATCTAATCGTTGTTGGTCAAGGTCATGGGCAAAATATGCCGAGAATATTTGGTTCGTCAGCAAACCAAAAGGAGGAATGTTAAAGGGGTAAGAGAAAAAAAGACAATGTCCGACGTTTCGCTGTTGATTATATCCAGCATTATCAGGTCCCTGGCCCTGCGACTCGCTTGCGTATTTTTGAAGGAACTTAAAGCGTCGGTGGTTTTTCGTAGCCAACACTCTGAGCCGCGCTCGTTGTCCGGGTTCTGTCACGTAAGGAGGAGGTTCTTAATTCAAACAATTCCAGTCAATAACCCTGCCGAGAATTCTTAACATACTCGCGAAGATCTCTGATGTATTGCCCCAGGTGCAACTAACACCTTTGCGAACGTCACAATCGTGTCCGGTGGCTGGAGGGTTTCTTGAGTAAAAAAAATTAACCCGTAAAAACAAAGTTTTTCACTATAAATCCTCTATATGCGTGGCATCGGTTTTATTTTATTATTCATTTCTGTTTTTCTTGAGTAAGAGTTTCATTTTTATCACATTGGTATTTACAATTAAATACGACATTTTTTTTTTCCTAAAAAGTGGAAAATTTTGGAAAAAAAATTTTCACGAAAATAAATTGTCACGCACAACGAGTCTGTGTGCAAAATGTCAGCTCGATTGGATCACGGGAAGTGGGTTAAAAAACGACCGAAAGATTTGCACGGTCGTAAGCGCACAAGCAAGTGAACTTAATATAAAGGATTTTAAAAAGACAAAAACTACCACGTGGCCTCACCCAACAACCAGGACGGATCATCGCTGGGAACGTCCAAGTCAGACACAAATCTGGCAAAGAGCTTCCCCGCTCACGGGAGAAGGGAAGCGCCGCCTTTAATTATAGACCCAACTAGAGCTGCCCTTCAAAGCTGCCCTTGAACTCGAATCAACTAGAGCTGCCGTTCAACTCGAGTAAAGTCGTGTTGCCCTTCAACTCGAGCCGACTCAAGCTGCCCTTCAAGCTGCCCTTGAACTCGAATCAACTAGAGCTGCCCTTCACCTCGAGCTGCCCCTCAACTCGAGCCGACTCAAGCTGGCGGTCTAAGGAAGCCAGGTACAGAGTGAACTGCTGGTGCGAGATGAACGGTCTATTGCGCGATCGTTTCGCTCTAAAGTTGCACCACGTGTTAAGGCAAGAGGCTTAGATGCGGTTTGCGACCGCCGACATCGTCCAGAGGAGATCCACAAATATCACCGTGGTAGCACGAGAATGATCTGCATCTAGCGGCCGTGCAAAGTGCCGAACCCTCGTTTAACCGTGGGCAGATTGTCGGGCGTTGCGGATTACCCGTGCTCATGGTTTTTTTTTCGGTAAAGTCACGTAGGTTAAAAAAGAAAACAACTAAATGAAATCACGTTTCGGAGGCAACGCAAGTTTCCGTCTTCAGGTGGAACCATCACAGCAAAATTACTGTATCAGTACTGTATCAGCAAAATCACGGTATACACCTGAAGACGGAAGCTTGTGTTGCCTCCGAAACGTCGTGATTTAATTTAGTTGTTTTCTTTTTTTAACCCACGTGACTTTACCGAAAAACCCAAAGAGTATGGACCCTTGCAGTCACGAAAACTTCAAATCTAGAACACATAAATATGATTTGGTGACGATACGTCGGCAGTGGCGCTCAAGAACCAACAACAACAAAACTGCACACGTCCATCGATAACACTGGTCAACACACTTTTTCTGGCATAAGGTATTCCAACGGTTATAAGGTAATTTTGGGGTGCTGATTCCAAATCTATCACATCAGGTTTTTGAGATATCAAATATTGCATTTTCAATAAAAACTGCAGAAGAAAAATATTAAATAAATGTGGATATCTACATAAAATTATATTATAAACACACTGTCCTAAAAATACAGCACCATATTGTAACACTAAAGCAGTCACTGACTCGCAACAACTTGCAATCATAAGTGACAGAGTTAATTTCGGGTAAAATCAATGAAAATGGGGTATGCCGATAGCATAAAAATGAGATGTGATAGAGCAAATCTGAGATCAGATTTGGAATCAGCACCCTGAAATTAGTCTAAAACAGCTGCAAAAGTCCAGGCCAGAAAAAAATGTATTTTTTTTGTTGACCAGTGTAACCCTGCAACCTTAAAAAAATATGTAATAGACGACGTTTCAGGCAATGGCCCTTCTTCACAGCACAAATAGGTCATAGAGGTAAGCAGGTGACCTCTGTGCCTTGAAGGGCCATCGCCTGAAACGCTGTCCATTATATACAGGGACTCCTCTACTTACGAACGCGTTAGGTTCCAGAGTTTTATTCGTAAGTACAACTTTACTCCTATCGATTCCAAACATGTTGCACGGCATGTGCACGAAACACGGGGAATGGCTTTAAAAGTTGTGTAATCTCCTGTAGACGTAGATGCCGCTGGTACTTCACGTTTCGCAGATGTAGACGCCACCACCGCCGTCTATTGCGCTGCGGTTGAACTTACGGCTCTCGGTCCGAACAGGCAACTGGACATACGGACAGTTTTGTTCGTATCTCTGAAAGTTCCTAAGTCGAATGCTCGTAAGTAGAGGAGTCCCTGTACCCGCTTTCTCTTTAACCCAGTGTTATCGACGAAGATTTGTTTTAGCGGACAAAAATAAACCACGCCAGTTTATAAATAGACGATGCAGTACAGGAATCTATGCTCCATCGGTGGACGTCTCGATGCACGCCGGGGGGGGAGGGCGTGGGGGGGGTGGAGAAATCGCTTGCCACCCTCAACTCGCCGCTCCGGGAGCGACGAACATCATCTTCAACGTCCTGATCACCGCCCCACGTTGGTAAACGCGTTCATTTTTACACAACCCTCGCACACGGTGGTGAAATAAGTTACAACATTTCGATTTAAAGCTTTCGTGACTGCAGGGATTCATCTTCTTGGTTCTTTCGGTAAAGTCACGTAGAAGGGAAATAATAAAATAATAAAAAGAAAACATAAAACAATAATTCTCACGACCTTTCGGCCACAACACAAGCAGCCGTCCTCAGGTGAAGAACAGGTCTGTCGGAAAGACATTCAGACGCTGTCTTTTCGACACCTGAGGACGGCTGCTTGCGTTGTGGCCGAAACGTCGTGAGAATTATTTTATTAGGTTTTATTTTTATTATCTTATTACTTCCCTTCTACGTTACTTTACCAAAATAACCAAGAAGTTACAACATGACGTGCGTTAACATCGCCGTGTTTTGATCGAGTGAGTGAACCTGCTGCATTGGACCCAATCGCCTCGTCGGGGCCTTCCGTCTGGGAGCACGCTCGATTCGACACGAGAGAAGAATGATTCCAGAGCCCGATATCGACAGTCGGCGTGCGCTTTGCTCAAGCGAGCCTCACTCACTCTGCCCGACGAGACGCAGAATAAAAAATGGCACGCCACGGTGGCGAGATGTTGACTACCTCGCCTGGTATACAGGAGGTCCGGGGGTTTGATCCGGACCCCGATACCTGCATATTTGGAGTTTTCGGTATCTCTCTCTTCGTGGTCGAGTGAATTTTTTTTCTCCGGGCGCTGTTTTTTCCCTCCACGTTTAGAAGCACGCTGTCTTTCCGACAGACCTGTTCTTCACCTGAGGACGGCTGATTGCGTTGTGGCCGAAACGTCGTGAGAATTATTTTATTTTTATTATTTCCCTTCTACGTGACTTTACCGAAAGAACCAAGAAGATATTTCGCTACTGCTGTAAGTTTCCACGTGATAAGCCACTTCGTTGCCCTATCATTTGTGGCCAGGTCGCTTCTGAAAAAAATATCTATATCGCTCAATGGGCCTTACCTTGCAAAATAAAAGGTTGTAACAGTTTAATTATAGTTTAATGAAACCGGCGCAGAGTTTTGCTCGTGTTCAACCGATGCTGCTGAACTTACGCCCTCCCAGAAGGGAGGCTGTCTGGCTGATGGGATGTGCGCGGAAAAAAATACAATTAAACACTTGCGTTTATTTTCACGTGCAGGGACAGATGTGTGAAAGAGTAGGCGCGTCGCCAGCGCATTTGCTGTGTTTCTTGTATTCTCCAGAGCGCCACTGGCGGTGTCGTATTGAGTCGGCGCGGGCTCGCCGTGGCTAGACGGACGCCGCGTCTCTCTTCGCTGGAATCTAACACCGGGGCCGATCGTTCATGGCCTCCTCGGAAACGCACACCGCGATCCGCAACCATACACGCAGCAGTAACAACAAACAACAACAACCAAGACTCATGCCTAAGGATTTGTTTAAAACGGGGAAAAAAACGATAACACTAAACAAAATAATCATTTCGCAGGCATTGTTCTGCGCAACATTTAATCAGCAACTACATTTTTTTTGTACAAAAATATGACATCAGTTTTAAAATATAATGTTGCTTTTGTTATTTGGTGAGACTGTTTGGTGTGTGTGTGTGCGTGCGTGCGCACCTAGCCAGGCACAAGCGCCGTGGTGATGTCACCGCCACTTTTAGTGGCCAACGGCAGTTGTTGTTGTGTGTAGTAGTAGTAGTAGTCGTCGACGCAAGGGGGTGGGAGGGGGGGTGGTCACACAAACAAACACACACGCAAGCAGGCGCACACACACTGCGGGGCGACTTCAGTCTGGACGGTTTAGAATTCGCGAGCAGGGGACGGAGGAGGTCCCTCGCTTGGCGGCGAGCGGGCCCCGCTTGGAGAGCCCGTGACGTCATTTATCCCGGCACCACGATTGCACAAAGCCGCCAAACGACATTTTTATCCGCCGTCGATGGGAGCATCCACAGACGCGGCGGGGGGGGGGGGTGATATTTTCGCCGGATAATTTAGCGTGCACGCTCGAATCACCTCTGTCACCGCAAGGAATGGCCCCTTTGCAGTGACAGAAGAAACCAAGGTGTGCGTATTCTTGTGTTTTTTTACCTAAAAAACCCAAGAATATGAATCCTTGCAGTCACGAAAGCTTCAAATCTAGAATCAAGGTGTGCGTGTCGAGGCGCACGTGTGTGGGGAGCGGTGGCGCAACGGTTAGGGCGCTGCGCTAGGAACCCGGCGACCCGAGTTCCATTCCCGCTCACGGCCACCAACACCGGTGACGATTATCTGAAACGGGCCTGGGCCTCCCCTAGGTCGAATCATCCTCAAATGAGTGCCTGGGGCGATGCGAACATCACCACTGGGGAGACAAAGGCGGCCGGGTGTGATGCTGGCGTCCCTCAGCGTGGGACATCTCTCAGCGTGGGACATCCCGCAAGATCTGCCCAAGACAGAGCCCTGTGGCCGCCGGATGACCCCGTCTCGCGGCCAGCCGTCGGATCGAGGGAGGGTCGAAAAGAAATGGGTTCGGCCGTGAGTGAGGAAGAGCTTCTTAAGTTCTGGCTCGAGACGCTACTATGCTGCGAGAGAAATAGATTCGCGCTAAATCCTACGCAACATTTCACGAAATCCTTTCACCTCGGCTCGTCACGGATAAACCCTGCAAACGAATTCAGCTTCTGCGCCCCACAGTAAAAGGAATGCCCATTTATACTTAACGACGATCTGTGACGAGCGCTTTAACCGCCTAGAGCGGCTCAGAACTAGTTGCCACCGTCGCTCAGTTTGAGAGAAACCGTCACTGGGAATCCATTAAAAAAAAGTTGAATTCAAAACGAAAATGTATCTGTGCTAGTCGAAAGTCGATCACCAAAGTCTAATCAAAATTGTTCATATTCAAACGGGGAGAAGCCGTGCGATGGTGGCGTTAGTCGTGTTTCCGATTGGAACCGTCTGCGATTGGACAGAAACGTATCCGCGTCACGTGTAGCTTACTTTGAGTGCACCCGTGGTCACCGATTCTGAAATGCATTTATACAACAAATAATCAACAGTGCGCAAGATTATATTCTTCTCGTGAGCACGGTACATTTTTTTTTCCGGACAATGTTTCTGTCCTATCGAATTTCCTACGTTTACTAAAACAACGTCGCTCGTTAAGACTAAACGAGTTGCCATAAGGAGGCTTACGTCGAGTTTTAAAATTATATGTCCGAGATGTCAAAAGAAAACCGTTTTGTCAAGCGATCGCACAAATCACTATATAAATGTGCATTCTATCCAAGTAATTTGTAAATTTCACCAATAACTTTTCCCCAGGTGTGGTTAAGAAACGTTGGTGCTGCTCATTATTAAAAACCGTTCGCTCGAAGTAATGCTGATGCAGACATAGCACCAGGTGTTCTATCAATTGACTAAAAATTACGTAGCAGTATAATTCAGTCGATGTGAGCGGTGTCCGAAAACGCCCTCTTTTAAAAGTCCGCGAGCACTCCGCAAACGGAATGCCGTGGCACCAGGGAACACGTTAGCCCCTAAAAAAACATTTGCGCCCCCCCCTAGGAATCTACACGCAATTACATTCGCACTTGATTGACCCACCAAATATTCACGCAGGAAATCCACACGCCGAGTCCCGTTCCGGAGATGTCCTGCTAAGTTTCACAGTCGGTGGCGATGTCGCCGCTCATTTGTTGCCAAAGCAAGGAGTTAAATTGTCAAATTATTTGGAGTGCGAGACGCGCGCAACAGAGGTCGCAACCGGGTACCCGATACCCGTACCCTACCCGATACCCGGCTACCCGTACCCGGCCGGGTACGGGTAGCCGTTTGCGACCCTGGTGCGGCCGGGTACGGGTATGGGTAGGCCATGAGTCACTGGTGAGGAACCGTTTGTCACTCATTTCCCAACGTCTCGTCTCTTCTCACAATTCAAGTTCCTAGAATCAACCCACCCGCGCCTGCAACATGGCTTCATCCCAGAGGTCGCAATCAGGTACCCGATACCCGTACCCTACCCGTACCCGGCCGGGTACGGGTAGAGTACGGGTACGGCCGGGTACGGGTACCCGTTTGCGACCCTGGTGTGACCGGGTACGGGTACGGGTAAGGAATCAAAACCCGTTTGCGACCTCTGGCGCGCAATGGGTGAGTCTTTTTCGAACGCCGCAACGAGGTGGGGGGTGGGGGTGCCCTGTGTGGTCTACTGCGGCGAAGCAAACGGCGCCGAGTATTTTTCGACGCGGTTTTAACCGGGGGGCGCGGCTGCGCGACTCGAAACCGAAAATCTTCCGCCACAAACGAGTGGCGGGCCGCGCCGACGCCATTGCGGCCGAGGGGTCACACTCTCGATCGGCTTCCAAAACAAAAAAATATATCTTTGGAATTCCAACGCTGTAAAAATGAAAAACCCTCAAAATTCGCGTTGTCTCAATTGTCTCGTTGCACGTGATTGTTACGTAACGTCACATGCAAGACAAAAGCCAAGCCTGTTGCATGCAAGTACATTTGTGTGTGTGTGTGAGCGCGTGTGCTGTGGTGACGTCACCGCCACTTGGTGGCGGGTGGCGGCTGCTGCTGCTGCTGTTGTTGGGCTTGTGTTGTCCGTGCAAATACATACTGGGTGTGAAAATCAAAAACAGCACCACGCACACCAGAATCAAATTCAAACAAACACGCAACAAATAATGTCAAGATTACCATCATCCTTCCAGCCATGCGTTAATCACCCTGTCATCACCAACACCCACCACCACAATCCTTATGGGGGCCATCGCTACGAAAATGTACAACAGCATCGCCACACACGCGGTCTTGCCCACCCCAAACCGAGAGCCAACGCTCAATCCCCCATTGTGTGCTCCCGCCTCGTAAATAATCCAGCAACGCAGCCTCATCTTACAAAGCAAAGCTTCAAAAACAGCCACAAGACTCAAATCTCCACCTACACACACACACAAAATATATACGTTTGCGTCCGCACGAGACTATTCAAGAACACCCGTGTTAGTGTCGTCAGCCGGCAACGGGATGCTCTGCTGGCACTCATCGTCGGCCGTGCCTCACCGTTGGAATCCCGACGATGACAAAGGACGCGTTTACCCGTTCCCAACGAACCGTATTGACAAGTCGTGACCGCTTTTAAAATTCAAATGCCTCCCGGTCCCGCGCAAGGCACGCACGCACGCACGCACGGTTTCGTTTCTCGCGGTCAGGTGGAGAGGGGTGGGGGGGGAGCAATGGGAAACGGTTAGATACTACGGCCATCGATTAAACCGGGGATTTTATCGGCCTCGCCACCCCATTGTTGTTGTTGCGTGTCGAGTGGCGGCGTCTCTGCCGAAGCCCAAGACGCCATCGAAGCTCGCCGCAGAATCCACGCACGCACACAAGGGGGGGCGGAGGGGCGCACACACACGCAGTCTCGCGGTGCCGAAACCCCAAGCCTCGCTTGCCCGCCCGCCGCCTGCCCGCGAAGAGAAAGAGAGAGAGTGGAAATTCTACATTCCTGTGCCGAGGGCCAGTGCCTGCACAGGACGACCGTGTTATCGAACGGCGCGAGAAGATAACTGGCCCAGTCAAACTCCCCCCCCCCCGGAGCAGCTGTGCGTTGATGACCACACAAAACGATGACGTAACGCCCACGCTTCGAAAAAAAAAAATTCACAGATGCAGTACTTGATGATAACGGCCGATGCGTGCAAGGGTCTCCCCACTCAAACGGGCACGGGGCAAGCGCTCGGTCACGTGGACATTCCACGTTACCATTGCCGAGGCCAGTCTTTCCACAGGTATTTATGACAGTAATAATAATAACAAACGGTACTAGTAAAACCGAAGAGCCTGGGTCCGACTACATAAAACAAATTGCTCAAGAGTTTTATCCCTTCCGTCTCGCTCTCTCTCCGTCACCCTTTTTCCATTGCCAAATCAAAGCCGCGCCAGGGTGGGCCTCTCACAGTACGGAAATGTTTTCTCACCACCTTTGGGCCGAGCAGAGCCAGAATCAAAACCGTGCCACGCTGCTGGCCTCACGACAAGACGTGCGAATCTAGCTCGGGGCCCAGTAGGGCCGGGGGGGGGGGGGAGCCGACGATGCTTCCGCCGCGTGCAACGTCAGTTCGGTGACACCATGAGCACGCGGCGTCACCGCGTCATCTACACGCGGCTTTCACTCATCTGGTCTTATCATCTCAGTGGCACGGCTCGGCTTCCGCAGTGTAAAAAAGAGAAAAACCTGGCTCCTCCGGACGTCATGCCGGGCTGGCTCAGAATGAGCCCCAGAGAGGGGAGAGATCGGATGCACCAGCGAGGAGGGGAGAAGGGAAAGAAGGTGAAAGAAATAAAACGAAAGAAAAAAAACGCATCCGTCTCTCTCCCTGCCAGCCGGCGCTCTTCCAAACGCCAACTGGCATCAGGGCCCGCGGCTCCGGCAGCAGGAGGGGAGCGGCTAGGCGCCCGTGATCTCGCTTGACACGAAGTACCGCAGGCGCTCCAGGTACTGTCCGTAGAGCTCCACGTCGTTGTGGCCGGCGCCCTCCACCCAGAGCGGCTCGACGGGGCGCTGGCAGCGCTCGTACATGGCCAGGCCGTGTGAGAAGTCGATCACCTCGTCCTCCGTGCCGTGGATCACCAGCACCGGCGACGTCACCTTCGACATCTTGTCAATGCTGCCAGAGGTCACCCGGGGAAGTGTGGGGTAGACGGAGGGTGACAGGGGACAAAGGTTAACAGAGTCGGCGCTTCGCTTGTCCGTCGCTCATTGCGGTGTCAGTCCGTCGGCTCGATTTCTGTTGTGCGGTCTCGAGTGAGGATTTAAGAAACCAGGGACTGTTGGGTACTGTTCCGTGGGCTGGTGGGTGGGTGAGTGAGCGAGCGAGCGAATGGGCGAGCGAGATAATGGGTGAGCGAGCGAGAGACTGGACAGGTGGAAGGGTGAGTAAGTGGGCGAGCGAGCAGGTGAGCGAAAGAGAGAACGGGAAAGCGAGCGAGAGACTGGACAAGTGGGAGGGTGAGTGACTGGGCGGGCGGATGGGCGAGCGAGCTAGAGAGAATGGGCGAGTGAGCGAGAGACTGGACAGGTGGAAGGGTGAGTAAGTGAGCGAGCGAGCGGGTGAGCGAAAGAGAGAACGGGAAAGTGAGCGAGAGACTGGACAAGTGGGAGGGGGCGAGTGACTTGGCAGCCGGATGGGCGAGCGAGCCAGACAGAGAATGGGCGAGCGAGCGAGAGACTGGACAGGTGGAAGGGTGAGTAAGTGGGCGAGCGAGCGAGCGGGTGAGCGAAAGAGAGAACGGGAAAGCGAGCGAGAGACTGGACAAGTGGGAGGGCGAGTGACTGGGCGGGCGGATGGGCGAGTGAGCCAGAGAGAGAATGGGCGAGTGAGCGAGAGACTGGACAGGTGGAAGGGTGAGTAAGTGGGCGATCGAGCGGGTGAGCGAAAGAAAGAACGGGAAAGCGAGTGAGAGACTGGACAAGTGGGAGGGCGAGTGACTGGGCGGGCGGATGGGCGAGCGAGCCAGAGAGAAAACGGGCGATTGAGCCAGAGACTGGAGAGGTGGAAGGGTGAGTAAGTGGGTGAGCGAACGGGTGAGCGAAAGAGAGAACGGGAAAGCGAGCGAGAGACTGGACAAGTGGGAGGGTGAGTGACTGGGCAGACGGATGGGCGAGCGAGCCAGACAGAGAATGGGCGAGCGAGCCAAAGACTGGACAGGTGGAAGGGTGAGTAAGTGGGCGAGCGAACGGGTGAGCGAAAGAGAGAACGGGAAAGCGAGCGAGAAACTGGACAAGTGGGAGGGCGAGTGACTGGGCGGGCGGATGGGCGTGCGAGCCAGAAAGAGAATGGGCGAGCGAGCGAGAGACTGGAGAGGTGGGAGGGGAGGGACAGATCGAGCGGGCGGGCACCTGGGGAATACGTCGAAGCAGTGCGTCTTCTTGGTGTCGGGGAAGGCGACACGCATGCCCGACATGAGCGGCGAGTGGAGAACGACGGCGGCGCACTCGTAGCGCGACGCCAGGTCCACCGTGGGCACCGTGCCGATGCTCTGCCCGTACAGGATCACGTTCTCCGGGCTGATGCCGTACCTGCACGCAGCGGGCATCCGGGCAGCGGCACGGAGACAGAGACGAGGATAAAAGGTCCATCCCCGCGTAGCCTTTAGCGGACCGCCGGGGCGAGTGCTGCGAGCGAGCGGCTATGAAGACCGGCACGGCGCACGAGGTGGTGGGCGGCCAGCACCGCGTGGGGCCGTCTTTATCTCCCCAATGCCGATGCGTGTTGTACCGGATCCTCATTTAAAGGCCATGTGTGCAAGGGCAGCAACACCCTATCCCATACAAATGTAACAGATGGTAATTTCCACACTTTGCTGTACCGCCTCCTCCTGGCGAGCCAGGGCATGGCGCGTGGATGGCCACGGGTTCGGGAGTTTCACGACATTTGCGCGATCCGCCAACCCTCGCGGCCTCCACAGTGCTGGACTAGTGCCGCGCGGCGCCACCATAGCTCCATCTCCTCACTGGATGTGCACTCGAGCGTGCTTTCTCCTTTGGCATCCGGCCATCATCCTTTTCCTCGGGATAGCATCATCTAACTGAAGCATTTGTTAGATCTGTTATAAATAAATAGATACATTGCAATAACTTTCCCTCCAGCAGTGGAGGCAGGCACGGGAGACGGTGGGGGGGGGGGGGGTTCGAGTCCGCAGGAAGCTTACAGACAAAGTGCTGCGGAGAAAAACAAGTCCTTGCCGGGGCCGTACCGAGAACAGCGCTGCACGACCTGGATCCCGATTCTAACAGCTGTGGAAACGCCGCTATAGCAACAGCAGCAGCAGATAAGGAGCAGCAGATCAGCAGCAGGTCAACAACAGCAGATCAGCAGCAGCAGATCAGCAGCAGAAGCAGATAAGCAGCAGCAGCAGATCAACAGCAGCAGATCAACAGCAGCAGTTCTGCAGCAGAAGCAGATAAGCAGCAGCAGATCAGCAGCAGTTCAGCAGCAGTTCAGCAGCAGATCAACAGCAGTTCAGCAGTAGATCAACAGCAGCAGCAGCAGCCGTTGAGGAGGTTACACGGTTTCCTTGGTACCCTAAAAGCAGGCAGCTTGCCGCCGTGGCAGTCGGCTGCGAGGGAGGGTCAGCGGCCGTGCGCCCAGCAACATGCACCTGCGGGGTTGCGCGCACGTGACATCACCAGGGCCGCCGCCAAGAGGCTTTTGGACGCCCGGGGCAAAGTGCCAGATTAGGCCCCCTAACCGAGAGCCCCTCTCTGCAATATCTGCGTCGCCCATGATAACAGCCCCCCCCCGCCCCCTCCACAAATCCGCCACGACCGCCAACCCCATCTCAACAGCTCTATGCGTCACCAGCACTTGAACCACAGCGCCAATCGATGAGTCAAGTGTTTGTCGCTCGGCCGAAGGCAGCGAGCGCGGTAACGGAAGGTTTCCGAGTTCGCACCCTGGTTGTGGTCGTTCGCTAGGCCCATCAGCTCTCCGGGGTTGATACAAAAAACAACGAGCACTGCTTTCGTGCTGCGGAAGCCAACGGCAGTTTATCCTCGCGGACAGACTCGCTCAGACCATAAAAAACGTGGAATCTCCACCACTTTGGGCTGTAAAAGCGGGAGACGAGCAAGCGACCCGCCGCCTTCCACGTTCCTTCGAGGAGCAAAATTGATTTCGCTCGGACATTTCACTCGCTGGCAAGCGGAGAGCGCGTTAGGCGACAACGCCGCCGACGCTCGAGTGTCAGCCCCGTGGGTGGGGGGAGGGGGGAGCGGTTCAAGTGCTCTCGAGTTGCCTTCGGTCAATACCACACGGCGGCTCTTCTGGCACGCGCGGCGCCAGCGTTAACACGGGGGCGTGGAGGCGGCCGTACGGCTCCCGAGGTCAGGGGCTGCCGAGTCCGGGTTTGACTCCAGGTTTATAAGCCGCCCAGCCGCGACTGAAGCTGGTTTTTCAGGTGTAGCGGAGTTGAGATGTCTCGGCCCGGTCACCACTCGCTTACACGCAAGACTTTGCACGCCCGCGTAGAGACGGCCCGACTTAGGTAGAGGCCAAAGGTTCTAGATTTGAAGCTTTCGCGACTGCAAGGATTCATATTCTTAGGTTTTTTTTGGTAAAGTCACGTAGGTAAAAAATTTAAATTATTAAAAGTAAAATTAAATAAAAAATCACGACGTTTCGGAGGCAACACAAGCTTCTGTCTTCAGGTGGAACCGTCACAGCCCGACAGCTGTATCAAGTACGTGACTTTACCGAAAAAAACCTAAGAATATGAATAAGAGGCCAAAGGCTCGCACAGAGACCCACAGATCCGCACAGAGACCCAAAGATAGACCGAGTCGAGATCAAATGATGGTTCTCCAGTGCAGTAAGTAGGTGGCCTCAGCCCCAGTCGCCAACGACTGCACGGAAGAACACCCATCACATTACTTTTGTCCGGCATTTAATTTTGATAAATTTCAGCTCTAAGAACGAAAAATATGAGTTTGGCTGTCACGTGGCAAATATTGCTGCGGGTGTGAAACAAATGAAATATGGTGATACTGTACTGGCAGTGGTGCACAGGCACAAATAATATGAATTTAAAAAAATAAACACATTAGTGAACAACACTGCGTCCTTAATCGAGAGGTGTATGGCCTATGGGTGGGGTATTGAACCCTATTACTGTGTAGATCTTAAACTATAAAAAAATATATATTTTAGGTGGTAAGCTCGCTCCACTGAGCTTAATAGCTTTTTTTCAGAAGCGACCTGGCCACAAATGATAGCTTATCATCATGTTGAAATGTATAGCAGCCAACGACTCAAAAACGCATGTTTCTAAATGTGGCGGGAAAAACGGGAGGACCCGGAGAAAAATCCACACGACCACGAGGAGAGAGAAAGGCAAACTCCAAATATACAGGCGTCGGGGGCTGGGATAAAACCCATGACCTCCTGCATACCAGGCGAGGAAGTTAACATCTCCAAACCGCGGCGCCCCAGATCACATGTCCCTCCAAGGGATCTCAGAAGTAATTCTGCGATATCCGCTTCTTCGGGGCGATTTCACCTATAACGTGGAGGGCAGCAGCACACCGCGAGACATCCGCATGAATCGTTTGTCCCGTGACACAACACGGACAGCACAACTTGGATAAGATTGCCTTAAAATTGTAATTAGTCAAACATAATTTTCAAAAGGGTATTTTGAGTTGTGTTCAATCGACACCACTTTCGTTCGACCCGTGACACAACACGGACAGCACAACCGGGATAAGATTGCCTTAAATTTGTAATTAGTAAAATATTATTTTCAAAAGGGTATTTTGAGTTGCGTTCAATCGACACCACTCGCTACTGGCCGTACGATTTTCGGAGCGCAAATTTTATTCGGGTGTTGACAAAACACGGCGATTAACGCCGCCTATGGCAACGACCGCTCGCCGGTTAAACATTAACGGGGTTTAATTTCAGCGCCTTTATCGCGTGGACAGTAAACGCAGGGCCGGGTCACATTTTCCAAGCCGCCCACCATTGACTCTCCCCCCCCCACCACCCCCAGCGTTTCCCGTGAGCCGCAAGGCTTTAGGCAGAAGGGGGCCGACTCGGCGATTGAAAACCAACGTCCCGACGACAGGAGGAGCGGCGACCCAGCGTGAAACATTTCACGCCCGCACGAGACTCGGTCATCAGGAGCGGCGGTGAGGGAGAGGGGAGATGGCACGCCCCCACCCCCCATGGTTTTTTTGTGCTCTCTCAAGTCCACGATCAACGTCAGCCGGTTTTCTCCGGGCTGAGGTCCAAATGCCAACACAGCCAAATTCTTGACAACTGATTTTTTTCGTGTTCCGTTTGTTGTCCTTCCGCCGCACCTCCGATTAGCACGGTTGGGCTACGCAAGGGGTGAAAGTAGTTCAACGTGCATTCGTACAGCTCAACGCTAACGTTTCATTTACATTTGATCATTCCCTAATAGGGTTACCGTGCCACCACCTCTCCCCCACCCACTTCAGATAGACGGACACAGCGAGAGGGCACTATCGATTTCAATCCAAGTTGGAAAGCTACGCAATGCTAAGAGTCATCTCGAGCGGCTGTAAATATTGAACTGTAACCACGGTATCTTGCAACTTTTTGCTGCTATTCAGACACGTAACCGCAAACCTCTGGGTCCAGAGTTTACCGCTTGGGAGGAGATCTCCATTGAGCCCCGCCGACCTCGGCTTTGACGCCTTCGGCCCGATGGGCGAGCGTCGCAAAAACCTCGTTTAGAGGTGGCCCAAGTGGCTCAGGGGGTCAGAGATTCCGAAGCCGCTGCGGCTGAGTGCCCGAGTTCGAGTCCAGGTCTTGGCCGCTGCCCGTGGTCGAACCGCGCTCTCGCGTGCGGCGAGCCCAACGTACCAGCCCGGTTATCAATGACTGCACCAAAAATTCCGGCACGCTCAGAGTACGGCTCTGTGCTCCACTTTGATAAATTGCAGCTCTTTTGAGAATGAAAAAATACCAGTTTGGCCGTCTTGCGACGAGTGTTGTCCCCCGTCGCAGGGTGTGTGGGAAAGTGCAACCCCCCCCTACTTCGTAACTTGAGTGCATCTCAAATGAATTGTTGCACTGTAATTCTGCGCTCCGGGCGGGCGGGGGGGGGGGGTACAGCGTACAGGGATGTGCGCTGCCTCAAGCTGGATGAGACAAAGTTCCTCGTGCTCTCTGTTGACAAACACCCCTTCATGGTTTCTTTGTCATTGTCCAAAAAGGTTTAAAGTAGACACTTCCTAAACGCAGGATTTAAACAATGAGGCGGCCCCGGTGGCTCAGAGGTCACGGTGGCCGAGTTGGCACCGCGAGTATCCTGGGTTCGAATCCGTGCGTGGTTAAACCGGATTCTCAAGTGCAACGAGTCGATGACGATCTCAGCCTCGGTCAAATAAATGTCTTGCAGAGAGACCCATAGGGCTCGAACATTGAGAACCAGAGACTCACATTGATCCCCACAGGATTTACACAACTCGCGTGCTGGAAAATAGGCCGCGAGACTTATGAAGAAAGCGAAAGACTTGCGCAGAGACTCATACTAGATTCGACCGAGTTGTGTTTAAAGCAGGGTTCTTAACTGTGGCGGAGTTGATGGTATTGGCGCGGTCGCCGATGACTGCATACGGGAGAACAAAAACAAACAAATCCCTCCAGTTAAATTTGGTTCTGTACTTCATTTGGCTAAATCGCAGCTCTGAGAATGACAAACCACATCAGTTTGATCATCACGTGACAGGGCTTCAGCGGGCCGGTGCGGTGCTCCGCCAGAGATCCGCACGACCGGGATACGACAATCGTAGCCCTCGCCCCAACTCACAACAGAAAAAAAGATATCGGGTAAAGATCATGTTTTGGGCAATGGTCCCTTGGGTGCAGTGGTGCTTAACCTTTACTGAAGCCTTGTGGTTCTCAATCGTGACAACGAGCTGGCAAGCCAGTCTTGATAAGGGAGCTTAAGAGAGCCTCCGATGTGACGGGAGATTTCAACCACACGGAGAAATACGCGGGCGGAAAAACGCACGCAAACGCACGAATGCCGCGGACAAACGCGTCCCTCAACGCCCGCGGGTCTAAATGCGTCCGCATCTCGAGGTGCCGTGCGCAAACAGTGGACATTTATTTTATAAACGGGCAGTAAGTTCATTGGCCTCTGCGCGGAGTCTATGGGTCTCTATGAGAGTCTAGGGGTTAGGATTATCGAGTCACTACGATAAAATACAAAGTGGATTTATACGGCGTCTAAATGCGTCCACGTCTTGTGACACTGTGTGGAAGAACGAAGTGGGTGGGGGGGGTTGTTTTTATTTATTTTTAGGGAGAAAGAGGCGCTCAGTCATGGGCAGGGCTAACAAGGAAGGCATTGAGCCTCGCCTTATACGCGTTAGGTTATTCACTAACCACACTGCTACGCAGCGTTATGTAGAGAAAAACCACTTCCAAAATATAAACTCTTGTTTTCTCAAGTATTCTGTACAATCTTGAAATTGGCTTGATGGGGGGGGGGTGGTGGTTGCAATGTAATTTTCTTGGAAAACACGTGAAGCGCCTAAGAATAGCGGAAGACGCGGCACGCAATTTTTCTTGGGCGCAGCGTGGCACGCGAGATGAAAATTGCACAAAGAAGCCGGCGGGGGGTGCGTGCTTGGAATGACTCGGAGGAGACCACACGAGGAGGGCATTGATTAGACAACGCGCGCACGCACGGGTCGGACACGGCGCGAGAAGAGATGATGGACGGTGACGACCATGGGTAGTTGTTTGACCGTACTTCACCAAACTGGTCAGCGTGGGTTGGGGACGAGAACACATTGTGTCTTTGTCGACTACCAAATTGGTTTCGATTTAAAGCTTTCGTGACTGCAGGGATTCATCTTCTTGGTTCTTTCGGTAAAGTCACGTAGAATGAATACCAAATTGGTATCGGTGCCCAAGCTCCAGAGCTCTCAAAGCCTCTGTACCCTGGCAAGGAAGTGCTCCGTTGAAGAGAGGCGGATGATGATGTTGAAGCATCATTGAGCTGGTGATAATGCTCACCCCCTTTCCTCCCATACAACAAAGCTATCAGCCTCCAAGCCATTGTCAAATCCACGGCTGGAAGAACATGTATACCTAAGACAGATACTACTGAAGGTGGACCAAGATCTTATTATGAGTGCTTTTGGAAGTCACAGGCTCTTGCTGTTTTGAATGTACGCATGTTGAACTTTTTTCCCAATGTACACAGCCAACCGTGCGAATCGGAGGTGTATTCGGCCTGCAGGCAGGTGGCTTCCAACCCCTGGCATCGGTACATTTCTTCCTGTGGCGTGCTGTAGAGAGATAAGAAACTGATATCGCGAAGACCAACAAATGTTACAAAAGTCCATCTCGCTTCTTTAGCCCTTCCACGTCGCTGCTTGTGAGCTGGTGGACCTGCCCTGGTGCCCACCGTTGCACCGTCTTGATGAAGATAACGTGCTCCAACCCCCCACCCCCCCCTCCTCGAGTTTGTTATCTCCGTTCTGCAGTCGCGGGTCGAACCGTCATCTTCCACTTGCATAGTAGATGATGATGAAGATGATGATAAAGATGATGAAGCTGATCCCGTGGACCGGATAATCATCCCAACAGGAGTGGGTGCCATCAAATCGTCCGCTCTCGGCCGGCTCGTCACGATTGAGCCGTTCACGCTCCGTCCAGCCTGGGAACAACTGCTCCCTCCGCGTGTCGGTCATCCGATGGTGATGATAATGGTTTGTTATCGCTTCGGGACGTCGTGCGGCCGACGCGATTCTCCGTGGTCCAGTTTACAGGGAAAAAAATACCGTGGGGAAGGGGTGGGGGGGAGATTCGCCCGGTTGCGAAAAGGTCAGAGTCACCGTTCCCACCCGTTCCGGCTCAACGCGTCTTGACAACGGCCAATTTGACCTTGTGTGCTTCACGTCCGCGTGCGTCATGGCGAGCCGCTGTAAAAGCCCGGCTCAGCTCGAAGCGCAAATTTGCATGCATCAGGTGGAGGACACAGAGAGGGCGCGAGGGGCGGAGGCGGTAAGGGGGAGAGGTAAGGGGAGCGGCAGTGGCGTATTGTGTTTTAAAAATGTGTTTATCACGATTGCTGAGAAAAAGGCCACCAAGCGAAAATGCCTCAACGGAAAGCAGTCAACAATTACACGTCACTATTATTACAACCGTCATAGATAAAGAGAGTTAGTAGGCTTCTTGAACCGAGCAAGGTATCAAGAACTTGGGCAGAGAGAAACGATCGATGGGAAGTGTTCTGAGCTGCAGTTTTGGTGGTTGAACGCAGTACGGATGAGACGAAATATTCAGTCAACATCGGAGGAGGAATCAATGAGTCATCCCCTGTCCTATTTACGCTCCACTTCATAGCCCCGGCGTTTTCAGCCCATACCCGCCCCCTGGGCTACGGTGCAGGTGCATCGCCTGCACACTTTGATTGCTACGCCACTGCGTGGGAAGGACCTTCACCTAGCAGCCGATTACCACGATGCTGGAAAAGAAAGCATAACCGAAGAGTCTATGCATTACCCCACTTACAATTTGTGCTGTGCAATTGTTTCGTGGCTAGTGACAAAAGCTCAACGCGCCATCGTCGCGCATCTTTGTGAAAACTCTCGACATGGAATCTGACGGTGGAGAGATAATGTCACAGCCCCGACACACTATATTTTTGTTACTAGACTACTATGTTTTTTACCAGGTAAGGCCCACTGAGCTACATAGCTCTTTTTCAGAAGCCACCTGGCCACAAATGATAGCTCAACAAAGTGACTTGTCATGTGGAGATTGATAGCAGCCAAACACTCTAAATGCACGTGGATTCTAAACGTAGAAGGAAAAACAGGACCCGGAGAAAAATCCACGCGACCACGGGGGGAACACGCAAACTCCAAATATACAGGCGTAAGGGTTGGGATCGAACCCACAAACCCTTGTGTACCAGGCGAGGTAGTTAACATCTCGCCACCGTGGCGCAACCCTGACGCTCGTGCAAAAAGTTCCCACAGGTGCTTTCCCTGCAAAGGGTGGTGGGTGATTCTGGGTTCAGGTTGTATTTCACAGCCCCAGGCAATCGTGTCTGGTTTAGCACCGGCTTGAAGGAAGCGGGTATGGAAACATGTGGCGACGACATGCAAAGGTATGCATGTAAAAAGGTTAAAAAAAAACGCACGGCGCTGCAATTTTTGCTGCCGGTTGAAGGGTTTGCCGTATCGGAAGCTCTAGAAACCCCCTCTAGAGCGGATGTTGGCCTACTCTTCCTTGTTGGCCAGGCGTCTTGGAAGAGGTGGGAGTCCCCACACTTTACCCCCACGACAAACGGACTGCCAATCGGCCGTTGTGGATTTAAAAAAACTTCTCCCATCGTTTCACATGCCGCGCCGGGAGATCCAAACGGCGACCACTGGATTGCAAGTCCGGTGCGCGGATCGTTATCCCAAGGTTGCATCCAAGTACGTGCGTAAGTACGTGTATATATGTCTGGCCAAAGTCCTTGCCTGTGAAAATGTACGATCTCTTGCGGGAGTTAGGGGTGTAAATGATGCGTGATTTCGTAATGTTTTTATAGCCCTTTGTTAATCCACTTCTGATGCAATTATGTCGCTTAAGCACCGCACTGTAAAATTCTACTTGTGTCTCTCCATCAACATCAGTCGTAAGACGAAAAATTATCAACTTCTTCATGAATGCATCGTCATGTAAGGGTTGCTTCAGCTTATTTAAGCTTTTCTTTCCTTGGCCTCGCAACATTGTCAATGAGATTCCAGAAAGGAGACAGATTAATATCAAACGCCATCATGTCAGCCCTTTGAAGACTATGACAAGGCGTCCGATTGAGTAGTACCTGTGGAATTTATGATGCAGTCACTACCGCTCACCCGCTAATTTCAAGTACCTTGCGACTTTCAAAAAATTATCTTAATCCCATAATTAGTGTGATTGAACAAAAAAAAATCCAAGATCACAACAAAACTGTGCGACTATTGTAAGGATTTTAAACCCCAAAAAGGTTTTTCCGGAATAAAAATAATATATTTCCACGCAGCTCCTCCAGAATTTTCATCAAACTCCCTCTGCTGAGTTGATGGAAAAACTCACAAAAAACTTGTAATAACGATTCGCATTCACAGCGCGCCCATGGCATAACAACAAGCATCAGAGTGCAGTTGTTTAGCCTAGGGGAACCCCTAATGGCAGCTTGCCCCTGAGTGGCACAACAGGACTCAGCACTGGCCTGCGAGAGGGGCATTAGTCTGAAAGTTGGCGGCGATGATTGCCGTGCGTAAACCCAATTTTCCAACCAAAATTACCTGCAAATTACTCGTATGTAATCCCCGCTGTGTAATTTGTGGGTGGGTTTTTTTTAAAGTTGGCAAATTTAGGCCATGACGCCGGCACACAATGGCCTCTTTTTGAATGACGTAACGGGGTATTTCAACGTCCACTACGAAGCAGACGGTGCATGTTTTTACGGTTACCACACCTCGGTAGTAATAACCAGGGTGGCCTTCCAGATACAAACCGCTAATCTCTACAACAATCAGCGAACGTGCTACAGCTGGGCCATTTAAAAAAAAAACTAAACATTTTTTTATTTTATCAGGTAAGGGCCACTGAGTTACATCGCTCTTCTTCAGAAGCGACCTGGCCACAAATGATAGCTCAACGAAGTGGCTTATCACGTGGACATGTTTCGCAGCCAAATACTCTAAACGCATGTTCATTATAAATGTGGAGGGGAAAGCCGGAAGACCCTGAGAAAAACCCACGAGTCCGAGGGGAGAGAGAGACAAAAACTCCAAATATACAACAGGCGTCAGGGTCGGGATCGAAACCACGACCTCCTGTATACCAGGAGAGGTAGTCAACACATTCCTGCGGAGGGAGCTGGGAGGAACGTTGGGTTGCTCGGTCAATGGCCAGGGTCAACGGCGGCGTGGTGTATTCCGCAAATATGGCCGACTGTGAGGGCGGGCACAAGCCGGCGTGAGTAAGTTAAACGTTGAGTTTTATAAGGGCACCACGGGGTGACCAGCCCCTCCCCACCCAGCCCCACCCCCCACCCAGCCCCACCCTCCCCACCCTCCCCACCCAGCCCGTCCCCTCTCCACCCAGCCCCACCCCTCCAATTTTTGGATGCACGACGAACGGACACAATAATCCCCTGTGGGCTGGTGTAACCAGCAGGTTCCTACCAGTACTATCTCATCATCTCTTTCAAGGTCATAACACTCGGACACCACCTAACAATTACACAGCAAAACCTACTTGCTGTGCCATCCCACGCACATCACAACATCGCTGTTCTCCAAGTTATGACCTCGGGTGTACCGTCACCTCAATGTGAGCAGCAACAACAACAACGCCTTCATGCAACTAAAACCAGCATCGCCAACGTTATTCTAATGGCCGGCATCAGTCTGCAAAAGGGACTGCATACCAATTCAGACCGTATTGGTCACCCCCGTGCCCTTATAAATCTCAACATTCACGTAAAGGAGAAACACAATCAAATAGACAAAATTTGTCAAATAAATTGCCCGTATTGAAACGGCTGTACGCCGTATGGACCTGAAAACGCAATTTCCCTGTACAAGAATACGGGCAAAACGTATGGGTTGACAAAATTGACCCCCCAACTTGGAATTTCGCTACAGGATATTCCGTTTGTGAGGGAAGAGCTCTGACAAATCCAGCACTACCATGTGAACAATCACCAACACGACTACAACTATTGCCAGTATCACCACCCACATCATCACCAGCACAACTACCTCAACCAGGACTACCTGGGCTACCACAACCGTGACATCACCACTGCTACCACCACCAGCAACAAATGCAATCACAACCGCCACCATAACTATAATCACCATCAATCACTTCACTGATACCACTTTCCCTACTACCAACAGTCATCGCCACCACAACCACTTCCAAAGATACCAATTCCTCTACTACCAACACAGCCATCACCACAACCACCATAACCACAACCACCATCACCTCCACAGATACCAACTTCCCCTACTGCCAACACAGCCATCACCACCACCACCACCCTAACCACAACCACCATCAATCAGCCCCGCTGGTACCACTTCCCATACTACCAACATCACCTCCACAGATACCAACTTCCCCTACTATCAAACACAACCACCCCAACCACCACCACCACAACCACCCTAACTACAATCACCATCAATCACCTCCACAGATACCAACTTCCCCTACTATCAAACACAACCACCCCAACCACCACCACCACAACCACCCTAACTACAATCACCATCAATCACCTCCACAGATATCAACTTCCCCTACTATCAAACACAGCCATCACCACCACCACAACCACCCTAACCACAATCACCATCAATCAGACCCGCTGGTATCACTTCCCATACTACCAACATCACCTCCACAGATACCAACTTCCCCTACTATCAAACACAACCACCACCACCATCACAACCACCCTAACCACAATCACCTCCACAGATACCAACTTACCCTACTATCAAACACAACCACCACCACCATCACAACCACCCTAACCACAATCACCTCCACAGATACCAACTTACCCTATCAAACACAACCCCCACAACCACCACCACCACCACAACCACCCCCACAACCACAACCCCCACCACAACCACCACCACCACCACCACCACCACAACCACCACCACCACGCACCTTGTACGCAACGCCTGCCACGCCGCTTCGATGTCGGCGTAGAGATTCTTCTCGGAGGGCCTCCCCGTGCTCGCCCCGTAGCCCGAGTAGTCGTACGAGAATACGTTGCAGTTGATTCGCGTGCCGAGGCCCACGTAGAAGCTGCTCATCTGGCCCAGATCCACGGCGTTTCCGTGCGAGAAAAGCAACGTGTAGCGTGCACTGGGCGCGCAACGCACGAACATGCACGCCACGCGGTTTCCACGTGTCGAGCGCGTCATGGAGACCTCCACGGCGTCGAGTTCTCGCTGCGAGTACTGCCACTCGGCCTTCTCGGTGAGGTGCAGGGACCAGCGGGCAGCCGTCTCGTCTGCCATGAGCGCGTAGGTAGGCTCCGGCGGGAGGAAGGCGAGTTTGGCGGCGATGCGACTCGGGCACGGCGGGCAGCAGAAGAGGCAGCAGAGTTCGCTGAGCGAGAGGCCGTTCATGATGGTCTGGGGGCCTGCGGGGGCACGCGAAGAGAGAGTGCGTGGTTGTGAGTGTGTGGTTGTGTGTGTATGGTTGTGTGTAAGTGGTTGTGTGTGTGGTTGTGTGTGTGGTTGTGTGTGTATGGTTGTGTGTAAGTGGTTGTGTGTGTGGTTGTGTGTGTGTGGTTGTGTCAGCGTGGTTGTGTGTGTGTGGTTGTGTGTGTGGTTGTGTGTGTGTGTGGTTGTGTAAGTGGTTGTGTTGTGTGTCAGCGTGGTTGTGTGTCAGCGTGGTTGTGTGTCAGCGTGGTTGTGTGTCAGCGTGGTTGTGTCAGCGTGGTTGTGTGCGTGGTTGTGTGTATCAGCGTGGTTGTGTGGTTGTGTGTGCGTGGTTGTGTGTCAGCGTGGTTGTGTGTGTCGTGTGTGCGTGGTTGTGTGTCGTGTGTGGTTGTGTGTGTGCGTGGTTGTGTGTGTGTAAGTGGTTGTGTGTCAGCGTGTGTGTGTGTGGTTGTGCGTGTGTGTGGTTGTGTGTGTGGTTGTGTGTCAGCGCTTGTCTCCCAAGTCCGCTAAGGACTATATGCCACAGCGGATCTTTGTTCGTGTGTCGCCCGGTCGCCGGCGTGCCCGAGTTGCGTCTCTGCCGTGAGGTGTGTCCGCTTGTCTTTAGTGCGTGTGTCTGGGGGGGTCTTCCGTGTGCCGCGTGTGTCTGTGTGTGTGTGGGGTACTGTTAGTTGTGCTGTGTCTCTGGTGTCACTGTCTTAGTGTGTGATGCCGGGTGTGTGTGTCACTGTGTGTGAGTGGGTCAATGTGTGTGTGTGTGGGGTACTGTTAGTTGTGCTGTGTGTCTTGTGTCACTGTCTTAGTGTGTGATGCCGGGTGTGTGTGTGTCACTGTCTTAATGTGTGATGCCGGGTGTGTGTGACACTGTCTTAGTGTGTGTGTCACTGTGTGTGTGTCACTGTGTGTGTGTGTGGGTCACTGTGTGTGCGTGTGGGGTACTGTTAGTTGTGCTGTGTGTCTTGTGTCACTGTCTTAGTGTGTGATGCCGGGTGTGTGTGTCACTGTCTTAGTGTGTGTGGTATGTGTGTGTGTCACTGTTCGTGTGTGTCACTGTGTGTGTGCGTGTGGGTCACTGTGTGCGTGTGGGGTACTTTTAGTTGTCTGTGTGTCTTGTGTCACTGTCTTAGTGTGTGATGCCGGGTGTGTGTGTGTCACTGTCTTAGTGTGTGTGTGTGTCACTGTTCGTGTGTGTCACTGTGTGTGTGCGTGTGGGTCACTGTGTGCGTGTGGGGTACTTTTAGTTGTCTGTGTCTTGTGTCACTGTCTTAGTGTGTGATGCCGGGTGTGTGTGTGACACTGTCTTAGTGTGTGTGTGTGTCACTGTGTGTGTGTCACTGTGTGGCGTGTCACTGTCTTAGTGTGTGTGTGTTGTATGTGTGTGTGTTGTGTGTGTGGTGTGTCACTGTGTGTGTGTGTCACTGTGTGTGTGTGTCACTGTGTGTGTCACTGTGTGTGTGTGTGTGTCACTGTGTGTGCGTGTGGGTCACTGTGTGTGCGTGTGGGGTACTGTTAGTTGTGCTGTGTCTTGTGTCACTGTCTTAATGTGTGATGCCGGGTGTGTGTGTGTCACTGTCTTAGTGTGTGTGTGTTGTATGTGTGTGTGTTGTGTGTGTGGTGTGTCACTGTGTGTGTGTGTCACTGTGTGTGTGTGTCACTGTGTGTGTGTGTCACTGTGTGTGTGTGTCAATGTGTGGCGTGTCACTGTCTTAGTGTGTGTGGTGTATGTGTGGTGTGCGTGGTAGGTGTGTGTGTGTCACTGTGTGTCACTGTGTGTGTTGTATGTGTCAGTCTAACGTGTGGGTTGTATGTGTGTGTCACTGTGTGTGTGTCACTATCTTAGTGTGTGTGTGGTGTGTCACTGTCTTAGTGTGTCACTGTGTGTGTCACTGTCTAACGTGTGTGTGTGGGTTGTATGTGTGGTGTATGTGTGCTGTGTGCTGTATGTGTGGTGTGTGTTGTATGTGGTGTGTATGTGTGGTGTGTTTAAGTGTGTGGCCGTGTTACTGTTTGGTGTGTCTATTGTGCGACTGAGGAGTGTTTGATTCTAAATTTCTATTACGCATTTAAGTTGTAATCTATACGAATGCCGATTATCCGGTATGTTTGTTAAACTATGTTAACATGTCCGTGTACGTATATCTGCATATATTGCCTCACACTCGTGTATACTACAGTTTTATATCACAAATGTGTACGCTTACACCTTTTACAACCTGTATCGTTAAAAATCGGCGTATGTAAGTACTAAGAATGCTGACACACGCAAGTTAGAACTCACCGATACCTATTGCTTACGCCAACCAACCAAAAACTAACATCAACACAATCCTATCCCGTGATCGCCATTGCAAGTATAACAACACGAAACATTTAACCCTGTAAACACTTTATACTTTTATTATCAATTGACGGCTCAACCTTACCTGGCAAACTCAGGCCGCAAGTGTTCCCCAACCAACCCACCCACCCACCTCTCTTTACCTACACGGCAGCTATTAATAATAACAACAATAATCACGACTACGACGACGACAACCGTTAAACAACTCACTGAACCGTTAAGTTATCGCTCGTGATCGATTGCCGAAGTTCGCCTTCTCATCCCGTCCGCTTCGTGCCTCGGTTCGCGAGGTCTCCTGCCGCGCAGAGCCACCCACTCACCCAGCCAGCCAGCCAGCAGCGATGCTGCTGCTGCTGCTGAGGCCGCCGGTAACCATCTTAGGTGAGGAGATTAAGAGATAAATACATCACCCCACCCACCCAACACCAACCCCCCACCACCAACCCCCCACCCCCCCACCAACCAACCCCGCCACCCCCCCCACCACCAACCCCCCCACCCCCCACCACTACCCCCCCCACCACTAACCCCCCCACCACCACTAACCCCCCCACCACTAACCCCCCCCACCACCACTAACCCCCCCACCACCACCAACCCCCCCCCACCACCAACCCCCCCCACCACCAACCCCCCCACCACCAACCCCCCCCACCACCATCACCCCCCCCCCCACATCACCACCCCCCCCCCCCACCATCACCACCCCCCCCCCACCATCACCACCCCCCCCACCCCCCCACCACCAACACCACCCCCCACCCCACCACCCCCCCCCCACCACCTCCCCCACCACCCCCCCACCACCCCCCCCCACCCCCCCACCACCCCCCCCCCCCACCCCCCCCCCCACCACCCCCCCCCACCACCCCCCCCCACCACCCCCCCCCCCCACCTCCACCCCCTCACCCCCCCCCCACCTCCACCCCCCCACCACCACCCCATTACCACCCCCCCACCTCCCCCACCCCCCAACACCACAGTCGCGTCATGCTGTGACGTCAATTTAAGAAGCTCGCCACTGGCAGTGCGAGAGTTTATCAGCAACCCCCCCCCCCTTACGAAGATGGCGGCGAGTTAAGTTACAATCTGGGTGACGTCACGCGGCCCGGCGACGACGGGGGTGGGGTACGCGATAAGAAAAAAATCGCGTGACCGTGACGTCAGCGTACGCGCGCGATGACGTCACGGTCGTAATCCGGAGGCGTGGTTGTTTTTTGTGTGAAACGCGCGTGCGTCGTGACGTCATGACGTACAATCGCAAGCTTGTGGCCCAATGTGGGTCACAGTGGCCTCATGGGGGTCACAGTGGCCCAATGTGCTCACTATGGCTTGATGTGGGTCACTTAGGCCCAATTTGGGTCACTTTGGCCAAATTTAGTCACTGAAACCTGATGTGGTCACTGGCCTCATGTGGCCTAACGTTGTATCGCTGTGGGTCACTGTGGGTCACATTGAGCTAATGTGGGTCGCAGTGGCCAAATGTTGGCCACTGGTCTAATATGGGCCAGTTCGTTGTGGGTCATCGTGTCAGGTCAGGCTTTGGTCAGTGCTTGTGTTGAGGAGTGTTGATTTAGTGTGCTGATCTTAAAGGTGCATTGAAAAATGTTGATACTCCGACTGATGCTCCTACTGCTGTTGTGGAGTGACTCATGCAGCCAGCTATGGCTGCAGGGTTTTGGTGGTACATGTTGTTTACGGCGTTTATTGTGAAAATTCGGTCACAGTTCCTATGACCTGCACTGTTTCATTGCTTTTATGGCTTTATTTTGGTGATTTTCGAAAAGTTTTTTGGTTTGGCCATGTTTGTTTGTTGTAGTACAGCGTTAGACTGATGGCCTTAATCTAAGTTGTCTTGTGGTTGTTGTTGTTTGACTTGCATCCCACTGGGATATTTGCACAGGGTTGGTGTACGGTGATTTTTCTGCAATATTTTGCTGTCTTTTCTTGGATTTTCTGTTTGCACTTCGTCAATTTAAGATGTTTTCTTGTTCATGTTTTGTTTGTTGCGGTTGCACCCGATTCAAGAGCCGAATGGCTCACAGGGCTATACCTAATAAATGAACTTTAAACTTTGTGATGACGGGATGTCACACTCACCTCAGGAGGAGTGACGTCATGTCCCCTCGGGGTATTTTAGGGGGGACCGGTGACGTAGACGGGGTCTTCGCCGGGAGCCAGGGGAGTGAGTGGTAGGGGAGTAGGGACCCCGGGTCAAAGGGGAATTAGCGCCAGGCTAGAGGGCTACTTTACCCGGCTGGCCGAGTTGGCTGAACCCTCGGCCAGTGCTGAGGGAAGAGCCCGGATAGCCTGGTAGGGTGTCGGGAACTCCCAGTACCAGAGGTCGCAAACGGGTTTTGATTCCGTACCCGTACCCGGCCGCACCAGGGTCGCAAACGGGTACCCGTACCCGGCCGTACCCGTACCATACCCGTACCCGGCCAGGTATCGGGTAGGGTACGGGTATCGGGTACCTGATTGCGACCTCTGGGATTAAGCCATGTTGCAGGCGCGGGTGGGTTGTTTCTAGGAACTTGAATTGTGAGAAGAGACAAGACTTTGGAAAATGAGTGACAAACGGTTACTCACCAGTGACTCACAGCCTACCCATACCCGTACCCGGCCGCACCAGGGTCGCAAACGGGTACCCGTACCCGGCCGGGTACGGGTAGCCAGGTATCGGGTAGGGTACGGGTATCGGGTACCCGGTTGCGACCTCTGCCCAGTACCCTTCCCTTGGGGAGATTAGTACCAAGTTGTGTTCACCCTTTCCCACGAGTTCTATCGTAAGCCCCGAATAAACAGTTCAACGTTAGCCCCTTTACAACCCGCTTCCGCGTCGTTCTTACTACACAACACTTGCGCCTTAAGGATACGCTTCACTCGAATTTGAGAAGATGCGGAATTCCTGTAGATTTAGGGGGAAAGTTCGATACAATCAAGGCTGCAGTGAGTGGCCTGCATGCTTGGGCTCAAGCTACTCGGTTACTTGAGAGAGACGGCGTCTTGGAGACACGGAGAGATAGCCACAATTCTAGATTTGAAGCTTTCGTGACTGCAAGGATTCATATTCTAAGGTTTTCGGTAAAGTCACGTAGGTAAAAAATTAAAATTAATAAAATAAAATAAAAATCACGACGTTTCGGAGGCAACACAAACTTCCGTCTTCAGGTGGAACCGTCACAGCACGATTGCTGTATCAAGTGAGGGAAATTCCAAGAAAACAGTCCTTGTATATACAGTATACTGCCGGGCGACGAGAGTCCGAAGTGGTAATCACCGTGTCGACTGGTGAGCTGGATATCATGAGTTACCCTCGGCCCACTTGGTGTGATCTCTGCTGTGTGTCGTTCAAACGCCGCTCTTGCCAAGCCAACAAGCGAACTCGCAGGAACCAAATGTAACGAGGGTATAACACATTGTCCTGCGGAGGGAGCTGGTAGGAACGTTGGGTTACTCGATCAATGACCAGGGTCAACGGCGGCGTGGTGTATTCCGCAAATATGCCCGACTGTGAGGGCGGGCACAAGCCGGCGTGAGTAGGTTAAACGTTGAGTTTTATAAGGGCACCACGGGGTGACCAGCCCCTCCCCACCCAGCCGCACCCCTCCCACCCCCCACCCAGCCCCACCCTCCCTACCTAGCCCCTCCCCACCCAGCCCCTCCCCACCCAGCCCCTCCCTGCACGACGGACACAATAATCCCCTGTGGGCTGGTGTAACCATAAGGTTCCTACCAGTAAGACCGTGTTCTTCACTCATTTTCAGAAGGGGGGGGGGGGAGCAATTTCGCCTTCAAGACATCATCGGTGTGAGGGCCTCCACACACTTGAAACCATTGGGGTTTGACAGCAATGATGATGATGATGGGGGTGTTTTCACATCTGTCTATTGTCGGGGGCCGCACGTCACGGGGCGCACTAAAAGGCCACCAGCGTCCGTAAGCGGCCTGCGGGCCTTGCAATGAAAAAAAAAACTGGTCTCAGATGCCGAAGGTTTACCTACTCCCGATGCAAGAGAGGTCATCGTCCTTGCGGTCGGACTGCATGATGATGACGAGGGTGGCTCAAGACTTTGAACTACTGAATTCAACATCAAGACACAGTGTTGAATCAACACACTGTGCTGAATTCATGTTGGCGGGCCCTAAGAAACCTGCCAATTGTTTCAACTGCAATGCCGGGAGATCGAACCTTCGCGTCTGTCCAGGAACACTATCCGTGCTTTCGAGAGAACGCTCTGTACTGCCAAGACATTATACTGGTATGAATCTCCTGGTTACACCAGCCCACAGGGGATTATTGTGTCCGTCCGTCTGTCGTGCAGGGAGGGGCTGGGTGGGGAGGGAGGGGCAGGGTGGGGAGGGTGGGGAGGGGTTGGTTGGGGAGGGTGGGGCTGGGTGGGGAGGGGCTGGGTGGGGAGGGGGGGGGCTGGGTGGGGAGCGGAGGGTGGGGCTGGGTGGGGAGGGGCTGGGTGGGGAGGGGCTGGTCACCCCGTGGTGCCCTTATAAAACTCAACGTTTAACCTACTCACGCCGGCTTGTGCCCACCCTCACAGGCGGCCATATTTGCGGAATACACCACGCCGCCGTTGACCCTGGCCATTGACCGAGCAACCCAACGTTCCTACCAGCTCCCTCCGCAGGAATGTGTTTACATTCAAGCATATCAAAAGTAAACCATGAAACAAACACAAAGCCAGCATTTTTAGAAGAATATATTTTGTAATTCATAATGAGACACAATGACACAATGTCGGGTTAATATCGTGTGATTGCGCGTATACACAACATACACAACACATCTTATTGGTTCTTTCGGTAAAGTCACGTAGAATGGAAATAATAAAATAATAAAAATAAAACATAATAAAATAATTCTCACGACGTTTCGGCCACAACGCAAGTAGCCGTCCTCAGGTGGAGAACAGGTCTGTCGAGGAGACAGACTTGCGTTGTGGCCGAAACGTCGTGAGAATTATTTTATTATATATTTTTTTATTATTTTATTACTTCCCTTCTACGTGACTTTACCGAAAGAACCAAGAAGATGAATCCCTGCAGTCACGAAAGCTTTAAATCGAAATACACAACACACATGCACACCTACATGCATTCATGATGGTGTGACATACAAACACAAATATCCCCCATATAGCCTTTACAGACTTTTGGGGCAAGTGCTGCGAGCGAGTGCCTATTAAGACACAAGATGGGGTGGTGTGGCCAGCACACATCTGGCCATCTTTTTTTTTATCCCTAGTGCTGATAATGACACGCCATAACACGCGTACTCATTTGAGGCTGAGTTGACCTAGGAGAGGCCTACGCACAGGTTTAGACAACAATGACCAATGTGGCGCGTATCTTCGTGCCTGCGTTTGCGTAACACCACGAAGACAAATTTCCTTCATAATCACGAATTTTGCAATTCTCAAAAAAAAATCCTCATATAAAAATAAAACCGGCTGAATTAATGCAAAATAACAAAAATAAACTGTTTAGAAAAAGACTGGGTACCCCAACGTTTCGGGCAATCGGCCTTCATCATGAGATAAAAACATCTATTGCATTCGCTCACTGGAGTAGCAACGTTTTCCATAATATCAAGAATCACGACACTTTTGGCAGGTTTCATATTCGCTTTACAAATGGAGCCGGAATAATACGACGTCGCACACTTGCATGAGTGCCTTAACCAACAATTCATGGTTTGTGCAAAATTAATATCTCTATTTACAATATGACACGACAGCATCCATGGGGCGAGGGGGGCCAAGGTGGGGGGGGGCTACGGGGGATCAAGGGGGAGGGGCTATGGGGTCAAAGGGGGAGGGGCTAAGGGGACCAAGGGGGAGGGGCTAGGGGGACCAAGGAGGAGGGTCTATGGGGACCAAGGGGGAAGGGTTAGGGGGCACAAGGGGGAGGGCCTATGGGGGTCAAGGGGGAGGGGCTATGGGGATAAAATCTACACTGTTAAAAAATGTAATTAATTATGAAATCTCAGATAAGTTCGGAATGGGGAAACACGGATTAGTGAACATCGCACGGTCCTGACGTCACATTGACCGCTCGGGAACGCGTGTGGCTTGTGACGGAACATCATCGCCACTCGGGACGGGACGTCCGCCGCGGGAGATGGAGCGACAAAATCGGCGCGCACGTGGGGCGCCGGATGGACCCGTGAGAGCGGGCGACTACTTCGTGCAGCAAGCGAAGAGATCACGGCCAACGCGGCTGGCGCCGGGCCGCGACCTCCGCCCCCCGCCCCCCGCCCCCGCCCTCCCCCTCGAGTCTCCGCCGTGTCCCTTCACGATGTTCCCGGTGAAGGACGACCGACCGACGCACCAACAGGACCGCCGTCTCTCGCGGGAGCGTTCTGCGCCATCAAAAGGCGGAGTTGTTCACCACCTCGTATACGTTCTCGGGCGTCGTCACCGCGTTCCCGTTGGCCTTGCGCATCGACCCTGCGGGGGAGGAGGGCTCCGACTTGCGCGTCGATCCTGGCGAGCTGGCGGCGTGGCTCCCGGCGTCGCTGCCGGCGTTGCGCTGGCCGTGTTTGCCGTGCTCGCTGCGTTTGCTGCTCTCGGCGTCGCACTCGCGGGAAGAGAACTCGTGGTCTCCTTTCTGGGCTCTCTGCGTCTGCAGTTTCAGCAGCGTCGCTTTGTTGATCCTGGGACCTGCGTTCGCGCAAAGACGAGACAGCGATGCGATATCCGTTGATGACGACGTTGACGACGATGACAATGACGACAATTACAACGTTGACAATTACGACGATGACGATGACAAAGATAATGACGATTACGACGACGACGATGACAAAGATAATGACGATGATGACAATGACGACAATGACGACGACAACGACGACGATAACGACGCCGACCCCTCTTACCGAAGTAGCTGAGCACAACGGGCAGGAAGATGAGCCCGTGCACGGCTCCCAGGAGCGTGATGGCGAGGTTCAGCTGGAAGAAGAAGACCTGCACCAGCTGGGCCTTGGCGAAGGCGAGGATGATGATCCCAGGCAGGTTCGTCATCGCCACCCCGGCCAGCACCTGCGCCAACGTACGTGGCAGGCGCACGGTGAGCCACACGGTGAGTCGGTGAGCCAAATGATGAGCCGGTATGTGAGACAAACAGTGAGCCACATAGTATGTAAGGCACACGGTGAGCCAGTGAGGCACACGGTGACCAAATGAGCCACACGGTGAGACAGTGAGGCACACGGTGACCAAATGAGCCACACGGTGAGACAGTGAGGCACATGGTGACCAAATGAGCCACACGGTGAGACAGTGAGGCACATGGTGAGCTACACATAAACCAGTGAGGTTCGTCATGGCTACCCTGGCTAGCACCTGCCCCCCCCCCACGGCCAACACGTTTGCAACCCACACAGTAAGCCGCAGTGAGTCACATAGTACGTGAGACACACAGTGGGCCCGTGAGCCACGCAGTGAGCCACAGTGAGCCACAGTGAGGCACACAGTGAGTCACATAGTACGTGAGAGACACAGTGGGCCCGTGAGCCACGCAGTGAGCCACAGTGAGCCACAGTGAGGCACACAGCGAGTCACATAGTACGTGAGAGACACAGTGGGCCACGCAGCGAGCCATTTAGTGACACAGTGGGCCACACGTTGAGACTCAGGAACTGCATTTAGACTGCAGGAGCAATCCGATGAGCCACTAAGCTCTTTTGTCACAGATGTCCCCTCTGGGCGGAGCCTCACGGCGAGTCGGTGAACCGCACGGTGCGCCAACACCCGGCTCCCCAGTCCACCGGGCAACCAGCGGCGTTTCAAGTGGAGGTCGCCGGGGCTGACCCCGGTCAACCCTGAGCCCTGCTCGACCTCTGACCTCTGACCCGGGAGTGCGACCCCCCCCCCCGCCCAACCACCTCCCCCGTCCTCACCGCGCTGCCCATGGTGGTGACGGCCTCCTGGGCGCGCGCCACCTTGGTAGGCCGCACGCTGACGGCGAAGGCGCGCGTGATGTGAGACACAAACTCGACCGAGATGCCCACGGCCTGCACGACAGGGGGAGACGAGAGGCACAGAGAGAGAGAGAGAGGCAGCGGGTGAGAGAGTGCTTGATGCGAGGGTGGGGAACACGTTCGCGTAGCACTTAGCGGCGACCCGAGTTCGATTGCCGCTCACGGCTCGCGACAACAGTGACGGTTGTGAGAAGCGGTCCCCGGGCCTCCCCCCCTCCTAGGTCGACTCAGCCGCAAATGAGTGCCTGGCGCGGTGTGTAAAAACATTGCCACCGGGGAGACAAAGGCGGCCGGGTGGGTAGTGGTGCCGGCCAACCACCACCACCCCCACCACCTCGTGTGCCAATGCGGCCTTCACAGGTGCTACTCCCATGAGCACGGTTGGCTACGTACGGTGCGAAAGAAGTTCAGCACGTGCTCGCTAAAAGCACTCGCGCAGACAGCCAAGTACGAACGAGGCCCTACGGCGGGTGGTCGGCGGGGGGCCTTTGTCGTTGTGCGTGCGCGCGACGTCTCACCGCGACGAGGTTGATGAGCGAGATGGCGTTGAACTCGATGGAGAAGAGGGTCATGACGCCCAGCGTGTCGATGACGATCATGACGATGACGAAGAGGTTGATGGCGCCCGACAGGATGTCGAGGCCGAGGACGACGCAGCACACGACGAAGGTGGGCACCAGGCACACGGCGAGGTTCACGGCGCCGTCGCGCACCATCGTCTCGTACTGCTCGTAGAACACGTACGTGATGCTGTGGGGGGGGCACGGCAGTGGGGGGGGGGGGGCGTGATTAACATGGTCACTTCGGAAATAAAGGCGACCGAGCGTGGTGGTGGTGGCGGTGGTCACCATCTAATGAAGGCTGTGCCGGCTAATCGGGCGATCTTTGGCAGGGGGAGTGGGGTGCGAGTGAGCGGGCGGAAGAGTGAAGGGACAGGAGAGTGAGCAGGCCGACAGGCAAGTGGGCAGGAGAGTGAGCGGGTAGGCAGGTGAGCTGGCTCCTGCGTGCAGGAGAGTGAGCGGGAGACTGAGAGACCAGGAGAGTGAGCGTGCGGGAGAGTGAGCGAACGGGAGAGTGAGCGAGCGAGCGAGAGTGAGCGAGCGAGAGAGTGAGCGAGCAAGAGAGTGAGCCTGCGGGAGTGTGAGCGAGCGGGAGTGTGAGCATGCGGGAGTGTGAGCGAACGGGAGAGTGAGCGAGCGAGCGAGAGTGAGCGAGCGAGAGAGTGAGCCTGCGGGAGTGTGAGCGAGCGGGAGAGTGAGCGTGCGGGAGAGTGAGCGAACGGGAGAGTGAGCGAGCGAGCGAGAGTGAGCGAGCGAGAGAGTGAGCCTGCGGGAGTGTGAGCGAGCGGGAGAGTGAGCGTGCGGGAGAGTGAGCGAGCGGGAGAGTGAGCGAGCGGGAGAGTGAGCGAGCGGGAGAGTGAGCGAACGGGAGAGTGAGCGAACGGGAGAGTGAGCGAACGGGAGAGTGAGCGAACGGGAGAGTGAGCGTGCGGGAGAGTGAGCGAACGGGAGAGTGAGCGAGCGAGCGAGAGTGAGCGAGCGAGAGAGTGAGCCTGCGGGAGTGTGAGCGAGCGGGAGAGTGAGCAGGCGGGAGTGTGAGCGAGCGGGAGAGTGAGCAGGCGGGAGAGTGAGCGAGCGGGAGTGTGAGCGAGCGGGAGAGTGAGCAGGCGGGAGAGTGAGCAGGCGGGAGAGTGAGCAGGCGGGAGTGTGAGCGAGCGAGAGAGTGAGCCTGCGGGAGAGTGAGCGAGCGGGAGAGTGAGCGGGTGGGAGAGTGAGCGGGTGGGAGAGTGAGCGAGCGAGAGAGTGAGCCTGCGGGAGAGTGAGCGAACGGGAGAGTGAGCGGGTGGGAGAGTGAGCGGGTGGGAGAGTGAGCAGGCGGGAGTGTGAGCGAGCGAGAGAGTGAGCCTGCGGGAGAGTGAGCGAACGGGAGAGTGAGCGAGCGGGAGAGTGAGCGAACGGGAGAGTGAGCGAACGGGAGAGTGAGCGGGTGGGAGAGTGAGCGGGTGGGAGAGTGAGCAGGCGGGAGTGTGAGCGAGCGAGAGAGTGAGCCTGCGGGAGAGTGAGCGAACGGGAGAGTGAGCGAGCGGGAGAGTGAGCGGGTGGGAGAGTGAGCATGCGGGAGTGTGAGCAGGCGGGAGAGTGAGCGAACGGAAGAGTGAGCGAGCGGGAGAGTGAGCGAGCGGGAGTGTGAGCGAGCGGGAGAGTGAGCGAGCGGGAGTGTGAGCGAGCGGGAGAGTGAGCAGGCGGGAGAGTGAGCGAACGGGAGAGTGAGCGAGCGGGAGAGTGAGCGAGCGGGAGTGTGAGCGAGCGGGAGTGTGAGCAGGCGGGAGAGTGAGCGGGTGGGAGAGTGAGCGAGCGGGAGTGTGAGCGAGCGGGAGTGTGAGCGAGCGGGAGTGTGAGCGAGCGGGAGTGTGAGCGAGCGGGAGTGTGAGCGGGTAGGAGAGTGAGCGAGCGGGAGAGTGAGCGGGTGGGAGAGTGAGCAGGCGGGAGAGTGAGCGGGTGGGAGAGTGAGCGAACGGGAGAGTGAGCGAGCGGGAGAGTGAGCGAGCGGGAGTGTGAGCGAGCGGGAGAGTGAGCGGGTGGGAGAGTGAGCGAGCGGGAGAGTGAGCGAGCGGGAGTGTGAGCGAACGGGAGAGTGAGCGAGCGGGAGAGTGAGCAGGCGGGAGAGTGAGCGAACGGGAGAGTGAGCGAGCGGGAGTGTGAGCGAGCGGGAGAGTGAGCAGGCGGGAGAGTGAGCAGGCGGGAGAGTGAGCGAGCGGGAGAGTGAGCGAGCGGGAGAGTGAGCAGGCGGGAGAGTGAGCGAGCGGGAGAGTGAGCGAGCGGGAGTGTGAGCGAGCGGGAGAGTGAGCAGGCGGGAGAGTGAGCGAACGGGAGAGTGAGCGAGCGGGAGAGTGAGCGAGCGGGAGAGTGAGCAGGCGGGAGAGTGAGCATGCGGGAGTGTGAGCGAGCGGGAGTGTGAGCGAGCGGGAGAGTGAGCGAGCGGGAGAGTGAGCGAGCGGGAGAGTGAGCGAGCGGGAGAGTGAGCGAGCGGGAGACTGAGCGTGCGGGAGAGTGAGCGAGCGGGAGAGTGAGCGAGCGGGAGAGTGAGCGAGCGGGAGAGTGAGCGAGCGGGAGTGTGAGCGAGCGGGAGAGTGAGCGAGCGGGAGAGTGAGCGAGCGGGAGAGTGAGCGAGCGGGAGAGTGAGCGAGCGGGAGAGTGAGCGTGCGGGAGAGTGAGCGAGCGAGAGAGTGAGCGTGCGGGGAGAGTGAGCGAGCGAGAGAGTGAGCGAGCGGGAGAGTGAGCGTGCGGGAGAGTGAGCGAGCGAGAGAGTGAGCGAGCGAGCGAGTGAGCGAGCGGGAGAGTGAGCGTGCGGGAGAGTGAGCGAGCGAGAGAGTGAGCGTGCGGGAATGTAAGCAAGCGGGAGAGTGAGCGGGCGAGAGAGTGAGTGTGCGTGCGTGCGAGTCACCCACGTGTAGGGGAAGACGGTGAAGTCGGGGTGCGTGCCCGGCACTGCGCGCATGCTGCGGGTGATGGAGTCGGCGAGCTCCCGCGCCCGCAGCAGCCCCGCGGTGTAATCGGCGGACGTCGTCATGGGAACGTGGTACGCCATGAATCGTGACGCTGCGGCAGCCACGTGGGGCGGTCGGGGGGGGGAGGAAGACGCAACGAGTTAGAGCGGTGTTCTTCATTGCAAGGCCCGTAGGCCACTGGCGGCCCCTGGTGGCCTTTGCTGTCTTTTCTTGGATTTTATGTTTGCACTTAGTCACATAGTCACTTTAATATGTTTTTTGTTCATGTTTTTTTTGTTGCGGTTGCACCCGATTCAAGAGCCGAATGGCTCACAGGGCTATACCTAATAAATGAACTTGAACTTCAGTGCGGCCCGCCCCCGACGACACACAACGTGTGAGAACGCCCCCGTCGCGGGCGGTGTGGTGGGCCCTCGCGCCTTGCGAGAGGCCCTCCGAACACTTCCATTTTGTTTACTCGTTCAGCGTCGAGCGAGCCCGGCACCGCTGATGAGGCGCCGCATGCAAACGTCCGACAAGGGGCGAATCGACTCGATAGCCGCACGGGCTCCGAGCGGTCGTTGTGGTGGTGGTGGATCGTGCACCGCTACGGCCACGTATGGCGGCGGCGCGCAGAGGCGATTTAAACACGGAGGCGAAAACAAACCGCTTGTGAAGAAAATGCCACTGCCCCTAAATGACCGCCTATTTGTTTCACTCTTTTAAGGCCGCGCGGTGTTAGCGACGAGCGTGTGGAGCGCGCGTTGTTTGGGTAGTTGGCCAAGCGGTGGTTGGCAGCGGATCGCTTCGCTGCCGCTGCAGGCTTTTCGAACGATGCTCGGTGAGGCCTGGTGAGCGCACACACACACACCGGCCGCGGCCTCCTTCCTCACCGCCCGCCTCACCTATGATCTCTCCGGCTTCGTTCATCTTCACCGCATTACCGTAGGCACCAAGACCGCTGCGGAGAGACGGCACGGCCCAGCGTTAGCCCGGCACACACAAAGACAAAGACACACACAACAACAACCGCCATTCACCACTAAGTGGCGGTGACGTCACCACGACGCTTGTGCCAGGCCATGTGCACCTTGAGGCCACGTGAAGTGTCGAACGCCCGCTGGCAGGAGGTCACGGGGCAGACCCAGGTGCCACAGGTCGACTGACTGAGACGTCTGGCTGATGCACCACCTGTGCCCCCTACTATACCAACTTGCTGTGCTTTAGCCACCTGACGCTCTGCTCGTTGTTGTGAGCGTCGCTCCTCCGCCCTCTGTTGTTGCTGGAGGGCGACTGCCTCCAACTGCCCAGTAGCGTCCTTCACGAGCCTCCTCCACAGAGGCCGATCTTGACCCCACTGGTACCAGTCATCGGCAAGTCCACTCAGCTCCACATCCTCTTGTACCACATCACTCCATCTCTTCTCTAGCCCGTGCCGCGCCAATTTAGCCCCCTCTATCCAGCCGAACAAAAGCTGTTTAGGCATGTGGTGACTGGGCTACATGACCCAGACAACGCAGCCTTGCTTGCCAGAGGAGTTCACCGATAGGACTTTGTCCAGATCTTTCAAGGATTTGTGAGCTCACACAATCCAGCCTGGTTAAACCCAGGATGCACACACACACACGCACACACACACACACGCACACATACGCACACACACGCACACACATACACAGACACACACGCACACACACATACACAGACGCACACACACGCACGCACACACGTACACACACGCACACACACGTACACACAGACACACACACGTACACATACACAGACACACACACATGCACAGACACGCACATACACAGACACACACACATGCACACAGATAAAGATTCCACTGTGTAGCTATACGAATAGGATTCGGTTATCGTATTCGGTCAGAATAATATACTAATAGGATTCGGTGAAGCTATTTCTGCGTAGGATTGCGTGGAGTGCGGTGGCACTCACCCCTTGGCGCACTTGAGCGTGGGCACGTCCTTGAGGAAGATGGGCAGGTAGTACTCGAACTGCTGCACGTCGGGGCGCACCTGAGACACCGGGATGCACTTCCCGAGGCACGCCAGCGGGGTCTCTGTGCAAACAAAAACAAAGATCCCCCGTGTCGGGGCAAGTGCTGTTAGCGAGCAGCACCTATTAAGGCCCGGCAACGGCACACGAGGGGGTGGGTGGCCAGCACCACGCCCGGCCGCCTTCGTCTCACTAGCGGCGATGTTTACAAATCGTACCCGGTACTCATTTCAGGCTGAGTCGACCTAGGGGAGGCCCAGGGACCGGTTCAGATAATCTGGCCACACACACGCGCGCGCGCGCACGCCCGCACAAAGACAAAGTTCACCCATATAGCCTTAACACGCGGTTGGGGGCAAGGGCTATAAGCGAGCGGCAGCACCAATGCAGGGGGGTGGGTGGGTGGGCAGTACCACGCCCGGACGCCTTTGTCTCTCAGTGGCGAGATGTTGACTGCCTCGCCTGCTATACAGGAGGTCGTGGGTTCGATGCTGACCCTGACGCCTGCTGCATATTTGAAGTTTGCGTCTTTCTTTCTCTCTCCCCGTGGTCGCGTGGATTTTTCGCCGGCTCCTCCCGTTTTCCCCTCCACATTTAGAATGCTGCGCACGTTCAGAGTGTTTTGGCTGCTGCTATAATGTCCACGTGATGAGAAGCCACTTTCGTGGATTGATCAACTGTGGCCAGGTCGCTTCTGACTAACGAGCTCTATAGCTCAGTAGGGCTTTACCTGGCAAAACAATTCGGATCTTATTGTTTCATCCCGTGCCCTTTTAAATCTCAATGTTCATCCTAAAAACACCTGTATTGAAACGGCTGTACGCCGTATGGAACTGAAAATTAATTTTCCTGCACAAAAATACGGGGGGGGGGGGGGGGGGTAAACCGTATGGGTTGACAGCTATTGCGTTGTGTCCAATTCGCGTCATGAAAACAACATGCGGCGTTATAGGAGAACACGACCGTCATCACCAACTTGCGCGCGTTTTTTAATCCGCGCGATCGTTCCTCCGCCTGCCTTTCAACGTAACTGTTCCAAGCGTGCCGTCTCTCCGCGCTGCTCGTGTTTTTGCGTTTAATTCCTTTTTTTGTTTATCCCCCCTTCCCAGCACGTGACCATTTTAATTTCGCGGAGCATTTTCACTTCCCCCAGAAAATTTCTCACCGACGGTCGAGTTGCAGAACTCGCCGGCCTGCGGGTGCGTTTTGCTGTAGAGTCGGCAGCAGGAGGAGTACGGGTTGAGCCAGTCGACGAAGTCGTCCACCCAAGACGACGCCGAGATCGCCAAATAGGAGCTGTGGTAGATGCAGCCACGCGGACCGGTTGAGCGAGCACTCGCCAACTCACTCGCTCACTCGCTCGCTCACCCGCCGCTCGCTCACCGCCGCTCGCTCACCACTCGGTCGCTCCGTACTCAGTCGCCCCCCACTCGGTCGCCCCCCACGTCACTCTTCTATCGCTATTGCGATATTATACCGTGGCTGCGGTTCCTCCGAACTGCATGCCTTCGATTCATTCCACCCATTTTGGGACAGACGGGTTATGTGAACTCTGACCCCCCCGCCCCCCCCACACACACTCACTGGTCCAGGTGCTCACTCGTACACACTCTCACTCACACACACGTTCACTGGTCTGGGTAAACACACTCACAAACAACAACAAAGATCCCCCGTGTAGCCTTAACAGACTGTTGAGGCAAGTCCAGTTAGTGAGCACCTATAAAGGCCGGCACGGCACACGAGGGGGTGGTCGGCCAGCACCACGCCCGGCCGCCTTTGTCTCCCCAGTGTCGATGTTCACACATTGCACCAGGCACTCACTTGAGGCCGAGTCGACCTAGGGGAGACCGGCCCAGGACCCGTTCAGATAATCGTCATCGGTACCGGTGTCCGTGAGCGGGAATCGAACTCGGGTCTCTGCCGAGTTCGTAGCACGAGCGGAGCGCTAACCGCTACACCACCGCTCCCCCCGCCCCCCCCCTCGCCCCCCTGCCAACCCACTCGGCACGCAGACACTCACTGGTCCGGATACTCGCTCGCCATCTGGATCTTCTGCATCATGGAGTCGTTGTTGCAGCCGGCGCTGCCGCAGACGGCGTTGGTGCCCTCCTCGCTCGAGAAATTGTAGCCGCCCGTCGTCACGAAGTACGTGGGCAGGCCGACCTCCAGGTACTCGTAGAGGCCGTTGAGGTAGTCGAGCGCGTACGAGTCCTGCGGGGGGGCGGGGGGGGGGGCGGACAGGGGATGTGGGGGGTGTGGGACAGGAGATCATGAGATGCATTGAGTCAGAATGTTTATTTATACGCTGGAGGATTTGCGATGAGCAATTTTGTTGTTTGATTGGATTCATGTTCTTGGTTTTTTCGGTAAAGTCACGTAGAAGGGAAATAATGCAATAATAAAAATAAAACAATAAAATTCTCACGACGTTTCGGCCACAACACAAGCAGCCGTCCTCAGGTGAAGAACAAAGCTGTTGGCTGCTTGCATTGTGGCCGAAACGTCGTGAGAATTGTATCATGTTTTATTTTTATTATTTTTATTATTTCCCTTCTACGTGACTTTACCGAAATAACCAAGAATATAGACATGTTAAAGTTAGGGAAATTGAGTTTGTTATCACTGCGCGTGCTAACACTTTCCTGCTCCCGCCCAGCACAAGACTCGGCCCACCAAGTGGACAGCAGCAGAGCCATGCCAATCAACATCAATCAAACTCCGCCCCACTGTTGTAAAGATATGCAACTACTGTACTGTAGAGGCAATCACGTGGATTTCGGATTAACCGATTAAAGCACGCGACTTGTAATAAACATTTCCAAGATTAAGAAAGTATAAATGTTTTTAGATTAATAATCTCGGCTCTAGGGAAAATCCATGATTCATTAAGTTACGTCAAAATCTCGGTGCGCGGTTAATCTGAAAATCTAATAAACCTCATGCAGTTAATCGAGAGTCTACCTACTTAATTCGATTCACGTTGATTCGTGAATCCGTTCATTTCGTTCGATTCGCTAATCCGTTCATCTCGTTTGAATCGCTAACCCATTAATCTCGTTCAATTCGCTAACCCATTAATCTCGTTCGATTCGCTAATCCGTTTGTCTCGTTTGATTCGCTAATCCGTTCATCTCGTTTGATTCGCTAATCCATTAATCTCGTTCGATTCGCTAATCCGTTCGTCTCGTTTGATTCGCTAATCCGTTTGTCTCGTTCGATTCGCTAATCCGTTCATCTCTTTTCATTCTCTATTACGTTTGATTGGCCGACAGGGGGAGGCAGGCGCTCCCAGTGCCCCTCCCCCCCACCCCTCCCCCCCCACCCCTCCCCCCCCACCCCTCCTCCACACGCCCGAGCATCACCTCTGACTACGGGCACCACGGGTTCTGCTCAGACACTTACAGTTCTTGCTTTTAATCGCCTGTGTAAGGTATCACTCTCATCCATGTTTATTCTGTTGAAAAGTGTTATTTTTGTAGGTTTCGGGTGAGAAAAGATTTTCTTCGGGAACGCATCTTAGGTTACAAAGTGGGGCCTTATGGGAGGATGCGTTTCGTTATACGCTGCGCTGTTTCACTTGACGCTCCAGGTTTTTAACGCCCATGCCGTTGTTATTGTTGTTGTCGTCATCGTGGTTTGAAGCACAATGTGAAACTGCTCTCACCTTTGGCAGAGCGAGACGCTGGTCCAGCCCGACCTGAACGTGGAACATCAGGAAGAGCGACGCGCTGAACATGAAGATGAAGACGATCATCTGCAGGACGCGCACAAAAGACAAAGATCCCCCCGTATGGCCTTTTAACAGACTGTTGGGGCAAGTGCTGTTTGCGAGTGGCACCTACGAAGGCCGGCACGGCACACGAGGAGGGTGAGTGGCCAGCACCACGCCCGGCCGCCTTTGTCTCCCTAGTGGCGATATTTACACATCGCACCAGGTACTCATTTGATGCCGAGTCACCCTAGGGCAGGCCCAGGACCGGTTCAGATAATCGTCACCGGTATTAGCCGTGAGTGGGAATCGAACTCGGGACACCGGGTTCGTAGCGCAGCGCGCTAACCACTACGCCACCGCTCCCCAGTACCAATATCCCCAACGCACCCGCACATCTCCTTTCTGCGAACTCTCACGACGACGACGACGACGCTAACCCCGGTGAGCCGACTCACCACGACGGCGCGGGTGACGCGGTGCAGCAGGAAGCGGGAGTAGTATCGCCGCATGAAGGGCAGCAGGAATCCCTCGTTGCGCTTCGGTGCCTTGACGTTGCTGGGCCGCACGCAGCAGCAGATGTCCATGCGGTTGGCCTGCGGTGGACATGGAATGCACGCACGGCTCCTGTGGTGTTGCCTTGCTGTGGTCTGGGGCTGTTTGTTTTGGTATTGTTGTGGAGTGGTCTGGAACTGTTGTTGGTGTTTTGGTTCTGGACTGTTTGTTTTGGTGTTGTCTTGGTGTTGTCTTGGTGTGGTCTGGGACTGTTGTTTTGGTGTTGTTTTGGTGTGGTCTGGGACTGTTGTTGGTGTTTTGGTTTGGTTAGGGACTGTCAGAGGTGTGGACTCGAGTCATGTGACTTGGACTCGAGTCAGACTCGAGTCATGAATTTGATGACTTGCGACTCGACTTGGACTTGCATAACAATGACTTTGTCCCACCTCTGGGGACTGTTTGTTTTGGTGTTGTCTTGGTGTGGTCTGGGACTGTTGTTTTGGTGTTTTGGTGTGGTCTGGGACTGTTACTCTTAGGTTTTCTCGGTAAAGTCACGTAGGTAAAAAATAAAATTAAAATTAATAAAAGTAATCATAGAAATAAAAGAAATTAATACATTTATTATTTTATTTTATTTCTATTATTACTTTTATTCATTTAAATTTTTTACCTACGTGACTTTACCGAAAAAACCTAAGAGTATGAATCCTTGCAGTCACGAAAGCTTAAAATCTAGAATCTGGGACTGTTGTTGTTGTTGTTGTTCAACCCCCTCGGACCCCCCCCCCGCCCGAACCCCCTCCCCCTCGGACCCCACCCCCCCTGACCCCCCCCGCCAACCCCCCCTCCGACTCACGTCTCTCCGCCGTGAGTCAAGCGCCACCAGCGACACGAACATGGACATCTGCAGGCAGAAGTTGAAGATGACGGCGAGCCCGGCGTACAGCGCGAAGGTGCGCACCGCCGGCATCTCGGTGAGCGTCCCTGCACCGCCGGGGGGACATGGTGGAGGGGGGGGCACACGCAGCCGGTCACCCTCTACGCACGTGCGTGTGTTGTGTGTGTGTGTTTGTGTGTCGGCGGGTGAATGGGGAGCGGTGGTGTAGCGGTTAGCGCGCTGCGCTACGAACCGGGCAAGAGAACCGAGTTCAATTCCCGCTCACGACAAACCGGTCCTGGGCCTCCCCCTAGGTCGACTCAGCCTCAAATGAGTACCTGGTGGGGTGTGTAGTAAGCATCGCTACTGGACTGGGGAGACAAATGCGGTTGGGCGTGGTGCTGGCCACCCACCCCCTCGTGTGTAGTTTCGGCCTTCATAGGTGCTCGCTAACAGCACTTGCCCCAACAGTCTGTTAAGGCTACACGGGGGATATTTGTCTTGCATGTGTAAAGACAGTACAGGGGAGACTAGCGGTCAACAGTGGTGATAACAGGTTAAGGGACAGACAGGGGAACGAGTTGGGATCTTCGAGAAGGTCCAAGAACCATCGAGAGAGTTCGGGAAGTAGGGGCGTAGTAGCCAAGGGTGGTGGGATGGCCACGCTGGGGATAAAAGGGGGTGAGGAGGAGAGGTTCGGGGCTGCTGTGGGAGTCGGGGTCGTCGCTGTCGTGTGAACGTGTCTTCAAATAAAGAACCTTCAAAAGACCGTGTCTCCTGGAATCGTTCAACATGTTTTACCACAAGCATATGTAGTCGATGCAGACAATGTGCCTTGCAATCACCTATTCGTCTCCAGGATAAATAAATTAAGATTCTGAGCAACGGGGATGTGCTGCCAGTCATCTCGGTCGGTCAACCCGTGGCACCCGCTGAGTCCGTATCTGTGACCTCCTCCTGCCGGCGGAGCCTTCGACACTTCACCTGACCTCAAAGTGCACCTAGCATGGTACAAGCGCCCTGGTGACATCACCCCAACTTAGTTATAAACGACGGTTGTTGTTGTTGTTGTCGCGCATTGTTTTCTTTCCAGAGTTTTTATTTCGTTGGCTTTTTTGTCACTCAAACCTGGTGTCTCACAAAATAAACAAGTAACCTTTAAACCTTCAGCAGACTCCTGCCAAGTTTATTATTTTTTTGGAGTGGGGGCGGGGGGTGCGGGGGGATGCTTCTGCTGCTCTGACCCCCCCCCTCCCCCATTGACGAGTGTCATCTTTTTGGCCAATATCGGTTCCATTGGGGAGCGGCGTTTTGTTCGCTCGCCCTTAACCCCGAGTCGAACCCTACCCACGAACTGGAGAACCCGGAGGAAACCCGTGCAGAACAGAGGGAGAGAACATTCAAACGCCCGGGGTCGGGAATCTAACCCAGGTTATTTTCGGTGTGTTAGGCTCAGGCGTAACCACCGCCCTGCACGCCGCGAATCATCGCGGAGGAGTGAGATTCTACTGCCTGCGAACCGTGACAAAGCCCTGGACATCGGTGGTAAAGAGCTTCAGAGTTCATCGGATTTCCTCTTGCAGTCTCAATACAGATTCTGATTATGACGTTAACAATTCGTGAACGTTGCGTCTTCGAGGGGGTGCAACATCGTTACTCTTTGAACGTCACGTCAACGTCGCCTAAACGTCGCGTCTTCGAGGAGGTGCAGAGGGGGGGGCGGCGGGCAGGGCGGGGGGGGGGGTGTTTCCACGCGGCGGACTCCACGCGGCGAGGCGGCGGGTGCGGAAGAGAGTCTCACCCAGGAAGAAGCAGACGGACTCGGAGACGCTGCAGAGGAGCATGCTGGGAGCCACCTCTCCGAGCACGCGGCCGATCTGCTCCTCCCGCTTCTCGCCCTTCCTGAGCTCGTCCCTCTGCACGCAGCCAAAGGCACAGAGGGGGGCAGACGCTGCAGCCAACAGAGACAAAGATCCCCCCCCCCCCACCACTCCCCTCGCCTCGTCCCTCTGGAGCAGAGGTCGCAAACAGGTTTTGATTCCTTACCCGTACCCGGCCACACCAGGGTCGCAAACGGCTACCCGTACCCGTACCCGGCCGGGTACGGGTAGCCGGGTATCGGGTAGGGTACGGGTATCGGGTACCCGGTTGCGACCTCTGCTGTGGAGCCTTGAACAGACTGTTGGGGGCAAGTGGCGTTTAGCGAGTACGGAGGCTGGCATGGCGCACGAAGGGTGGCCGGCAACTACGCGCCGCCTGGCCGCCTTTGTCTCCCCGTTGCTGAAGTTGGCAGATGCGACCTTGCGCAAGGCCGTGAAGAACGAGCTGGTAGCAGCGATCAACACACCTGGCAACCCCTTGTCAGTGGCCCTGCCTTGTTACAGACCAATTCAGACCGTATTGGTCAACCCCGTGCCACTTATAAATCTCAACGTTCATCCTACGAAGTCACATCACAAGGGAGAAACACAAACACATAGATTGATTTGTGGTTGCCCGCATTGAAACGGCGTTACGCCGTATGGACCTGAATACTGCATTTCCCTGCACAAGAATACGGGGTAAACCGCGTGGGTTGACGGCGATGGATCAGCTTCTCTTGGGGCGAGGCTCATTCACGTTTTCAAGGACAGGTAGCAGTGGAGGAAACTCATTGCGACCTCTATGTCCCATAGGGGATGAAGAGGATTAACTAGCTAAATAAATGTTGACTTAAAGCTTTCGTGACTGCAGGAATTCATATTCTTTGGGTCTTTCGGTAAAGTCACGTAGATAGGTTCGAAGAAAATAGAAAATAAGAAAATTACAAAAAACTATGACGTTTCGATCGCAACACAAGCGGTCGTGTTGCGATCGAAACGTCGTAGTTTTTTTGTTATTTTCTTTGAACCTATCTACGTGACTTTACCGAAAGATCAAAAGAATAGCTAACTAACTTGGTACGGTACTTATGCGAGGCTGGGGTCAACCTAGGGGAGACCCAGGACCGGTTCAAATATCCAGCAGCAACCGATGTTAGCGTGGTGAATCGAACTCTGAATCAGCGCTAAAACCACGCGTCCATCTCGACGTGGGACTAAACTAATCTATTTTTTTTTAACGAAACTATTTTATGCTGCCAGGTAGGCCCACTGAACTACCTTTAGAAGCGACGTGGCTATCACAAATTATATCCCAACGAAGTGGGCTTCTCATCACGTGGACATTTATATCGGCAGCCAAACACGGAGAGAAAAACTGGAAACCCGGGCAAAAATCCACACGGCCACGCAGAGAGAGAGAGAGACACCGCAAACTCCAAATACACAGCAGGTGTCAGGGGTCGAGATCGAATCCACGAGGTCCTGCAAACCAGGTGAGGTAGTCAACATCTCCGAGCCACGGTGATGATGATGATGAGAGAGAGGCACGCAAACTCCAAATACACAGCAGGCGTCAGGGGTCGAGATCGAACCCACGAGGTCCTGCAAACCAGGTGAGGTAGTCAACATCTCCGAGCCACCGTGATGATGATGATGAGAGAGAGGCACGCAAACTCCAAATACACAGCAGCAGGCGTCAAGGGGGTCGTCGGGATCGAAACCCACGGACCTCCTGCGTACGAGGCGAGAGGGTCAACATCTTCTAGCCACCTGCAGCTCGAGGACGAAGATGAAGATGTTGTCGGCGCCCACGGCGAGGATGAGGAAGGGCACCACCTCGAGGATGACGAGCGATGAGGGCACCCCGGCGTAGGCGAAGACGCCCATGGCGGCAGCCACCGAGGCTAGCACCACGAAGATGCCGCCCAGGCCCAGCGTGACCTTCGAGTCGATCTGAAGGTCGCCGCCCACAGCAACGGCAATGACAAAAGATCACCCCCAACCCCCGTATAGTCTCGAACGAGCACCACGAAGATGCCGCCCAGGCCCAGCGTGACCTTCGAGTCGATCTGAAGGTCGCCGCCCACAGCAACGGCAATGACAAAAGATCACCCCCAACCCCCGTATAGTCTCGAACGAGCACCACGAAGATGCCGCCCAGGCCCAGCGTGACCTTCGAGTCGATCTGAAGGTCGCCGCCAACAGCAACGGCAATGACAAAAGATCACCCCCAACCCCCGTATAGTCTCGAACGAGCACCACGAAGGCAAAGTTCCACCGTGTAGCCTCAGCCAACTGTTGGGGCAAGTGCTGTTAGCAAGCGCACAAAGACATACAGTGAGGGAAAAAAGTGTTTGATCCATCTTCTTGGTTCTTTCGGTAAAGTCACGTAGAAGGGAAGTAATAAAATAATAAAAATAAAACATAATAAAATAATTCTCATGACGTTTCGGCCGCAACGCAAGCAGTATTTGATCCCCTGATGATTTTGTACGTTTGCCCACTGACAAAGAAATGATCAGTCTATAATTTTAATGGTAGGTTTATTTGAACAGTGAGAGACAGAATAACAACAACAAAATCAACAGACTGTTGGGGCAAGTGCTGTTGGCGAGCACGGCCCACGAGGGGGGTGGGTGGCCAGCACCTTGCCCTACCGCCTTTGCCTCTATAGTGGCGACGTTTACACACCGCACCAGGAACTGGAGGCCCAGGACCGGTTCAGATGATCGTCACCGGTGTTGGCCGTGAGTGGGAATTGAACTCGGGTCCCCAGGTTCGCAGCGCAGCGTAGCGCTAACCGCTCCACCGCTTCTCCCCACTCGCGCACACAGACACACCTACACTCGTTGTTCGGCAGCGATGGAGTTTGGTCCGTGCGTTTACTGCGCCCATCATAACCCAAGATAAGATGCAGAGACAATGGGCTCCGACTCCGCCGGCTACGAAGCTTTGCCCTGACCTGCCCACTATCGCGAAGGCCCCCGAATGATCGGGAGCAGAGGGTCGGGGACCTGGAATCTCGAGGCCCCTCTGATCGTATCAGTGGCCCTTGACCGATGGGGCCGGACACTTTCGTGACGACAGCCGACGTCGTCGTGACGTTCTGACCCCCGCGCCCCGACTGGACATCTGTGAACAAGAGCTTCATATCTTCTTGGTTCTTTCGGTAAAGTCACGTAGAATGGAAATAATAAAATAATAAATAATAATTTTTCCCATTCTATGTGACTTTACCGAAAGAACCAAGAAGATGAATCCCTGCAGTCACGAAAGCTTTAAATCGAAATTTAAGAGCTTCATAGCTCATCGGATTCCTCCAGTACGAATACATATTCTGATCCTAATGTCGCGGGAGATCCGTTTTTAGGAACACAATAACCGAGCAGACAGCAAGGCAAGGGCCGGTTTAGACATTTAGTGTCTCATCAGCAGAGCCGGGCTCACTTGAACCAATGCTGGCGGTGAACTGCCAATTGTTTATAAACAAGACGGTGGCGTAGTAGGTGGGGTGGCACGGCAATCGGTCAGATTGGTGCCCCAATATTTGATTTGTCTCGTACGGTTGCACCTAGAGGCGTTTCTATATCGCTGCTGCTCTTGCCTAATGGCATCGCTGTTACGCTGACGGTCTCGGACATTTAACGCTGTCAGGGGCACTCCGTTTGAAATCAAATTTAGTTATTTTTCTACACTTGCTGTTGAAAACATCCTGGCAGCGGATATCGAGCGCAGGGAAGAGGAACGGCACCAGGCTGGCGTTTCATTCCTCACCCGGTGTTTTATTTTTTTATTTTAGCTTAGCAACTCCCGCCACTGGGACCGTACTCTCGGCTGGCTCAGAGGACCCACCAGGACTCTCTTCCAGCTCGAGTACTCGCCGAGGGCGAGGGCGATGTAGGCGAAGATGACTGCGTAGCTGATGGCGAAGATGGGAAGATCCTCGGCCGTTGTCCGGTTGATCTCGTCCTCCAGGGACCTCTGCAAGCGAGGGGTCAGGGTCAGAGAGGTCACCGGTGGCTGTTTGACGATTGCCCGCCTCGCCTCGCCATTGCTTCCTGCACAGATGCTGGGCGAAGTCTCGGGCCTTGGTGCGAGGTCAACTGGGTTCAAGCTACCTGCCTGCCCATCCATGTACGTCCGTGTGTTGAACTTCTTTCGCAGCGTGCTTAGCCAACCACGCTAATATATCTATTGGCGAGACTGCATACCCACGCACCGAGCTGGCTACGTACAGAATACACGCGCGAATGGTACACGACCATCCCATATCTGTCCCTCCGCATAAACGAGTAGAGGTACTGTATGTACCGTTTAACACATCCCATTAGTCATGCGGCCTTCTGGGAGTGGTTTTATTTTTTCACAGCGGTGCCAAGCCAATCCCATCCTAGCCCTGACCCCTAACGCTTGACCCTGAGTCTAACTGTACCCTTAACTCTCAACCCTGACCCTGAGTCTAAGCCTACCTTTAACCCTGACCCTAACACTAACTTCTGACCATGAGTATTACCCTGACCCTGAACCCTGACCCCTACCCCTTAACCCTGAGCCTAACCCTGACCCTGAACCCTGACCCCTAACCCCTGACCCTGAGCCTAACCAAGACCCTAACACTAACCCCTAACCCTGAGTCCAACCCTGACCCTAGCACTAACCCCTGACCCTGAGTCTAACCAAGACCCTAACACTAACCCCTAACCCTGAGTCCAACCCTGACCCTAGCACTAACCCCTGACCCTGAGTCTAACCCTAACCCCCGACCCTGATTCTCACTCCACCGCTAACTCTAGGGCACCCCCTGCACCCCCCGCCCCCCCCCCCACGCTACCTCTGCCATGAACACGACGGTGAAGTTGCTGGCGGGGTCGTCCTTGTACTTGTGCACCCTGCGGATGAACTCGGCCTCCCACGCCAGCACGAACTCGAACTTGGGGTGGTCGCGGGCGAAGTTGTTGGTGGAGAAGGTGAGGATGAGCGCCTCGGACTCCGTGAAGCGCTCGTCTGCTCCGCACGGACATCCAGGGAGTGGGGGAGGGGGGGGGACACCGCTCATTGTCACGAAGGCAAAGGGTCCCCCTCGTGTGACCTCAACATCTTGCCACCGTGGACGCCACGCTGGCAAGATGCTAACGGCCTCGCCTTGTGTACAGGAGGCTGTGGCTTCGAGCTCGAGCCTGACGATGCCTGCTGTATATTTGGAGTTTGCGTGTCTGCCCGTGATCGTGTGGAATTTTTCTCTGAGTCTTCCGGTTTTCCCCTCCACGTTTAGAATCAATGGGCGTTTAGAGTGTTTGGCTGCTGTAAATTTCCACGTGGTAAGCCACTTCGTTGGGCTCAGTAGGCCTTGCCTGGTAAAATAAAACATAGTTTTTTTAGACTTGTCGTACGGCTGCTGATGTGAGCGCAGAAGCAACAACTACAGTTTCACATTCCGGTGATCAAGCTGCAGGTAACGGGCGACAGGAGCAGCGGAGCGTATCACTGTTAGTAGCTTTAGTAGCGGTGCTGTTAGTAGCTGTTAGTAGTGAGTAGTAATGCTGTTAGTAGATGTTAGTAGCAGTGCTGTTAGTAACTGTTAGTAGCTGTTAGTAGCGAGTTTAGCGGCAACTATGGAGGCCGGAACGGAAGGGTGGCCAGCACCACCACGCCCGGCCGCCTTTGTCTTCCCCATTGACGATGTTTTTACACATAGCGCCGGGTGCTCACTCGAGGCTGAGTCGACCTAGGGGAGGCCCAGGGCCGGTTCAGATAACCGTCACTGGTGTTGGTGGCCGTGACCGGAAATCGAACTTCAAGTCGCCGGGTTTGTAGTTCAGCGCGCTAACCGCCGAACTACCACTCCCGTGACCGCACACACACACACACGCACACACACGCACACACGCACACACACACACGCACACACACGCACACACGCACACACACACACGCACACACACACACACGCACACACACACACCTGCGTGGGTACGTGAGTGTGTGTGTGTGTGCATGCGTGTTTCTGGGGAGCGGTAGTGTAGCGGAATAGCACGCTGCGCTATGAACCCGACGACCCGGGCTCGATTCCCGCTCATAAGCAACACCGGTGAGGATTATCTGAACCGGTTCTGGGCCTCATCTAGGTCGACTCAGCCTCAAATAAGTACCTGGTGGGGGCAAAGGCGGCCGGGCGTGGTGCTGGCCACCCACCCCCTCGTGTACCGTTTCGGCCTTCATAGGTGCTCGCTAACAGCACTTGCCCCTACAGTCTGTTAAGGCTATACGGGGGATCTTTGTCTTTGTTTCTGGGTGAGAGTATTTGTGGAAAGCAGTGGCGCAGTGGTTAGCGCATTGCGACCTCTTCCGCAGCGCTGCTAGGGCTGGCTGGGAGTCGAGTCGGGATTATCAGCGTAAGGCATTACCACTAGAGATACAAGGTGCCTCCTATCAATAACAACCCTCTACGATGGTGAAAGGTTGCACATAGAAGATGATGATGCAGGCAGCGCTGAGAAGGAAACTGCCGCTATTTGGGCACACGTGCAGGATGGACAACAACAGGGAAACTAAAAGTGTTGTCGTCGTTCGGGAAAAATGGAAGGAACATGAAAGAGAGGAAGACCTAACGGACGATGGCTTGACGACGACACGTAAGAGATTGGTGCCGGAAAGACTTTGGCCACTACTTGAGCATGTTGACACAAGAGACAGAGGAAAGTGGAAACAACAAATGACGAAATGTGCAGCAGACACCTCCGTGCTATCTGCCCATGGACCGTGATGATGATGATCGTGTCCTCCACCCCCCCCTCCCTCCTTCACCGTGACGCAGCTGCACCGCCTGCGCACCCGCCAGAGCGTGCGACCGTGCGCGTGCGGTGCGGGAGTGGAGGCGGGGGGCTCCCTACCGTGGTATCCGCCCACGGCCAGGAACGGGAAGACGGGAGCCCCGTAATCGGCCATGCAGCTCAACTCCAGAGCCGTGACGTCCTTGAAGGAGAGGGGAGACCTGAAGCGGAGACAAAGACGAAAGGTCCCCCGTGAAGCCTTCACAGACTGTTGGGGCAAGTGCTGTTTAAGCGAGTAGCACCTATGAAGGCCGGCACGGCACACGAGGGGGTGAGTGGCCAGCACCACGCCCGACCGCCTTTGTCTCCCCAGTGGCGATGTCTACACACCGCACCAGGTACTCATTTGAGACTGAATCGACACACACGTGCGCACTATACACGCACGCACGCACACGCTCGCACGCACACTCGCGTGTGCCCACACACACGCGCACACAAATACACGCGCACACACACACACACGCTCGCGCGCACACACACGCGTCCGCACCTGATGCAGTACATGAAGTGGTCGCGCCAGTCCACGGTGCCCGTCTTCCCACCGTCCCCCTTCTGCTCCGCCGTGGCCAGCAGGCTCGTCTTGTTGTTCTGGAAGTACTGCAGGAGGCTGTTGACCGCGCAGTCCGTGTCCTTGGGCTGCTCGGGGCTGAGCGGCGCGAAGCATATGTCCTTGAGGCTCACGGCCGTGCCGTTCACGTCCACCCTGATGTCCTGCAGCTGCGTCTGCAGCTCGAGCAGCTCCAGCAGGAGGCTCAGCTGGAGGGTGCTGCTGAAGTTATGAGTGCCGAAGAGCATCGATGGGTACAGGGTGGCCTTGCCGCCCTTGCTGCGCAGGATGAGCTGGTTGGTCCTGAAGAAGGGGCCGAAGTTGGCGTCGTGGAAGTCCTTCTCCTGCCGCGCCCGGCTGCTCGGGGACGACCACAGCTCCACGGGGTCGGTGGTGAGCTCGATGAAGACGAGGCCCACGGCGAGGACGGCCACCACCACCACGCTCGCGATGATGACGGGGATGGGGTTGTGCGCCACGAGCACGCCCCAGCGGCGGAACGTCGCCGACAGGTGGCCCTGCATGTTCTCGCCCAGCTTCTCCAAGCAGGTCACGTCCGCGGCGACCACCGGCGGCAGGTCGTCGTCCGACGCGCCGCGGCCGCCGCCTTTCGACCTCTCTCTGCCCAGCAGGTGCGAGAGCGCCGCGAACGCCGTGAACAGAAGCGTGAGGCCCGCGAACACCACGAGGCCGATCACCAGCGGGCCGTCCAGCCGGCCCAACATCCAGGGCCCCGGCGGGTCGGGCGGCGGCGTCAACGGGGGGCAGGCCTTGACGCAGTCCTGGCACGAGCAGGCGGGGCCGTCCGGCTCGACGGCCTCCGTGCACCTGAAGGTGGTGTCGTTGAACTGCCGCATGCCCTGGCTCTCCTGCGGCGCCGTCTCGCCGTCGGGCACGAGGTCGAAGATGATGTCGATGGGCGCCAACCCGTTGCTGATGTCGCCCTGGAAGTCGAGCCAGCGCTGCGCGGTGCACAGCGTGCTGCCGTACACGCCGCACATGGCGTCGATGGCGAATCCGCCCGTGGCCGGGATGGCGACCGACTGGCACGACTCGAAAGCCTCCTCGCCGAGCCGTCGGGTGTACAGGCAGTTGAATTCGAGCACGCCCGTCTTGTTGACGCCTGCGACGACCGTCTCGAAGGTGCGCGTCACGTTCACGTAGAGGCTCTGGTCGGGGCTGCAGATGTTTGTGCAGTGGAGGAGGCGGAAGTTGTACAGGCACGAGGGGCACCTGGCCAGGATGGGCACCGACAGGTCCATGCTTTTCTTGAGCGAGACCAGCTGGCTGTTGCCGCAACACGCCCTGGTGTTGTTCTCGCCCTTGTAGAGCATGGGGCAGACGTCGCGCAGAAGTTCCAGCGCCACGCCCGAGAGAGTATCCGCCTCGCTGTTGTCCACGCACGGCACCTCCGACGGTATGAGGCTCGTCGGGACGTTCGGGTTGCGGCCGCACTCGTACTTGGCGACGCAGTAGCCGGCCTCGTGGATGGTGCCCACCGTCACCTGCCACGCGGACGTCACGTTACGGCAACGTTCATTTATATTCCGAGGCTTTCACGACCGATGTTGTGGTTTCACGCGCGATCGCTGCGCCACCGCTCCCCCCGTTGAAATATAGTTTTTGTTTTAACCAAAGTGCATGTTGTTTTTTACTTCGTAGGCTATTTTTCAGCGTGGTATTATTTCAAACTGACGTCTTATTCTTATTGGTTATTTTGGTAAAGTCACCCAACTTTCGTTGATAAATAAAATATAATAAAATTATTGTATTATGTTTTATTTTTATTATTTTATTATTTCCATTCTACGTGACTTTACCGAAAGAACCAAGAAGATGAATCCCTGCAGTCACGAAAGCTTTAAATCGAAATTTGACGTCTTATTCTTCAATGATCGCTATCGTCGAGGTAGAGAGGGTACCACGGTGGTAAGATGTTAACTACCTCGCCTGGTATACAGGATGTTGCGAGTTCGATCCCGACCCCGGACGCCTGTTGTATATTTGGAGTTTGCGGTGTCTCTCTCCCTGAGGTGGCGTGGATTTTGTCTCCGGGTCCTCCGGTTTTTCCATCCACATTTAGAATCAACATCACACGTTTAGAGTATTTGGCTGCTATAAATGTCCACGTGATAAGCCACTTTCGTTGAGCTATCAGTTGTGGCCAGGTCGTTTCTAAAAAAAGAGCTGTATAGCTCAGTGGGGCCTTGCCGGGTAAAATAAAAATAAAAATGTTTAGTTTCATTTGTCTAAGAAAATAAATTCCCTGAATTAAGTCTACAGGACTACTGGGGCAAGTGCTGTCAGCAAGCACCTATTAAGGTCAGCACGGAACATGTCTGTAAGGGGACGGTGACCTGACCAGCATCAGCGCCACGGTGACCCCGGCAAAAACATGCGTGCGTGCCCGGCCGCCTTTGTATCCCCAGTGCTGCACAATATTCAGGGATGCGCCACTTGCACGCGTATTCAGTTTTTCTCTCCGAACGTTCGGTTCCCGAAGAAGCTCTCGGCACGTGGAGCGAAACGTCGGACATCGCATCGCCGCACAACCACAAAACACATCGGAATAGCGGAAACCGAGGCAGTGAAACTATTCACTTCGTGCTGAGTCGACCTAGGAGGGGGGAAGGAAAGGGAATAGCCCAAACACCGTTCGGATACCAAACACATTCCTCCGGAGGGAGCTGGTAGGAACGTTGGGTTGCTCGGTCAATGGCCAGGGTCAACGGTGGTGTGGTATATGGCCGACTGTGAGGGCGGGCACAAGCCAGCGTGAGTAGGTTAAACGTTGAGTTTTATAAGGGCACCACGGGGTGACCAGCCCCTCCCCACCCAGCCCCACCCCTCCCACCCCCCAGCCAGCCCCACCCTCCCCACCCAGCCCTTCCCCACCCTCCCCTCTCCACCCAGCCCCACCCCTACCATTTTTGGATGCACGACGGACGGACACAATAATCCTCTGTGGGCTGGTGTAACCAGGAGGTTCCTACCGGGTATTACAGTACTGACTGCATTCTAGAGCAGTGCTTCGTCACCGTCACTGCAGCCCGCACACCCGTTTGGCTCTCAGAAAGGGCATCTCGCACCCCCAGCGGTGGCGTACACCGCAGGTCAAATGACCACAGGTCAATGTTCGTCTACGGGCAATGTTGGTCTATGGGCAGTGTTAGTCTATGGAGAATGTTAGTCTATGGGCAAGCTTAGTCTGTGGGCAATGTTAGTCTACGGGCAATGTTAGTCTATGGGCAATGTTAGTCTATGGGCAATGTTAGTCTACGGGCAATGTTAGTCTATGGGCAATGTTAGTCTATGGGCAATGTTAGTCTACGGGCAATGTTAGTATATGGGCAATGTTAGTCTATGGGCAATGTTAGTCTGTGGGCAATGTTAGTCTACGGGCAATGTTAGTCTATGGGCAAGCTTAGTCTGTGGGCAATGTTAGTCTACGGGCAATGTTAGTCCATGGGCAGTGTTAGTCTATGGGCAATGTTAGTCCATGGGCAGTGTTAGTCTATGGGCAATGTTAGTCTATGGAGAATGTTAGTCTATGGAGAATGTTAGTCTATGGGCAAGCTTAGTCTGTGGGCAATGTTAGTCTACGGGCAATGTTAGTCTATGGGCAAGCTTAGTCTGTGGGCAATGTTAGTCTGTGGGCAATGTTAGTCTATGGGCAATGTTAGTCTATGGGCAATGTTAGTCTACGTGCAATGTTAGTCTATGGGCAATGTTAGTCTATGTTAGTCTATGGGCAATGTTAGTCTATGGGCAATGTTAGTCTGTGGGCAATGTTAGTCTATGGGGAATGTTAGTCTATGGGCAATGTTAGTATGTGGGCAATGTTAGTCTATGTGCAGTGTTAGTCTATGGGCAATGTTAGTCTATGGGCAATGTTAGTCTATGGGCAATGTTAGTCTGTGGGCAATGTTAGTCTATGGGCAATGTTAGTCTATGGGCAATGTTAGTCTATGGGCAATGTTAGTCTGTGGGCAATGTTAGTCTATGGGCAGTGTTGAGTCTATGGGCAATGTTAGTCTATGGGCAATGTTAGTCTATGGGCAATGTTAGTCTGTGGGCAATGTTAGTCTATGGGCAATGTTAGTCTATGGGCAATGTTAGTCTATGGGCAATGTGAGTCTGTGGGCAATGTTAGTCTATGGGCAATGTTAGTCTATGGGCAATGTTAGTCTATGGGCAATGTTAGTCTGTGGGCAATGTTACTCTATGGGCAATGTTAGACTATGGGCAATGTTAGTCTATGGGCAATGTTAGTCTATGGGCAATGTTAGTCTATGGGCAATGTTAGTCTATGGGCAATGTTAGTCTATGGGCAAGGTTAGTCTGTGGGCAATGTTAGTCTATGGGCAATGTTAGTCTATGAGTAATATTAGTCTATGGGAAATGTTAGTCTATGGGCAATGTTAGTCTATGGGCAATGTTAGTCTATGGGCAAGGTTAGTCTGTGGGAAATGTTAGTCTATGGGCAATGTTAGTCTATGGGCAATGTTAGTCTATGGGCAATGTTAGTCTATGGGCAAGGTTAGTCTGTGGGCAATGTTAGTCTATGGGCAAGGTTAGTCTGTCGGCAATGTTAGTCTATGGGTAATGTTAGTCTATGGGTTATGTTAGTCTATGGGAAATGCTAGTCTATGGGCAATGTTAGCCTATGGGTAATGTTAGTCTACGGGCAATGTTAGTCGATCTACATGCAATGTTAGTCTATGGGCAATGTGAGTCTATGGGCAATGTTAGTCTATAGGCAATGTTAGTCTATGGGCAATGTTAGTCGATCTACATGCAATGTTAGTCTATGGGCAATGTGAGTCTATGGGCAATGTTAGCCTATGGGCAATGTTAGTCTATGGGCAATGTTAGTCGATCTACATGCAATGTTAGTCTATGGGCAATGTGAGTCTATGGGCAATGTTAGTCTATGGGCAATGTAAGTCTATGGGCAATGTTAGTCTGTGGGCAATGTTAGTCTAAGGGGCAATGTTAGTCTATGGGCAATGTTAGTCTACGGGCAATGTTAGTCTATAGGCAATGTTAGTCCATAGGCAATGTTAGTCTATGGGCAATGTTAGTCTATGGGCAATGTTAGTCTATGGGCAATGTTAGTCTATAGGCAATATTAGTCTATGGGTAGTGTTAATCTACGGACAATGTGAGTCTATGGGCAATGTTAGTCTATGGATAATGTTAGTGTATGGGCAGTGTTAGTCTATGGGCAATGTTAGTGTATGGGCAATGTTAGTGTATGGGCAATGTTAGTCTATGGGCAAGGTTAGTCTATGGGCAATGTTAGTGTATGGGCAATGTTAGTCTATGGGCAATGTAGGAATACTGCAGGACGACCGCAAAGCCACGAGATCATTCTGGTGGGATGTATTTCGTTACTTGGACCAGGAGAGAATGGAAATTGACACCGGACTGAGCACGGTTCGGGGGTCCAAAGAGCGGCGAGGTTAGGATTCGGGCCAAGGTTAAACCTTGGACAAATATTGAAACGTCTGCGCTGGGCTCTCTGGGAACTGCAGGCTTTTCCGGTGGCTTTACCGCCAAACTCTAGAAATAAAAACAACGCTGACACGATATAACAATCGGGTTTATCCTTCAGTTATAGATTTCGTGACTGCAGGAATTCATCTTCTTGGTTCTTTCGGTAAAGTCGCGTAGAAGGGAAATAATAAAATAAAATAAATTAAACATAATAAAATACATAAAATTTATAAAAAATAATAAAATACTTAAAATTGTATTTTATTATGTTTTATTTTTATAATTTTATTATTTCCCTTCTACGTGACTTTACCGAAAGAACCAAGAAGATGAATCCCTGCAGTCACGAAAGCTTTAAATCGAAAGGTTTGTACCCTTTCTGGCAATAAAACAGGCCGTGTTGAGATGTTAAAACACCTAAGCAGAATCCTTTATGAAGGAATCCTGTCGTCATCAACCACACGCACTTGTGATGAACATGCAAACAACAAACATGCTCTGATAATATACGGCATTGTCTTTGAAACTGATTGGTCTACACCAGGGACAGCTTTCTTTAGAGCAAGGGTGGGGACCCTTTTTACTGCCAAGGGCCATTTGGATATCTATAACATCATTCGCGGGCCATACAAAATTATCAACTTAAAAAAATAGCCCGTTAAATTTGGTCAAACATTTCATTAACTCACCCCTAATGCGATGGCTGGAACTGCTTTTCTTTGGCGAGGCGCGTGATGTTAGCTGGTGTTGATGATGTTGCTACTCACAACTGCTTTTCCAGGTTTGCTCTAAGATTTATTTGAATTTCGAGTCCCGCCTGCGGTTGCCTTGGCAGGGCCAGACCCAAATGATTTCGCGGGGCCTGGTACGGCCCGCGGGCCGGACGTTCCCCACCCCTCGTCTCAAAGTGTTAGATCAGAGAACGCCTCTAAAGAAAGCTGTCTCTGGTGTGGACCAATCAGTTTCAAAGACGAAGCATCATATCATTATGAGAGCATGTTTTTCGTTCCGTGTGTGGTTAATGCAGATGGGATTCCTCGAAAATATGATTCTGTTTGGTGTTTTAACGTCTGAACACCCCCTGTTTTATTGCCAAAAAGGGTAAAACATATTGTTATATTTTGATACTGGCATGGAAGGTCCCAGCGTTAACAAGGCATCAGAATCTTCTAACGTGCAGAGGATAGCTACTTATTTACTACAGTCTCGAGTTTGTCAACTCGTGCACAATTTGGCCGGGGATTAAAATAGCTAAGAGATGATTTACGTCGGTACTGAAATCACGACGTGACGCTAGATATTGCCTGGCGGACGATGCGATTATAATGGGCCTTACATATCGTACGATGTATATCGTAGCATCACCAGATCGGGACAACCCTACCTCTCACTCAGGACATTCCCACCAAGGTTTTATGGTTTTAAGGTTATATAATTACACGTTCAGCGCTTTGTTAATTCACTGATGAAGATGAACGATACATTATGATAATTAATAATGCTACTATGCATAATAGTCTACATGTTAAACCAATAATATTACTTGCAATAATTAGCTCTTCAGCCAGGAAACCCACAATAAGCCCGGCTACATCGATGGTTTGTTTTCTTTTAAAAATACGTTTTCAGCCAATGAATGAGTTACTCATACACGTGGAAGGAAAATAAGCCCCACGCCTTGCGCGAGGGAGCAACGCTCTATCCCCGTACAGATGATAATAATAATAAGACAAATAATAATTTCATCAAGGATCTCAAAGCGCTGTACAGGACACAGCAGCAGCAGCAGCAGACAATCAGCATAAACATAATACTATAAATACATTTTAAGAATTCATTTACTATATGAACTCAACGTTTAATAATAAGCGGAAGTGTATACATAGGTGCAAAGACGCATTTTTTAAAATGTCTACAGACTCAAGAGAGGTCTTGATTTATCATGGAAGAGGGTTCCATAGCCTGGCTGCTACACGGCGAGAAATCTCAGTCACCCATAGACCGAAACCTCGATCTGGGAATGCAGAGAAGATCAACACCCCCCGAGATTCCCAGATGGAAACAGATGGAGATGAAGTCCACTCGCTAGCGAGGCAGGGGAGTTTCACACGACATCTTTGTGTGATCCACCAACCCTCGCTGCGCTGGATTGCAGGCAGCCACGTGCGAAGACACCACCACGGCCCGTCTCATTCGCAGTGGTTGTTGATGATGATGATGAATGAATAATGATGAAGAACAATTGATGATGATGGTTACAAACAATGGATTGTAATAATTATGAATGAATAATGATGAAGAACAATTGATGATGATGGCTACAAACAATGGATTGTAATAATTATGAATGAATAATGATGAAGAACAATTGATGATGACGGTTCCAAACAATGTATTGTAATAATTATGAATGAATAATGATGAAACAATTGATGATGATGGTTACAAACAATGGATTGTAATTATTATGAATGAATAATGATGAAGAACAATTGATGATGATGGTTCCAAACAATGTATTGTAATAATTATGAATGAATAATGATGAAGCAATTGATGATGATGGTTACAAACAATGGATTGTAATAATTATGAATGAATAATGATGAAGAACAATTGATGATGATGGTTCCAAACAATGTATTGTAATAATTATGAATGAATAATGATGAAACAATTGATGATGACGGTTCCAAACAATGGATTGTAATAACTATGAATGAATAATGATGAAGAACAATTGATGATGACGGTTCCAAACAATGGATTGTAATAATTATGAATGAATAATGATGAAGAACAATTGATGATGATGGTTACAAACAATGGATTGTAATAATTATGAATGAATAATGATGAAACAATTGATGATGATGGTTACAAACAATGGATTGTAATAATTATGAATGAATAATGATGAAGAACAATTGATGATGACGGTTCCAAACAATGGATTGTAATAATTATGAATGAATAATGATGAAGAACAATTGATGATGATGGTTCCAAACAATGGATTGTAATAATTATGAATAAATAATGATGATGATGAATAATTGATGATGATGATGATGGTGCCCAACAATGTATTCTAATAATTATGAATAAATAATGATGATGAATAATTGATGATGATAGTGCCCAACAATGGATTGTAATTATTATGAATAAATAATGATGGTGATCATGATGATGAACAATTTATGACGACGACGATTATGATACAAAACCATGTATAAGTAATAATTATGGATGCATAATGACGATGAACAATCGATGATGGTGCCCAACAATGTGTTCTAATAATAGTGAACAATGGAAGATGGCGGTGATGATGTTCAACAACGGATGAGGATTCTGAGCAATGGATAACGATTGCGTGCAATCGATGATGAACAATAGACGCTTTTGATGATCAATATTCAATGTGCGGCGATGAACAATGTAAGGGTGATAACGAGTGCTGACGCGCTGAATGATTACAATGATCAACGACTGATGTTGAACTTCCGAAAAATTACGAACAAAGTTCAACAATAACGGACAGTTTATCATGCTTCGGATGATGATGATGATCATTATTCCCAACTCACCTGCACAAGGGCGAGCATCAGCAGTGCCCTGCCGTACCCCATCGCGATGGCGTTTGCTGGCGACGTCATCCACCGCTGATTTAGAATCTTTAAGATACTTCACTCGAGTCACCCTTGGCCATTCACCCAAACTCAGCACGTTCACCCGACAATTTCAACCGATCAAAACCTCAACAGCGACACGATGCTGCTTCGTAGTAGAGCTTGCTTCTTCCGATGCAGTCAGTCGCTGGTTTCTCGTGGGGTGACGGACGTCTGTGGTACTGACCTCCCAGTGTGTCCTGTGTGTGGTGTGTGGGTTAGTCAGCGCACACGCGCGCACCGCTATGCGAAATGCCCAGGGTAGACGATACGAGTTGACTTTATATGGCTGTAGCAGACATACACACAGACGTGATCACACACCCACCCACCCACCTACTCATTCACTACATTCACAGATTGGCACCTCCCCCTTCTCCCTCCTCCTCCTCCTAATCTGCTTTTTTATTTTCTCTCTGCTATCTCTCCCTCCTCTCAAACTCCAATAGGTGAAGGGGTCGTAGTGAGGAGAGGGCGGAAGCGACGAATTTCTGGGCCAAAACACATTCGCAGGTTATGGATTCCTCATCAGCAGAAGCAGAAGAAGCAGCAGCAGCAGCCATGATCAGTCCACTGCTGGATGAAGGCAGCCCCCCCCCCAAGCCGTCGAGATCGCTCAACGCGCTGCGTTGTTTCACGATCCACCTGTGGGCCCCAACGAGATAAAAAACTGTGATAAAGAGCTTCATGGCTCATCGGATTCCTCCTCTAGTCTCAATATTCTGAGTCGATTTTCGTAGTTCCGTTCTTTGGCTGCCACTCCGTTGTTAGTCTCGACCACGGCGACAGCAACAATAATATTAATGCTACTACTGGAACGACAAATTCCATCGTGCAAGCCATCACAAGGCCTTCCAGCCACGGCGTGTCTTGCACAAGTATTATACTATAGCCTGTTGCCCGTCCAGGGACGGGTGTATTTCAGTAAATCTGAAACTTGCAGGCGAAAAGCAGAGCGCGACGTGATATATTCATTGCATCATATTCTTTGGGTCTTTCGGTAAAGTCACGTAGATAGGTTCAAAGAAAATAATAAAATAGACAACAAAAATATTCAAGATTCACTGCATACATTTGTAAGTGCGCGGTGACACAGACTTAGTTCATTTAAAGGTTATAATCCCTCGTTCATCGTGACGTCCTTTTTACTTTGATGTCTCAACAGCGTCACGGAGATCACGTGACGCGAGGGTTCTGCCTTTGTGGTGAGGGTTGTCAGTTGACGCCGAGGAGGGGGGAGGAGGCGCCTCGCCCCCCCATGTGGAGTGACGTCACCCACTAATTGTTATTAATGGAGGGGGGGGGTGTCCATTTGGAGGACGTCACCTGTTCATGATTATTAATGAGGGGGGCTGTTCGATGTGGTGTGACGTCACCTGCTTATGATTATGAATGAGGGGGCGGGGGTCCATGTGATGGACCCTCGCCTGTTAATGATTATTAATGACGGGGGCTGGTCTACGTGGAGTGACGTCACGCGCGTTACACACTGAGATTATTGGCTCATCGTAGTGGTGGTTAATAACAGTCTGATGCCTTCCTCTCACCTGCATACGTTCCCTCGAGTTCACGTGTTCATCTCCCTGTCTGTCATTCCGGGCACGTGTCTCTCTGTGCATCCTCGGCTTACCTGTCTTCATTGTAAAAAAAAATATAAGAATCATAATTTCTATTTAGATAATTTTTATTATTTCGATTTATGGCTTTCGTGACTGCAGGGATTCATATTCTTGGTTCTTTCGGTAAAGTCACGTAGAAGGGAAATATTAAAATTATAAAAAAAAACATTATAAAAAAAACTTCGTGATAATGTTTTCTTATGTTTTATTTTTATTATTTTCTTATTTCCCTTCTACGTGACTTTACCGAAAGAACCAAGAATATTTTTATTATTGTTACAATGGTTATGGTTAACACAGGATGATGATGACGATGTAAATATTACGTTATAGCTGACGATGGAAAACAAGTCAGCACGTCATGCTTTATTCGAAAAAAGTTTTGCCCGCTTGCTGGCTGGCTGGCTGGAGGGAGGGAGGATCATGTCCAACGTTATTAAAACAAAATCAACGGTCCATTGTCAATCCCTGATGGACGAAAGCTTTCCCACGCCTCGTCAATCAAGGAGATTGTGTGACCACAATTCACCACGCTGGCCAGTGCGGGTTCGGTGAAGGAAATTGTGGTGGGGTGGTGTGGTGGGTGGTGTGGTGGGGTAGTGGGGTGGTGTGGTGGGGTGGGGTGGTGGGGTGGTGGTGTGGTTGAGTGGTGGGGTGGTGGGGTGGAGTGGTGGGGTGGTGGGATGGTGGTGTCGTGAATCCAAATATCAATGTCCTGGTCACAAAAGCAAAGTTTGTGGAGAATAACAGCCATTTTATGTACTTTTGAGGAATAAGCAATTAGAAAATAACACTTACTATCCTGGAACAAAAATCTTTTTTTTGTTACACACTCATGTATAATTGTCCCAGGCAGAGGCGTCCCTAGGGTGCACGGCGAATCGGGGTGTTGGGGACCCACAGTGGGGTGTGCCCCGGGCCCCGCATGCCCCGACGGAGGGGGCCCTGGCCCCATGTTATACAACCTCCCTCGCGTGTTCGTTCCAGCTGTGCGCCACCAACAGCGACCGTGACTTGCTCTGAGGTGGATTGTGGACTTCGTGAAGGCGCCCCGCCCCGAAACCCTTTCTGACTCCACCCATACCTACTGACCCCACCCACACATATTGACCCCACACACATTTACTGACCCCACACACACCTACTGAAAACCCCCCGCCCACCTCCTACGCATTTCACAAGTAGTACTAATCACATTCCTGCATTTCCCATAAATATGCTAAATTCCTCTTGATATGCTAATTATTTTGTCAAGGCGCACTTCCCCCCTTCCAACCCAGCTTAAATATACGCTCCAAGCGTGGTGGTGTTTAATTCAGACGCTGTCTCCCCGACAGACCTGGTCTTCACCTGAGGACGGCTGCTTGCGTTGTGGCCGAAACGTCGTGAGAATGATTTTATTATGTTTTATTTTAATTATTTTATTACTTCCCTTCTACGTGACTTTACCGAAAGAACCAAGAAGATGAATCCCTGCAGTCACGAAAGCTTTAAATCGAAATTGAACTTACCTGTTGATTCAAGATAAGACAAATACAGGAGAATCAAATACGTGCAGTGGACAGCAGCGTGGCTTTAGTGCCCCAGATGGGGCCACAGACCAACGACTTAAATTCGTTGAATTATTGTTATCTTGTATGAATTGCTTTGCGTGCAAAATGCTATATTTATATTCCACACACGGTCGCCCAGATAACGTGCAGAGTGCACGCCGGGGTGTCCACTATCTTGTACGTGCGAACCCTGCGATGAAGAATGATCGTGGAAAGCAACGGCGGCCCACGTGCATCGAGAGGAGAGTTTTCAATCGGCGACCGTGACCCTTTGTGGTGATGGCACCGATATCCGCCACTCAATCTTGCTTAACCCCCGAGACCTGACGGTGCATTCAGAGTGTGTTTGGCCAGAGGCATGGCCATCATGAACACGTAACACCCCGAACTCCCCGGGAGTACCACACAGAGGTGTGGACTCGAGTCATGTGACTTGGACTCGAGTCAGACTCGAGTCATGAATTTGATGACTTGCGACTCGACTTGGACTTGCATAACAATGACTTTGTCCCACCTATGAGATGTGGACTCGAGTCATGTGACTTAGACTCGAGTCAGACTCGAGTCATGAATTTGATGACTTGCGACTCGACTTGGACTTGCATAACAATGACTTTGTCCCACCTATGAGATGTGGACTCGAGTCATGTGACTTGGACTCGAGTCAGACTCGAGTCATGAATTTGATGACTTGCGACTCGACTTGGACTTGCATAACAATGACTTTGTCCCACCTCTGGTATCACATCATCACATCATCTTCACTCTATGGCAAGTGAATGCCATCCCATGGCCTGGATATCCCCCGAGGTAGACTCAGCCTTGAAAATTGTCACGGTACTCGGCGCCCTGCATCAACGTCGCCTGCTACTCAACCACCCGAAAAGGACCCGAAGCTAAGCACACTTGGTGCCTGGATAGTGTTTGCAAGAGTGACCACCACCATGCGTCATAACATGTTGTTACGGGGTGCTCTGGCGCTACGTTGTGGGCAGCGCAGCAAAAAAAAACATTGTTGGGCTGTACTTCTATGCTACCCTCCGCCTATGCTTCTCCAATTCACCGAACCCTACCTGAGCAGCGTGGTGAAGTGCAGTCAAGCAATGCACTCGCAAGCGCGAGCACTAGGCCCTCGTCCAGCAGTGGATTATTAATCACCTGCTGGAGCCCCAAACACGTGGAAAATTTTCTTCGACAATGTCCTCGGCTTCTCTCCTGTCGACGCAGAAGGGACATTGGCCGAGACGCCACCTGTGATGTGTTTACTTGAGGCCACGCGCAGAGTTCATGACGAATGCTCTTGAGTTTGGGGGGGGGGGGTTTGTTATTTGTGCTTGGGCTCCAATGTCAACACAGAGAGTCAAGCACCACCGGATGATTTGGGTTTTTAGTTCAGCGTCATTTGTAGATAACGCCACGTCTATTGACGTTGTAATAACGTCACGTCTGCTGACACACGAGTGCAAGAATTAACAATAATCATTTCCGTATTTATCTATCCAGAAGGGCCACGCTGAGTTTCATTTCACGCGTGTGGGGAGGAAATCGGAGCACCAGGAGAAACCCCACGCCTTGCACGAGGTGGCAACGCTTGATCCCCCGTACAGATGGAAACAGATGGGAGTCCGCATTTGCTGTTCCGCGTTCTCCTGGCGAGCCAGGGGCACGGCATCTCGTCCACGCCCACGGGAAGGGGAGATTCACACCCATCTGTGCGTGATCCACCAACCCCTCGCCGCTGCCTCCACAGCGCAGGATTACAGGCGCGCGTAGAATTCACCGCCCACCCACCGTTGACGTTTCTGTACATTCATTTGACTCTGAAAGGTTTTAAAAAGTAGAAAAAGCAGTTATGCGTCCGCCATCTTGTGTGATCACCGATTCCGGTTTTCAGGCCTTCAGACGCCGAGCACGTGGGCACCTCCTAACTTCACCAGGCACCTTGTAGGGGACCGAGCCTTCGAGCTGCAGTAAATCAATGAGGATTCATCTTCTTGGTTCTTTCGGTAAAGTCACGTAGAAGGGAAATAATAAAATAATAAAAATAAACATAATAAAATAATTCTCACTTATTTTATTTTATTATTTCCCTTCTACGTGACTTTACCGAAAGAACCAAGAAGATGAATCCCTGCAGTCGCGAAAGCTTTAAATCGAAAATCAATGAGGATGCCGATCAAATGTACTCATGTCTGATGTGGCTGTTGTTCACAATTGCATCCCGCAAAAATGTCTTTTATTTAAGGTTGTTTCTGTTGGGTGAAACGCTTTTGATGTTTTTCTGTAACGTGGTTGGCTGCTTCTTGTTTTTTGCCCTGCTCTCGATTTGCTTCGTTTCTCTACTTTATTTGATGATTTTACATTTTGTCACTTTGGTGTAACCCAGGGCCACTCTGACAAATGAGACAAACACTCAAATGTGTTCATGTACGTGCAATGAAGAAGGGCCGTTGCCCGAAACGTCGGACATTATATATTTTTTTATTTTAAGGCCATAGTGTGAATTGACGAATGTGTTGAGTTCGTTGATGTTGGCAACGCTTGCGCACCACTGCCAACGCACCGGGAGAATCACCGCCACCACCACCATCATCATCAATAACAACAACAACATCAAAAACTCCACGTGGGGTGACCACCCCACGCACGTGTCGCTCCTCGATCGCCTCGATCGCCACGAGGACTTCAAGACGGCCACACCCTCGCCACGAGACGTAAACCCTTCGTGATGTCTCAACGAGATATCGTCGCGGCTGCTCTTTGAGGTCATCATCACGTTGAGTCGTTTGGGCGAGGGCCGCCGTATACATTAATACGACAAAGACAAAGTTCCCCCGGATAGCCTTCAAGAGACTGTAGGGGCCAATTGCTGTTTAAGGCCGGCACGGCACGCGAAGGGGGTGGGTGGCCAACACCACGCCCGACCGCCTTTGTCTCCCAATGCTGACGTTCACACACCGCATCTGCTACTCATTTGAGGCTGAGTAGACCTTGGGGAGGCCCGGGCCCGGTTCAGATATTCGTCACCGATGGTTGATTCTTTAACACTTTCTTTAACACAAAGATCCCCCGTATAGCCTTAAACAGACTGTTGGGGCAAGTGCGAGTACCTATTAAGGCAGGAACGGTACACAAGAGGGTGGGTGGCCAAGACCACGCCTGGCCGCCTTTGTCTCCCCAATGGCGCTGTTTCTACTCATTTGAGGCTGAGTCGCCTTAAGGGAGGCTCAGGGCCGGTTCAGATAATCGTCACCGGTGTTGGCCGTGAGCGGGAATCGAACTCGGGTCGCCGGGTTCGTCGCTACACCACGGTGATTCGTTAACACACGCACACACAGATACAAAGCCCCCCCCCCACCCATGTAGCCTACAGACGCCGTTGGGGCAAGTGCTGTTAGCGAGCACCTACCTCTACAGAAAGGCCTGGGGCATTATTGGACAGCACCATTCCGGCCCGCCTTTATCTTCCCAGTTTGTACACTGTCAACCAGGTACAGATGTCAGGCTGAGGTCAGTCCAAGTACGCGATTAGTTCGCACGCGCCACACGCCTGAAAGTGGTCAATTGTCCAAAACGTTAGTTCACCGTATGCAGTGTTATTTTATTGTGTATTTGTAATGGCGACTGATATTTTGCACAACCCACTCATCCACCAACTCAATTAACCACGAAACACATTCGTCACCCACTCATCCATAAACCCACCGGTTTACGAAGTTACCACTCACACAACTCACTCATGTCACCTACGCAGCCACGTATACACTCATGACACGCACAGTCTCTCACCAACCCACTGAATCACTCACCAATTCATTCACAATCTCGACAACCACCCACCCAAAGCACCCGTTCACCTCCCGACCAATTCAATCACTCAACAACTCACTCCCATGCTCCCTCACTCATTCCTCTACCAACCCACTCACTCATTCACCCACCCAGCTATCAATTCAACCACCCAACCACTCACTCTCCGGCTCTCTAACTCGTTCACCCATTCACCTCCCCATCAATTCAACCACCCAACCACTCACTCCCATGCTCCCTCACTCATTCCCCTACCGACCCACTCACACACCTACAAACCCACTCACTCATTCACCCACCCACCCATCAATTCAACCACCCAACCACTCACTCTCATGCTCCCTCACTCATTCTCCTACCGACCCACTCACACACCTACAAACCCACTAACTCAGTCACCCACCAACCTACTCACTCATTCACCCACCAACCCACTCACTCACTCACCCATCAATCACTTCAACCACCCAACCACTCACTCTCATGCTCCCTCACTCATTCCCCTACCGACCCACTCACCCAGTCACACATCAACCCACTCACTCATTCACCCACCAACCCACTCACTCACTCACCCACCAATCACTTCAACCACCCAACCACTCACTCTCATGCTCCCTCACTCATTCCCCTACCGACCCACTCACTCAGTCACCCACCAACCCACTCACTCATTCACCCACCAACCCACTCACTCACCCACCCATCAATTCAACCACCCAACCACTCACTCTCATGCTCCCTCACTCATTCCCCCACCGACCCACTCACACACCTACAAACCCACTCACTCAGTCATCCACCCACCCACTCACTCATTCACCCACCCACCCATCAATTCAACCACCCAACCACTCACTCATTCCCCTACCGACCCACTCACACACCTGCAAACCCACTCATTCATTCACCCACCCACCCATCAATTCAACCACCCAACCACTCACTCATTCCCCTACCGACCCACTGACCCTCCCCTCCCCCACCGACCTTCTATCACAACCCCTCTGGGGCAACAATCCACGTCCTAGCGACAATAAACGAAAAAAAACATCTTCAACGCGGCCGACGGCAGATCTTAATCTGCGAACGAGGCACGCTGAGTGGAACGCAAGTTCTGATGACGGCGCCTCTCCTGAGAGGCTTCGGCCAATGGCAGGCCTCCTCGCGCTGTGACGTCACAATCTATAGGGCTGCTCCCCCCGCCCCCCGTCCCTTACAGCCACCGCTTTACACGCGGGGCACAGATAACCGTGCCCCGTCTTATCTTACACCTTTATGTGCTTAATGGGAGCAGTGTCACGGAACGCCGGGGGCTATAAAGATGCAAAGTGCGTGGGTAAATTGTCCCTTTTCAAACCAAAAAATATATCAGCATTGTTAAATCGTAAGATGATATATATATGTGAGCAGACAATGCAACACGGCATAACGCCTCCTGTCGAAGGATTTATTCATATTTGTGTCCCGCCGCGTATTAAATTGTTTTATTTTCCGCCTTTGCACATCCCATAGGTCACAATCACCGCATTCTTTCCGGCTGGGGTTCCACTTTCAGCGGCGATTGGTTCAGCGCTGGCACAAGTCCGCAGCCGTCTCGACATGCAGCGTCTCATCAGCAGGATCCAGGATTTGCTTGCACCAATGCTGCTCAACTTCCCAGGTGTGCTTAGCCAACGAAGGGTTTCGACATGCAGCATCTCATCAGCAGGATCCAGGCTCTGCTTGCACCAATGCTGCTCAACTTCCCAGGTGTGCTTAGCCAACGAAAGGTTTCGACATGCAGCGTCTCATCAGCAGGATCCAGGCTCTGCTTGGACCAATGCTGCTCAATTTCCCAGGTGTGCTTCGCCAACGAAGGGTTTCGACATGCAGCGTCTCATCAAGGGCGCAAGTCAAACTTTGCTTGCCAGATGATTCTAGGCAAGGGTCCCTCTCTGTTGGACGTGGGTTCTAGAAGAGAACTCGGCTGATGTAGTTCGTCTCTTATCTTTGCGCAAACGGTGACGCGAAGCTTTTTTTTCGGTCACCGCGAGCGTTGTACTGTTTATGGGCGGACGGCAGTTCTGAGAAATATGACACGTGGTCGAATGTCAGTCGCAGCTATACGCACGTGTACGCGGGCGTGGCGCATGCGTGTGTATCAGTGCAAAACCTTTGGTGATGCTGCTGAGTTGGCAGTGGTGCACAAACAACAACAACAACAAACAGCTCAACACATTCGTCAACAACGCCGTGGCCTTAAAATTGATAGACATACGTTGACATGATAGGTGACGTTGCGGACAATGGCACCTCCACATGGCACATGTTAGAAATCGACAATTCGTAGCAAATGTGTTGTTCTTCTTGATTCTTTCGGTAAAGTCACGTAGAAGGGAAATAATAAAATAATAAAAATAAAACATTATAAAATAAATTTCGATTTAAAGCTTTCGTGACTGCAGGGATTCATCTTCTTGGTTCTTTCGGTAAAGTCACGTAGAAGAGAAATAATAAAATAATAAAAATAAAACATAATAAAATAATTCTCGCGACGTTTCGGCCACAACGCAAGCAGCCGTCCTCAGGTGAAGAACAGGTTTGTCGGAAAGACAGCGTCTGAATGAACACCACCAGGCTTGGAAGCGTATATTTAAGCTGGTTTTTTTATTTGTTTTATTGTATTATTTCCCTTCTACGTGACTTTACCGAAAGAACCAAGAAGATGAATCCCTGCAGTCACGAAAGCTTTAAATCGAAATTTGCTGTTGTATGCTACGGAGAAGGGACATTGCTCGAAACGTCGTCTATTATATATTTTTCATATAAGTGTTACACTCATTTAAGGCTGAATCCTGCTGATGAGACGTTAAATGTCGACATCTGTGTGGACTTTCGTCTGTGTTGGCGGCCACCACCACCACCGGCGATTATCTGAACCCGTCCCGGGCCTCCCCTAGGTCGACTCAGACTCAAATGAGTACCTGGTGCGATGTGTAAAAAACATCGCCAGGAGGAAAACAAAGGCGGTCGGGCGAGGTGCTGGCCACCCACCCCTTCGTGTGCCGTGCCGGCCTTCATAGGTGGTTCTTGCGAACAGCACTTGCCCCAACAGCCTGTTCAGGTGATACGGGGGCATGTCTGTCTTTGGTAACGTGTTTCCATTTGTATCTCTGAAGACATGCATGTGGCATGACATGTACCGCTATGTTTGCTGTTCTCCAATATTTCGACAACCTTATGCCATGTATATATTCTCAAATTTTGCTGTCTTTTTCTTGGATTTTCTGTTTGCACATAGTCACATAGTCACTTTAAGATGTTTGCTTGTTCATGTTTTTGTTTTATGTTTGTTGCGGTTGCACCCGATTCAAGAGCCGAATGGCTCACAGGGCTATACCTAATACATGAACCTGAATTATCGACAACATATTAAAACACGACTTAATATATTGCCAACAATTGATGAGATGGTGAATAAGTTCGTGAAATGCATGGGGCCGCGTGCGTTATTATCCGGGTTCTCTCCGCGTTCAGAAACACGCGTTTAGAGTATTTGGCGACTGCTATAAATTCCCACGCGACAAAGGCGCATCGTCGAGATATCACTCGTTTCCAGCTCGCTTCCGACAAACAGCAACATAGACGAGTGGGCCTTACCTGGGGAAAAACAAAACAATTTGCTTAGTTCAAAAGTGAAAAATCACACGTACTGTATATACACGTAACATAATCAATCAGACATTGCAACACATATCATGCCATGCCGTGCGTGTCTTTGTCTCGGTGTGCATATATCATGCGCCGTGCCGGCCTTCAAGGGGGCTGGTTAAAAGCACTTGCCACAAAGAGTCTGTTAAAAGTCCATACGGGGGATCTTTGTCTTTGTGTGCATATGTTGATAAGAATGTCCTCTCGCAAACCAGCACTTTCCCCAACAGCCTGTGGTAGGCTATCCGGGATACCTTTGTCTTTGCGTGTACAAAATAAAACCACACACGAGCCCCTGTGTCAACAAACGTGTCCGATTCAAGGAGTTGACTCATCCAAATCACGCGTGTGTGTCTGGAATTGAACCGGGCGCAGTCTTTTCTCTCTCTCTCTCTCGCTCGCTGGGATCTGTGCTCAACTCACACGCGAAGTCTTTGGCAGCGGTCGAAACTGTCGCGGCAGTCGTTTCCCAGGCTGCTCTCCGTGTTGACCGACGCCAGAAAGTCGTCTTTTCTGGGCATAAATCGCCTGCCGGACGGGAAGGGCGCACAGGAGACACCCACGGGGTTGTCGGGATTGCAAGGAGGGATACTTTTTTGCTGCTGTTGTTGCTGTTTCACGATTCACTCAACAATCAACACTGTTTGTTCACAGATTCATTGACATCATTCACGTGCCCGCAGGACGCATCGCGCTGGCTGGGATCTCGCTGGGCACGTGATCGGCGTGTTGGAGCGCGAAATTCTCGGCAGGTAACTCAGAACCACCCTCCCCCCCCAATTCTCACTGTTGTGTGAGTGTGTGTTGGGGAGCGGTAGTGCAGCGGTTAGCGCTACGCTGCGCTACTAACCTGGCAAAACCCGGGTTCGATTCCCGCTCACGGTCAACACCGGTGACGATTGTCTGACCCAGTCCTGGGCCTCCCCTAGGTCGACTCAGCCTAAAATGTGTACCTAGCGTGGTGTGTAAACGTCGCCACGAGGGGGACAAAGGCGGCCGGGCGAGGTGTTGGCCACCCACCCCCTCGTGTGCCGTGCCGGCCTTCATAGGTGCTCGCTAACAGCACTTGCCCCAAAAGTCTGTTAAGGCTATACGGGGGATCTTTATCTTTGTTGGGGAGCGGTTAACGCTACGCTGCGCTACTAACCTGGCAAAACCCGGGTTCGATTCCCGCTCACGGCCAACACCGGTGACGATTGTCTGACCCAGTCCTGGGCCTCCCCTAGGTCGACTCAGCCTAAAATGTGTACCTAGCGCGATGTGTAAACATCGCCACGAGGGGGACAAAGGCGGCCGCGCGTGGTGTTGGCCACCCACCCCCTCGTGTGCCGTGCCGGCCTTCATAGGTGCTCGCTAACAGCACTTGCCCCAAAAGTATGTTACAGGCTATACGGGGGATCTTTGTCTTCGCGTGTGCTGTATGTGCCATGGGCCTCCCCTAGGTCGACTCAGCCTCAAATTAGTACCTAGTGCGACGTGTAAAAACTTCGTCACTCGGGAGACAAAGGCGGCCGGGCGTGGTGCTGGCCACCCACCCGCTCGGGTGCAGTACCGGCCTTAAAAAGTGCTCGCTAACAGCACTTGCCCCAACAGTGTGTTGAAGGCTATACGGGGGATCTTTGTGTCCGTGTTGCGCTGTATGGGCCAAAAAAAAATACAGAGGGAATCTTGAGCATCTCCAGCATCTCCAGCTTACAGCGCTAGGGTCAGTCATGGAAATTCCACGTTCCTATGGCCGGGGGCGGTGGGTGGGGCGAGTATATACATTGAACAACCACAGTTTGACTGACACACAAAGTGGTATTCACTGTATCGACCCCTGGCCGGAGAGGATGATTGACCGAGTCACCCACCCCAACCAGGATTTGAACTCGGGCACACAAGGTCGATGACCCCTTGTCAATGTGAAAGCTCGTATCGTGATGATGACTTGGCCACCAGATGTGGCGTCGTACCGCGGCTAGCAGAACTCTTTATGGGGAGCGGTGGCGTCGTGGTTAGCACACTGCACTGCACGAATTGAATTCGCGCTCACGGCCAACGCCAGTGACGATGACCTGAACCGGTCATGGGTCTCCCCTAGGCCCGACTCGGCCTCAAGTGAGAACCTGGTGTGGTGTGTAAACGTCGCCGCTGGGGAGACAAAGGCGGCCGGGCGTGGTGCTGGCCACCCACCTCCTCGTGTGGCCGCGCCGTCCTTCATAGATTCTCGCTAACAGCACTTGCCCCAAAGAGTCTGTTGCAGGCTATACGGGGGATCTTTGTCTTTGCACGCCTGCGATGATGTAAACTTCTCACCGTAACCCGAGCACGACGAGGCAGACGAGGACGAGGGCTCCAGTCAACCCCGCGACTGAGTAGACCGCGTAATTCGCCATCACTGCCAGGACAGAACGGGGCAATCGCCCATCAGCATGTCACGAACCACACCGACACAACCGGCGTCGACTGCGTCGTGTTCTCAGACTGTATTAACGCGAGCGGCGTTAGCGTTACCGCCGCGTTCCCCGTCCGCCCCTGCAGCCAGCCAGCCAGCCAGCAAACCTTGTTTTCGAATATCGTACCATAGCATGATAATTTATATAGTACGGTAGCATATCGGCATGGATTCGTACTCTTTTCTCTCACTTGATACAGCTATCGTGCTGTGACGGTTCCACCTGAAGACGGAAGCTTGTGTTGCCTCCGAAACGTCGTGATTTTTATTTTATTTTTATTTTACTTTTATTAATTTTTATTTTTTACCTACGTGACTTTACCGAAAAAACCTAAGAATATGAATCCTTGCAGTCACGAAAGCTTCAAATCTAGAATTCGTACTGAGCATTGGCTGGGCACGTGGCCTGGGACGCAGCGCTGTGGAGGAAGCAGCGATGGTTGGTGGAACATTCACGAGCGAGTAGGCAACACTTCACGGTCTGAGATTAACCTAATTATTATTATAATAATCATAATTACTACTCTTTGGTTCTTTCGGTAAATTGAGTCAGCAGTTCTAACTGCTGTGCTTGTCTCACCTGATGACGGTTGCTTGTGTTGCGATCGAAACGTCGTGATCTATTTTATTTTCTACCCACGCGACTTTACCGAAAGAACCAAAAAGTATGGATTCCTGCAGTCACGAAAGCTTCAAATCCATCATAATTAGTATTACAATAGCATGGTTATTACGTTCTGTTTTGCATAATCGTAACCTACCTTAACTCCTAACCCCTAAACCCTAAGAAAGGCGCCTTTAAAGAAATGAAAATCAACTCAACGCTCACAATAAAAAAAAACACAATTGGCGACGTTTCAGGCAATAGTCCCGTGCTATTGCATGTATTTGGAACTTCTTTCGCTCCGCACGTACGTACCCAACCGTGCTAATCGGAGGTGCTGCGAGAAGAAGGGCCAATTGCCCGGAAAGTCGCCTTAATTGTAGATTTTTTCACGTAATGGAACGGAGTGTTGTTGACGAACGTGTTTAGTGTTGCTGCTGCTGCTGTTGTTGTTGTTGTTGACAACTTTGTGTAGCACTGCCAACGCAAGCAGCAGCAGCGGCACCATCATCAGATGATGTAATGTGTTTAAACAAATACGTAAATGTTTCATTGCTCGATTGATTTGACACCGGGCACATTCAATCCCCCCCTTGAGAGACTTGCGTCATCTTGTTCCGCACAGGGGCAGCTGCCCATCAGGGATGGCGGGGGGGGGTCCCCTGGGCTTAAATGAAGTTGATGAAAACGGACAACAGAGCTGGGGATTGGAATGAGATGCGGCACAAGAGGCTTTTGAGATTGTGGGGGGCATTCTAATCGCTGAATAAATGTCAAGCCTTATTCCTTTTTATCATCATCATCAACAGACTGTAGGGGCAAGTGCTGTTAGCGAGCACCTATAAAGGTCGGCACGACACAGGAGGGGGTGGGTGGCCAACACCACGCCCGGCCGCCTTTGTCTCCCTAGTGGCGATGTTTACACATCGCACCAGGTACTTATTTGAGGCTGAGTTGACCTAGGGGAGGCCCATGGCCGATCCAGCATAATCGTCACCGGTGTCGGCCTTGAGCGGGAATGGAACTCGGGTCGCCGGGTTCGTGGTTAACCGCGCTACACAACCGCTCCCGCAAACAAACACACACGCACACACACACATACACACACGTGCACGCGCGCACACACATACATACACACACGTGCACGCACACACATACATACATACACACACGTGCACGCACACACATACACACATACACACACGTGCACGCACACACATACACACATACACACACGTGCACGCACACACATACATACATACACACACGTGCACGCACACACATACATACATACACACACGTGCACGCACACACATACATACATACACACACGTGCACGCACACACATACACACATACACACACGTGCACGCACACACATACACACATACACACACGTGCACGCACACACATACACACATACACACACGTGCACGCACACACATACACACATACACACACGTGCACGCACACACATACACACATACACACACGTGCACGCACACACATACACACATACACACACGTGCACGCACACACATACACACATACACACACGTGCACGCGCGCACACACATACACACACGTGCACGCGCGCATACACATACACACACGTGCACGCGCGCACACACATACACACATACACACACGTGCACGCGCGCACACACATACACACACGTGCACGCGCGCACACACATACACACACGTGCACGCGCGCATACACATACACACACGTGCACGCGCGCACACACATACACACACGTGCACGCGCGCACACACATACACACACATGCACGCGCGCATACACATACACACACGTGCACGCACACACATACACACATACACACACGTGCACGCACACACATACACACATACACACACGTGCACGCACACACATACACACATACACACACGTGCACGCACACACATACACACATACACACACGTGCACGCACACACATACACACATACACACACGTGCACGCACACACATACACACATACACACACGTGCACGCACATACACACATACACACACGTGCACGCACACACATACACACATACACACACGTGCACGCACACACATACACACACGTGCACGCACACACATACACACATACACACACGTGCACGCACATACATACACACATACACACACGTGCACGCACACACATACACACACGTGCACGCACACACATACACACATACACACACGTGCACGCGCGCGCAACCTCGGCCCCGCTCGCCGTAAATCGTCATTGTTGTAGACTGCAGAGTCTTGTGATAGCAGCGCAACACCTTTCACATCTCCAATCCTCTTCGTCGACCGAACCGGGTCAAGGACACGTCGCTCGGGGGGGGGGGGGGGGGTGACACGCTTATTGCAGCAGACCAAAGTAGGGTCGTTAAAAAAAAACGGTAACCGGTTTAAAAAAAAAACGGTAACCAGTTTTTAAAAAAACCGGTAACCGGTTTAAAAAAACGGTAACCGATAAAAAAAAAAGTTTACTGTATCGTGCACCGATTAGGAGCAAGGTCAACGTCCCTTCCGAAGCGCCCGCCCCAGTGAAGCTATGGTCGTGAAGGCCTCGGCGAGAGGGAGGCTCTACGGGTGGATCGGGCCGATTCTCCCCCACGGGACAGACGTCCTGCACGAGGTCGACGTGCACTCACGCGCGACGACCCCACCACAAGCTACCGACCCCATCGACTGCGGTGCAGGAAGGGAAAAGGAACATACGGAGTAGGAGACGTTTCGGTACATTGACCCTTTTTCTTCCGAGCATGTCGTAAGTCATATTTTTTTTTACTTTTTTTTTTTACTTTTTTTTAAACACGCTTTGAGAAAATGTGCTCGTAATGGAAGAACTCCACGACTCTGGGAAGTGGCCCCGAAGCTTGCCATGACGTACGGACCGTGGCCAATTACAGCCAACGTCAGTTTACTGTGGACAATTAGACCCAAGCCGAAACATAACGTGTAAAAAAGATTGTTAAAAAATATTTTTATTTTATTTTGTATGATAGAATATAGTATTGTCATCATTATGACATAAGTATACCAAGTTTGCAGTCGATACCACATTGGGGAGTGGATTAAAATTGAGTTACAAGAATTGAGGATACCACTACAACAACAGAGTTAGTTAAATGAAAGCGTGTAAATTAAAAAGTCAAGAGAACAGAATGTTGGAGGTGAGTGGCCAGCACCACGCCCGTCCGCCTTTGTCTCCCTCGTGGAGATGTTTACACACCGCCCCAGGTACTCATTTCAGGCTGAGTTGCCCTAAGGGAGGCCCAGGACCGGTTTAAATCATCGTCACCGGTGTTGGCCATGCGTGGGAAGCTAACTCGGGTCACCGTTCCCCGCAACAAACACTCGCTTACTCACCCACCCACCCACTCACCCATCCACCTACTCACCCACCCATTCACCCACTCACCCACCCACTCACCCACCCATTCACCCACTCACCCACCCACTCACCCACCCACTCACCCACCCATTCACCCACCCACTCACCCACCCACTCACCCACCCACTCACCCATCCACCTACTCACCCACCCATTCACCCACTCACCCACTTACCCACTCACCCACCCACTCACCCACCCACTCACTCACCCACCCACCCACCCACCCACCCACTCACCCATCCACCTACTCACCCACCCATTCACCCACTCACCCATCCACTTACTCACCCACTCACTCACCCACTCACCCACCCACCCACTCACCCACCCACTCACCCACCCACCCACTCACCCATCAACCTACTCACCCACCCTTTAACCCACTCACCCACTCACCCATCCATCTACTCACCCACCCATTCACCCACTCACCCACTCACCCATCCACCTACTCACCCACCCATTCACCCACTCACCCATCCACCTACTCACCCACCCACTCACCCACCCATTCACCCACCCACTCACCCACCCACTCACCCACCCACTCACCCACCCACTCACCCATCCACCTACTCACCCACCCATTCACCCACTCACCCACCCACTCACCCATCCACCTACTCACCCACCCATTCACCCACTCACCTACCCACTCACCCACTCACCCACCCACTCACCCACCCACTCACCCACCCATTCACCCACTCACCCACCCACTCACCCATCCACCTACTCACCCACCCACTCACTCACCCATTCACCCACCCACTCACCCACCCACTCACCCATCCACCTACTCACCCACCCATTCACCCACTCACCCACCCACTCACCCATCCACCTACTCACCCACCCATTCACCCACTCACCCACCCACTCACCCACTCACCCACTCACCCACCCACTCACCCACCCACTCACCCATCCACCTACTCACCCACCCATTCACCCACTCACCCACTCACCCATCCACCTACTCACCCACCCATTCACCCACTCACCCACCCACTCACCCATCCACCTACTCACCCACCCATTCACCCACTCACCCACCCACTCACCCATCCACCTACTCACCCACCCATTCACCCACTCACCCATTCACCCACTCACCCACCCACTTACCCACCCGCTCACCACACTGCATGTCACCTCCCGTCTCTCTCTCTCTGCTTCTTCCCTCGCACCGCTCCACTCTATAATTGCCATCATCATCATCACCACCATCACCTCCAACCATCAACAATAATTATAACCTCTTTCGATTCAAGCCAAACGTATGCCGTACACTCTTATCTAACTCGGATTGTGCTGTTTGTTGCTGGCCGCGTGTTTCTTCCTTTGACAGGCCACGTGCTCAGCACGCGCGATCGGCACCGTTCCACAAAGCTCGTCTTGAGACTGCGCGCAGATTTGTTTTTTTATTTTGTTTAAAAAGCGGTCGTTAGTTTGATCCTTTCTGTATTCCTTTCTTATTTGGAAATACCAAGCAAGCAAATGCACAACTCTGCAATCCGTGGGTATCTCGTGTGTTTTACGAGCCCCCTTATCGGCTGATAACCGCGTTACTGCTCGCCAGTAAGGCGTCTCTCCCGCAGCGTTCAAGGTCTCTCCTCAAGGTGTCGACCCCCTCCGACCCGATCTTTGTATCGAACTTCGTTGCTTTTATCTCAACACTCCCTCCGCGATTGTGAGCGTGAGGGATTGCAACCGCGGCCTCGGGATGGCGATTGCAATGTGGCCGCTGTGGGGTTTTTACATTGTTTAGCCATTGTGGCATTCTAACAGTGGGTGGGATGCGATTACAGAGTTCTGCTGGGTGTGGGATTGCAACCTTGGCCCGAGTGGGATTGTGATGGGACTGGTGGGGGATTGTAATGTCACCGGTGTGGGATTTTAGGGGGTTTCCCCATCGTTCTGACCGTGGATATGGTGAGATTACAATTCTGATACGTGTGGGGTTACAATCATAACTAACGTGGGATTGTAATGCGAGTAGTGTGGGATTATAACTTTTTAGCCATCGTGAGCACTGGGATTCTAACCTGTGGATATGGTGGGATTACAATTCTGATACGTGTGGGATTACAATCATAACTAACGTGGGATTGTAATGCGAGTGGTGTGGGATTATAACTTTTTAGCCATCGTGAGCACTGTGGAATTCTGACCGTGGATATGGTGGGATTACAATTCTGATACGTGTGGGATTACAATAATAACTAAATAAGGATTGTAATGCGAGTGGTGTGGGATTATAACTTTTTAGCCATCGTGAGCACTGTGGGATTCTAACCTGTGGATATGGTGGGATTACAATTCTGATACGTGTGGGATTACAATAATAACTAAATAAGGATTGTAATGTGAGTGGTGTGGGATTATAACTTTTTAGCCATCGTGAGCACTGTGGGATTCTAACCTGTGGATAGGGTCGGATTAAAATTGTGATTACTCTGGGACGAGTTCAATTAATCACCGTCTTGAAATCCCAATTGTGATTACTGTAATGTGGGATTCTGATCAGCACCGCCGTGCGATTACAACTCTGACCAGATCAGCCCAGAGTGTGGTACCCGTTTTGGGATTTCAACATTTTGAAGGATGCGGGATTCTAATAAGTCGAACGGATAAAGGGCGAGTTTATTGAATTCCTTTAACCCCACACCTCTGTCCACCCGGCAGCAGCAGCAGCAACGGCATAAATGAGCACAGCTCAGCAAGTTCACGCTATGCAGGTCATAGTGCGCGGGTGGGGTCTAAGTGTGGGTTACCCCCCCCAGTTAAGACTATTCTTTATTTGAGCAGGTGTAAGGCCCACTGAGCTATTTCGCTTCTTTTTTCGAAGCGACCTGACCACAAATAATAGCGCAGCGATGTGGCTTGCCATGTGGACATTCATAGCAGCCAAATACTCTAAATGCGTGATGTTGATTGTCGGTGTTGGAGCGAAAAACTGGAGATTGCCGGTGAAAAATCCACACGACCACGAGGAGAGAGACACGCAAACTCCAAATATACAGCAGCAGGCGTCAGGGTCGGGATCGAACCCACGACCTCCTGTGTATCAGGCGAGGTAGTTAACATCTCCTAGCCACCGTGGCGCCGGTTAGCCCAAGACGTCTGGCCAGCGTGAAAGAGTAGGCCAAGGTAACCCCACTAGAGAGGGGGGCCTCTACAGCCCCCCTCTCTAAGAGCCCCCTCAAGCGGAGGTGCTTCAGTCAGCAGTGGCGGGAGCGAGCGCTTGCAGGGCTGCGCCTCTTAGCTTTCATCCACACGCGGCGTCCGTGCACAAAGCAACGCTCAGAGCACCGACCGACCGACCGACCGACCGACTGACTGACCGACCGACCGACTGACCGACTGACTGACTGACCGACTGACCGACCGACCGACCGACTGACCGACCGACTGACTGACTGACCGACTGACTGACTGACTGACCGACTGACTGACCGACTGACCGACTGACCGACTGACTGACTGACCGACTGACTGACCGACCGACCGACCGACTGACTGACCGACTGACTGACTGACTGACCGACTGACTGACCGACTGACCGACCGACTGACTGACTGACCGACTGACTGACTGACTGACCGACTGACTGACCGACTGACCGACTGACCGACTGACTGACTGACCGACTGACTGACTGACTGACCGACTGACTGACCGACTGACCGACTGACCGACTGACTGACTGACTGACCGACTGACTGACCGACTGACCGACCGACCGACCGACCGACTGACTGACTGACCGACTGACTGACTGACCGACTGACTGACCGACTGACCGACTGACTGACTGACTGACTGACCGACTGACTGACCGACTGACCGACTGACCGACCGACCGACTGACTGACCGACTGACTGACTGACCGACTGACTGACCGACTGACCGACTGACCGACTGACTGACCGACTGACCGACTGACCGACCGACCGACTGACTGACCGACTGACTGACTGACCGACTGACTGACCGACTGACCGACTGACCGACTGACTGACTGACTGACTGACCGACTGACCGACCGACCGACCGACTGACCGACCGACTGACCGACTGACCGACCGACTGACCGACTGACCGACCGACCGACTGACCGACTGACCGACCGACTGACCGACCTTCAACTGCGACTGTCGGATAATCCGAGTACTCCACGTAGACATCCGCAGTCGTGCGCTCACCGGGCCTGTCGCTCGTTGTTTCTGCGGAAGACAGATTTCATTCGGGCGATGTGTGCGCGTGTGTGTGTGTCAAGGCCGTAGCCATGGAGTCAACATTGGGGGGGAACAAATCTTTCAGGGTGTCTGGGGGTCCCAACCCAGAAAAATATCTAAATTTGAAAACTCATTTCTTGCCTAAAATATTTAAAAAGTTACTAACACACGGGATGGACTTTTTATTTAATTTTTGTACAATTTTTTTACAATAATGTCTAATAGTGTATTGTATTACATTGCTCTGTTTTTAAGTTTTTTACCATTTCTTGTTTCATTGTATGTCATGTTTGAGATTAGGGATTAATAAAGTACAACCATAACCACAATCATATGAACAGAAATCTATGCATTGATTTATATTAAGACAAGTCCGGATATTGTGGCCAAGGTTTAGCAAATTGTTATTTTTATTTACAAAGCATAGCAATTAATTTTTATAGCAATATATTGGGGGGGGGACATTTTGAGCATTATTTGAACATTGGGGGGGGATGTGTGTCCCCCAAAATATATTATAATTACGGCCTCGGTGTGTGTGTGTGTGTCTATCCATCGATCTCGTGTGTGTGTGTGTGCGCTTGTGTGTGTGCGTGTGTGTGTGTGTGTGCGTGTGTGTCTCTATCCATCGACCTCGTGTGTGTGTGCGACTGTGTGGAGCAGTGACGCTTCGGTTAGCCACTCGCGGCCACCGACACCGGTGACGATTGTCTGAACCGGTCCTGGGCCTTCTCTAGGTTGACTCAGCCTCAAATGTGTAAACATCGCCACTCGGGAGCAAAAGCTGCCTACCGATCGACCCACTGTGGTCCAGAGAGACAATAAAAACACCCGTCAGTAACACTGTGTGTGTGCGTGGCCTTAGCAGAAAGAAAAATACATGAGAGGCGACGTTTTGGGCAATGACCCTTCCTCTTCGTGGCACGTAAGCAGCTCAGAGAGCAGAATGTGCCAACTCGGCGCCACGGTGGCTATGAGATGTTAACTACCTCGCCTGGTCTACAGGAGGTCGTGGGTTCGATCCCTACCCTGACGCCTGCTGCTGTGTATTTGGAGTTTGCGTGTCTCTCTCTCTCATCATCATCACGGTGGCTAGGAGATGCTAACTACCTCGCCTGGTGTGCAGGAGGTCGTGGGTTCGATCCCGACCCTGGCGCCTGCTGTATATTTTGAGTTTGCGTGTCTCTCTCTCTCCCTGTAGAGATGTGAACTACCTCGCCTGGTGTGCAGGAGGTCGTGGGTTCGATCCCGACCCTGACGCCTGCTGTATATTTGGAGTTTGCGTGTCTCTCTCTCTCCCTGTAGAGATGTGAACTGCCTCGCCCTGGTGTGCAGGAGGTCGTGGGTTCGATCCCGACCCTGGCGCCTGCTGTATATTTGGAGTTTGCGTGTCTCTCTCTCTCCCTGTAGAGATGTTAACTACCTCGCCTGGTCTACAGGAGGTCGTGGGTTCGATCCCGACCCTGGCGCCTGCTGTATATTTGGAGTTTGCGTGTCTCTCTCTCTCCCTGTAGAGATGTTAACTACCTCGCCTGGTCTACTGGAGGTCGTGGGTTCGATCCCGACCCTGGCGCCTGCTGCTGTCTATTTGGAGTTTGCGTGTCTCTCTCTCTCCCTGTAGAGATGTTAACTACCTCGCCTGGTATACAGGATGTCGTGGGTTCGATCCCGACCCTGGCGCCTGCTGCTGTATATTTGGAGTTTGCGTGTCTCTCTCTCTCTCATCATCATCACGGTGGCTAGGAGATGTTAACTACCTCGCCTGGTCTACAGGAGGTCGTGGGTTCGATTCCTACCCTGACGCCTGCTGCTGTGTATTTGGAGTTTGCGTGTCTCTCTCTCTCATCATCATCACGGTGGCTAGGAGATGTTAACTACCTCGCCTGGTCTACAGGAGGTCGTGGGTTCGATCTCGACCCTGGCGCCTGCTGCTGTATATTTTGAGTTTGCGTGTCTCTCTCTCTCATCATCATCACGGTGGCTAGGAGATGTTAACTACCTCGCCCGGTATACAGGAGGTCGTGGGTTCGATCCCGACCCTGGCGCCTGCTGCTGTATATTTGGAGTTTGCGTGTCTCTCTCCTCGTGGTCGCGCGGATTTTTCTCGGGCTCCTCCGGGTTTTCCCTCCACATTTTAGAATCAACGTCACGCGTTCAGAGGATTTGCCTGCTGCGATACATTTCGCACGCGACGATGATGGCCAGGCCGCTATGCAGCTCAGTGGGGCCTACCTGGTAGATATAACTTACATTTTACTGGTAGGAACCTCCTGGTTACACCAGCCCACAGGGGATGATTTTGTCCATCCGTCGTACATCCAAAAATGGGTGGGGCTGGGTGGAGAGGGGAGGGTGGGAGGGGCTGGGTGGGGAGGGGAGGGTGGGGAGGGTGGGGAAGGGCTGGGTGGGGAGGGGCTGGGTGGGGAGGGGCTGGGTGGGGAGGGGCTGGTCACCCCGTGGTGCCCTTATAAAACTCAACGTTTAACCTACTCACGCCGGCTTGTGCCCGCCCTCACAGTCGGCCATATTTGCGGAATACACCACGCCGCCGTTGACCCTGGCCATTGACCGACCAACCCAACGTTCCTACCAGCTCCCTCCGCAGGAATGTGTTAGTCCAGTCTATGGGTCTCAATCTATCTCTATGGGTCTCTATGCATCTCTATGTGTCTCAACGCAATTAGATTATATGGCTGCTGCTGTACATTTCCACACGGTGACGATGATGAGCCACGAACTTGAGCCATCATTTGTTGTGGCCAGGTCGCCTCTGAAAAAATAATCTGTCCAGCTCAGCGTGGCCCTACCGGGTAAAATAAAAACGTTGTAGTTTAATTCGTTTTTCGAGAAGACGTTCCCCGAATGAAGTCTGCAGGACTACCGGGGCAAGCGTTGTCAGTGAGCACCTATTAAGGTCGGCACGGCGCACGTGCGTAAGGGGACGGCGACGTGACCGGCATCGGCGCCACGGTGACCCCGGCAAAAGCATTCGCTCGTGCCCGTCCGCCTTCGTATCCCCAGCGCTGACACGCGATTCATGGCCGCGACGCACCGCGGTTGAGACGCAACTCACGCATCATCCACGGGGCCACGCGCACCTCCTGGCTCCACTCGCTCCACTGTCCTTGCACCTGGTACCTAGCAGACATCTGGCCGCCGTCGTCGTCGTCATCGTGAGTTTAACACGTGGTAGAGATTTCGCGACCAATGCCATCCATGGTACAGGTTTTTTTTGGGGGGTTAGATCGCGTAAATATAAATGCGTCAGTTTAACACGTAGGTTTTCGCGACCAATATTATTCATAATCAACGTTTTTGGGTTTAGATCGCGTTATTTATAAATGTGTCGTAACCCTCCACCACCCGACACGGCCAATCGGTAAAAAAGTGTCACGTTGACAAAAGACAAATAGTTCACTGCTTTAGCCCACCGGTGTGTTGAAGTGTGAAACCACAACATTTACAATTTTTTTAATGATGACGTCACCCTGCTGCTGCTGCTCTATATTAGAACGGGAGACAGAGCAGAGCTTCACCATTCTGGCGAATTGCCCGATGATGCTGGATGCAATTACCAGCGAAACGTCGTACTCAACAAAAATTGTAAATGTTGTGGATTCACACTTCAACACACCGGTGGGCTAAAGCAGTGAACTATTTTGTCTTCTTGTCAACGTGACACTTTTTTACTGATTGGCCGTGTCGGGTGGTGGAGGGTTACGACACATTTATAAAAAAAAACGCGATCTAAACCCAAAAACGTTGATGATGAATATAAATGCGTCGTTAAATCCGCCACCACCCGACACGGCCAATTTGTCACATACATTAGAAGGTGCCAATTCTGCACGCGTATACACGTCACCATACTTCAATAGCGATTACCGTTGGCACGGCTATTTTTCGCACACACAGTTGACAGGAGGTACAATGACAATGGGCTTGCATACTGCGCACGCATGATGTGCGTTGATTCAATCACGATACAAAGAACCCAAACGGCAATGAACACCCAGTCATTTATGTGTTATCCCATTGTTCATTCATTAATCCCCCCCCCACTTCATGTAAGAAGAAAACACAAACGTTGTCATCGCATCTAGCCCTCTATTTAAGGAACGAATCGGGAGGATTACTCCACAAATTTTGTTGTCGCCTGATGAAGCTGGTTGTAATTACTGGCGAAACGTCGTACTCAGATTGTAAATGTTGTGGATTGGCTCTCCAACACACCGGTGTGCTGTACTAGTAACGAATTGGCACGTTCTGTTTACGTGACAAACCTTACTAATTGGCTGTGTCGGGTGGTGGCGGGTTTAATGACACATTTATATGTTTACGCAATCTAACCCAAAAAAACCTATATTATGGATCATCATCATAATTTGTCGAAGGAATATAAAATGCATGCATCATGTTCATCATCATCATCGCCACCATCATTAATTATTCAAATTAAACGATTGTACTATCATGGTCTACATCCATTAACTTCGATTCCTAATCGTCACGAATGAGATCATGTATGAAATAATTCAATCAATTTAATTAATTCACTGCCATCGTCTACGGAATTCGTTCACTCTCGTCAACTATGCAATTAATTCAATATCGGCATCTGTTAAATTAACTAATCGTCCATGAAAGGAATTCACTGTCAATGACATTAATTTACCGTGAGCATCTGTGAAATTAATTAACTATCGATTACATTAATGCATGATCAATTGCTTTAATTAACTATCAATTACATGCATGCACTATCAATTACATTAATTCACTATCAGCATCTCTGAATGCATTTATTTATTAAAGTAATTCACTATCATCATCATATATTAAACAAATCACTATCAGCATCTATTCAATTAATGTACTGCCAGCATCTATGACATGAATTCACTATTATCATCTCTGAAAGGAATTCATCATTAATTAAAGGAATTCACTATCAATTACATGAATTTACAATCAGCATCTATGATATTAATGCACTATCAATGACATTAATCACGATCATCATCATCTATGAAACAAATCACTATCAGCATCAATATAAATGTACTACCAGCATCTATCAAATAAATTCATCATCATCATCGATAATACAACATTCACCATTCTTATATCATTATCACCATCGTCATGACCATCATCACCATCCCCACCACTTGACCACCGTATTCACCTGCACAACGTGTTCGGTCCCGGGATAAGCGTCCGTAATCAAATATTCTTTACTGTCGTATGGAACCTGGACCTGAAATCATTGAGAGCAACACGAGACACACAAAAAAATGCAAAGACAAAGATTCTTTACTGGCGTATGGAACCTGGACCTGAAATCATTGAGAGCAACACGAGACACACACAAAAATACAAAGACAAAGATTCTTTACTGGCGTATGGAACCTGGACCTGAAATCATTGAGAGCAACACGAGACACACACAAAAATACAAAGACAAAGATTCTTTACTGGCGTATGGAACCTGGACCTGAAATCATTGAGAGCAACACGAGACACACACAAAAATACAAAGACAAAGATTCTTTACTGGCGTATGGAACCTGGACCTGAAATCATTGAGAGCAACACGAGACACACACAAAAATACAAAGACAAAGATTCTTTACTGGCGTATGGAACCTGGACCTGAAATCATTGAGAGCAACACGAGACACACACAAAAATACAAAGACAAATATTCTTTACTGGCGTATGGAACCTGGACCTGAAATCATTGAGAGCAACACGAAACACACACAAAAATACAAAGACAAATATTCCCCGTATAGCCTCAGCAGGATGTTGGGGCAAGTGCCGTTAGCGAGCATCTATGATGGGTGGCCAACACTACGCCCGGCCGCCTTTGTCTCCCTATTGGCGATGTTTACAGATTGCACCAGATACTCATTTGAGGCTGAGTCGACCTAGGGGAGGCCCGGGACCTGTTCAAATGATCGTCACTGGCGGTGGCCGTGAGCAGGAATCTAACCCGGGTCTCCAGGTTCGTTGCGCAGCGCGCTAACCGCTACACTACCGCTCCCCACAACACACACACACAGTAGAATAGTGACCTCTTTCAAGTGGCGCTGGTGCATGGAGCGGTAGCGCAGTCGATAGTTCAGGAGGAAGATCTCGGCCTCGATCCACGTGGCGGGAGACTCCCACGTGATGATGACGTCGGAGGGAGCCGTGGGGTCGTGGTAGCCGCACACAGACAGCGGCGGGTCGGGCTGCACTGATCACCATCATCATCATCAGAATCATCGATTAATCATCATTGTCTTTATTGTTTATCGCAAGAGCATTATCATCATCGTCATCGATTAGTCGTCCTAATTGATAATTGCCGGTGATATCGAATAATCATCATCATCGATAATTGTTGTTATTATCGATTAGTCATCATCATTGATAACCATAGTTATTATTGACGAGTCGCTATCGCCGATTAAATGCTCGTCATCATCAAGTAATCATCATAATCGTCACCATCGCTTCACATATATAATCGGCCGCTATTAATCATAATTCCACTAAGCATGATCATCATTGAATAAGCATCATCATGAAGTAGTTGTCACCGTCATTATAATAATCGATTAATCATTGTAGTCGTCACCATCATTGAATCGGCTTCATCATTATCGTCATCATGGATTAATAATCACCGTCAATCTTCCTCCTATTTATAAAAGTTAAAAATTGTCTGTTTGTCGGTTTGTGGCTTTGTGTGTTCGCGCGCTTGCGAAGGATTTGGCTCTCCAACGGTGGGGTTTACGCCAAATAAAAATATCCAGGTACCACGGCGCAAGCCCCGCCGTGAGCAAGCGCTATTCCTTTTTCACATCCGTCAACTTTCAATAAGTTTAATTAGCGAATTAGTGCGATTTTTTTGCGCTATCTCTTTATTTATTTATGACGCATGCACGACCATACCAACTCACGCGCCATTGGTGGGGGGGACGGCCCATGCCAAGTCGCACGCCTTCGGTGGGAGTGAGGGGGACATTTTCTTTTGCGTTAAAAATGCTTTAAAAATACACTCAACGCTGAGCTTAAATCGTCAGTGTGTGATGTCCCCCCTACCCCGATGCGTGCAGTTACTAACATATACAGTCGCTAGATGCTACCACTATAGGCCGTAGATATTACTGCAGAGCGGCCGGGGAGATCGTGGCTGGGGGGGGGGGGGGGTAGCAGCCCAGCCCCAGCCTGCCAAGGTGCCACCTCGGCCGGCTGGACAATCTAGGCGAGACCGGAGGCTCTGCATGGGACTAGGCCTCACCACGCCACTCTGTCAGGTTAGTAGTTTGTGCTATAGAGTAGATAAATACTGCTATAGAGTCAGCATGTACTACTGTAGTAATAGCAGGTACCACCACAGTCAGTACGCACTGCTGTTAGATTTTTACGAGTAGTTTTGAAAGATTTTTTTGGCCGGGGCAACGCCGGGTATATAAGCTAATAAAAGATAATACATATAATTGATTATCAATCACCATCATCGTGATGGTGGTGATGATGATGATGATTATAGTGGTGACCAGGGGCGGTTTCTTCATTAGGGTGATTGGGCGACGCATCACCAATGTCATTCAACCACAGAGTCACGCTAGCCGTCACTGTGCCTCTGGATATAGTCCAATCAGCGTCATGCTACGTTCTGTGGAGTACCGCCTCTTTTTGGGCGATTTCCCTCCAGCTGAGAATCGCCCCGAGTGGCCCCATAGACTTACATTCAAATATGTTTTTTTTCGAACGGGGGCGCTGCAATGCATTCTCTATGGCTTCCGGGAGGGCTCGCCCTAACGTGCTTACGTCATCATACGTGCTTACGTCATCATACGTAAGCACGTTTCATCCAACAATATAATTTGTCGCCACCTAGTGGAATCTTTAATAAAATAAACTTGAGTGGTTTGTTTTAATAGTGAGTATAGAAACATTATTATTTGTTTCTTTCGGTTAAGTCACGTCTAAAGATAAAATAATAAATTAAATTAAATAATAGAATACGACGTTTCGATTGCAACACAAGCAATCATCATCAGGTATAATGAAATAGCGACATAAAATCTAACCAGAAAACTATAGACAGACATATTAGCAGACAGATATCACCAAGATACATAGCGAGAGCAACACAGGTAACAGAGAGGGGTGATCGTCTCTGTGGGGTGGCCTTAAATAGACAGAGGGGGGGCGGAGGCAGAGAGATGGAGGAGGGTTAGAGAAAAAATTAGCATATCAATGAGTGGTCAACAGACGTGGTGCTGCGAATGCGATGGCACGGCAAGCAAGCCTGAAAATCAGGAGAAGGACACACTAAAATTAAATAACCTAGTAAAATATCGAAATGTAATGTAATACAACACAGAGGGTCGGTCAACACACAATTAACGCATAGCCTGGTTGATTACGTATTTCAAAGATTGCTAAGTTAGAATTTAAGTGTGAACAATCTAAAGAGAGGACACAGGCAGAGAAAACAAGTCGCCAGAGAGAGAGAAAAAAGATAAGCTTAAAACTTCCCCGTAGCAGTGGTTCAATCTTAATTTTAGAACTTTCGTGACTGCAGGAATTATTATTTGTTTCTTTCGGTTAAGTCACGTCTAAAGATAAATAATAATTTACATGCTTAAGCTGTTAATTTATCCATTGCATGGGTGGACCTTATCCTTATCAATCATCCAGACATTTGCCCCCCCTGAGAGATTTTGCAGGAGCTGCCACTGGTGGTGACGATAGTGATGATGATGACAATGGTGATGATGATAGTGGCCATGATGGTGTCCATTATGATGGTGACGATGGTGATGATGACGACGATGGTGATGATGACGATGGTGTTGATGATGATGACGATGGTGGTGACGATGATGATGATGATGTCGGTGATGGTGATGATGATAATGATGATGGTGGCAATGATGACGATGGTGACGATGATGACGACGGTGACAATGATAACGATGGTGATGATTGTGACGACGATGATGACAATGGTCACGATGGTGATGTCGAAAGTAACGATAGTGATGATAACGGTGATGATGGTGGTGACGATGGTGTCGACGATGGTGAGAATGATGACGATGGATATGATGATGATGGTGATGCTGGTGTCGATGTTGACGATGATGACGATGGTGATGATCGTAATGATGATGATGGTGATGATGGTGTCGGCGATGGTGACGATGGTGACGATGATGATGGTGACGATGGTGTCGACAATGGTGACAATGATGACGATGGTGACGACGGTAATGATGATGGTGATGATGGTGATAATGGTGACGATGATAACGATGGTGACGATGGCGACGATGACGATGGTGACAATGGTGTCGACGATGGTGATGATGATGACGATGATGATGGTGACGATGGTTGTGACGATGGTGACGATGATGATGGTGACGACGGTAACGATGGTGACGACGGTAACGATGGTGGCGACGACGACGATAAAGACGACGCTCGTGAAGATCTGCAGTACCGATTTCTTCGAACTCGAAGCTGACGATGGCGGCGCTGCTCTCCCCGAAGGCGTTGCGGGCGCGCACCGTGACGCGGTAGGGGCTGGTGCTGAACAGCACGATCAGGTCTATCGTGCAGCTGGGGCCCTCGGCCACCTTGCACTCGAACTCACGGCCTTGTTCTAGGAAATCGTGACTGGGCAAACATCGTCATCGCCGTCATCATCGTCGTGGTCGTCATCGTAAGTTGATCATCGTCATCACCATTGATTGATCATCATCACCAGATTGATATTCATCGCCGTCATCATCATCATAGATCGATCTTTATCGGCATCATCATCACCAATGATTGATCATCGTTGCCATATATTGATCATTATTGTCATAATCGTAGATTGATCATAATCGTCAATGACTGATCATCATTACCATAGATTGGTTAGCACCGTCGTCATCATCACCATATATTGATCATTATCGTCATCATGATCGTATATTGATCACCATCGTCATCATCGTCATTATCATCACCATTGATTGATCACCACCACCGTAGAGTGATCATTATCGTCATAATAATCACCATTGATTGATCGCTGTCGTCATCATTACATATATTTACCATTGTCATCACCATAGATTGATCATTGTCATTATCATCACCACAGAATGATCATTGTCATCATTGCCATCATTATCACCACAGATTGATCATCATAATCATCGCACTCCATCTCACGATCTGCCACGCCTCCATCAGCGAGTGACTGGCAACGGGTCATCATCGGTAGTAAAAGTCATAATAAAAATGAAATAACAGTTATAATAACATTTTTCCGATCAATTCATCATCACATATTCATCATCATCAGTACACTCGATCCAGCAGATTGACTGAGAACGGGTTCATCATTAGAATATCATCATTTATTAATCATTGTCATCAATTAATTGATTCATCATTATCTTGACCATTGCTATGATGACAACTTCTAAGGCGCTGTACATAGTCAATACATAGGTAACGCATGAGGTGTTACAGATGTATGTTCAACGTCTTTCGCACCGTACGTAGCCAAACCGCGCTAATCGGAGTGTGCGGGGGAAGGACAAACCAACTAAACACAAAATGCAGCTCAAAAGAAATGGGTGTGTCATTCCAGATGATGATGATGATTGAAATGTCGACAGCTCCAGTGGCTTCCTAACATCGGAAGGAAGGAGAGAGCTGAGCAATCATTGGAAAGATGTGATTAACCATGCAAAAAAGATTTAACTACACTTATTTGACCAATCTTATTTATTATTTGACAGACAACTATTACAGGTGTACCATGTTTGCCATGTTCACCATGTTTAGTTGTCACAAACCATAAAAAAGGCTCACCCTCTTAAGCCTCACCTTACCATATGAATAAAAAGTGTGCTGTACTTGGCCCTTCCCCCCTCTCCAACCAATTATATAAACGGAGTGGTAGGTCCTGCAATCTCTCATTTACTTGATACAGCTGTCGTGGCTGTGACGGTTCCACCTGAAGACGGAAGCTTGTGTTGCTTCCGAAACGTCGTGATTTTTATTTTATTTTACTTTTATTAATTTGAATGTTTTAACCTACGTGACTTTACCGAAAAAACTTAAGAATAAAAAAAGGAGAGAGCGTTCCAGACGGCCGCAGCAGCGGCGCTTCTGAAAGCGCCGCCGCGGGCGTTGCGGCTATTGGCCAATTAATGGGAGTAAGCCGGAGCACCCGGAGAAAACGCAACGCGTGCGAGCAAGGGGGCAACACTCTATCCCGTGCAGATGGAACAAACGGAGATTAAGTCCCAGAGATCGTCGTTGATGTACCGCCTCCTCGTGGCGAGCCAGCGGTACTGCTCTTCCTCGACGCTCCCACGGGAAGGGAGTAGCTTCGCGACATCCCTGTGTGATCCCCCCCCCCCCAACCTCCCTCGCTGCTGGCTCCACAGTGCTGGGTAGGCCTCGGCAAGGTAAGGTACAGTAATTGTACCCTTTTTACCGGGTAAAAGGGTAAAGGTAAAGGGTAAATGTGTCGACATGCCAAGGGGTAAGGGTAAAGGGTAGGCTCGTTGTTTTTACACTTTTACCTTACCTGCTAAAGGGTAGAAGGTAGGGTAGAGTGATTGTATTGTGGTAAGGTAAAAGGTAGGGTAAAGGTAGGCTCGTTGTTTTTACACTTTTACCTTACCTTGCCGAGGCCTAGTGCTGAGTTACAGGCCCCCCCCCACACAGCTACCCCGGCTAATTGGCCATGATCACGAACGACTCGTGACAGTAAGAGCGTCGTCATCATCGGCATCGCGATCTGTTCGCCGTTAGCATCATATACTAATCATCTCGATTTAAAGCTTTCGTGACTGCAGGGATTCATCTTCTTGGTTCTTTCGGTAAAGTCGCGGAGAAAGGAAATAATAAAATAATAAAATAAAACATAATAAAACAATTCTCACGACGTTTCGGCCACAACGCAAGCAGCCGTCCTCAGGTGAATAACAGAATCTGTCAGACGCTGTCTTTCCGACAGACCTGTTCTTCACCTGAGGACGGCTGCTTGCGTTGTGGCCGAAACGTCGTGAGAATTATTTTATTATGTTTTATTTTTATTATTTTATTATTTCCCTTCTACGTGACTTTACCGAAAGAACCAAGAAGATACTAATAATCATCATCATAATTATCGACCAATTACCATTGTGCATAACGGGTTTCATTTAAGCCGCGTCTGGCCGGGTAAGCGAGCAGTAAAGCACCTCGGACCGGCACCACCACATCCAGTATACCCTCGCGCTGTCACCGTGACGACGAGCAAAGTGCCCACTTCAATCCGCCAGCGACCCGGGAAACACGTCGTGTCCCCATGTCTGCCTGCGCCTCCCCGTGTCGTCTACCCCCGTGTCTATCCCTGCGTCTCCCCTTGTCTCCCCCATGTCTCCCCGTGTCTCCCGTGTCTATCCCTGTTTCTCCCTGCGTCTCCCCGTGTCTCCCCCATGTCTCCTTGCGTCTCCCGTGTCTTTCCCTATGTCTCCCCGTGTCTATCCCTGTGTCCCCATGTCTCCCTGCGCCTCCCCGTGTCGTCTACCCCCGTGTCTCCCCGTGTCTCCCCGTGTCTATCCCTGAGTCTCCCTATGTCTACCAGTGTCTCTACGTGTTGTCCCCCCCCCCCCCCCCGTGTATCCCAGCCGCACCTGTAGGTGGCAGTGATGTTCTCCAGGGGGAACTTCCCGTCCCCGAGTTTCCACGAACAGCGGAACTCCTTCACGATGTCCCGGGCACGGCACCTGAGATCAGTCGGAGCTGCCGGAGGCTCTGCGCACGGAGACACGGAGATATGGGGACACGGAGACATGGAGACACGGAGACACGGGGACATGGAGACACGGGGACACGGAGACACGGAGACATGGAGACACGGGGACACGGAGACACGAAGACACGGAGATATGGAGACACGGGGACATGGAGACACGGAGACACGGGGACACGGAGACACGGGGACACGGAGACACGGAGACATGGAGACACGGGGACATGGAGACTCGGGGACACGGAGACACGGAGACAAGGGGACACGGGGACACGGAGACACGGGGACACGGAGATACGGGGACACGGAGACACAGAGACACGGGGACATGGAGATATGGAGACACGGAAATACGGGGACACGGGACACTGGGATATGGGGACACGGGGACACGGAGACATGGAGATACGAGACACCGAGATACGGAGACACGGAGACACGGAGGCACGGATACATGGAACCACGAGGACATGGGGACACAGAGACACGGAGACACGGGGACACGGGAGCAGGGAGCCACGGGGAAACAGACACAGACTTGGTGCTATGCAGACACGGAGACGAGTAGCTTCATTGACTGATTTCATCACCCGCTCATGAACTAACTCATGTACTGACTCGTTGACTAACTAATTCACCAACTCATTGACAAACACATTGAATGGCCCATTGAAACTCAACTAGCTCGTTGACTAACTCACCGAATAACCCATTAACGACTGCCTGCCCGACTCTCTGACTCAATGACCGGCTCGACGAATGAACGAACGAAAGAACGAATGAACGAATCAATGAACGAACGATTGAATGAATGAACGAACGATTGAACGAATTAATGAACGAAATAATGAACGAAATAATGAACGAAATAATTAACGATTGAATGAACTAATCAACGAATTAATGAACGATTGAATGAATGAACGAACGATTGAATGAATTAATGAACGAAATAATGAACGAAATAATGAACGATTGAACGAACGAATCAACGAATTAATGAACGATTGAATGAATGAACGAACGATTGAACGAATGACAAGTCACCTCCGGTCACGATGCGCACGGCTGAGAGGATCCTTCCCGAGGGGCTCTCCACGCACTCGTAGCGACCCCCGTCGCTCGGCCCCACCGAGGGGATGAGCAGGAGCCCGGGGTCACCGGGGTCACCGGGGTCACCGGGGTCACCAGGGTCACCGGGGCTCGCGACAGCCCCGACGGGGACTGCCCCCGGGTCCACGAGGCGTCTCCAAGACAACCGCGTCCCCGTCGACTCCGGGGAGGGGCAGGGCAACGAGACGGACTTGCCCAGAGCCACGTGGAGTACGGGGGTGGTGGTGGAGGAGGTGGTGGTGGTGGTTGTAGTGGTGGTATAGGGAAAATCTGATGCGGAAATGTCGACGAGATATCGTTAATATCATTGCAATGCACGACATTGTCATGTTATCATCATCATCATTGTCGGCGTGGTTATCATAATTAATTAATCGTCATCGTTGACAACATCGTCAATATCCTCATTGTCCCTATCATTGTAGTTATCAGAATAGTCGTTGTCTTAATCATCATCATCATCATCGCTTCATCGTCTTCATTGTCATTATCGGAATCCTCATCACTGCTCTCATCTTGACTTAACGCTTTCGTGACTGCAGTGATTCATATTCTTGGGTCTCGGTAAAGTCACGTAGATGGGTTCAAATAAAACGTCGTAATTTTTTGTTATTTTTTGGTTATTTTATTTGAACCTATCTACGTGACTTTACCAAAAGACCCAAGAATACGCTCTCATCTTAATCATCATCATCACCGGCACAATCATCGGTAGGCTTCACAATCAGATTTCAATCCACGCACGCGCGCACATGAGTCGAGATCAGACCGCACGCAGCTCTTTAACAAAACAAACAAAAACGCACAAAGATCCCCCGTATAATTTCGATTTAAAGCTTTCGTGACTGCAGGGATTCATCTTCTTGGTTGATAATTGGTTTTTTACCCTTCTATCTGGCAACAAAACTGACACCTTTTTACAAGGAGTCATGTTTGAATACACCGCAATACCTGCAGTCATAATACAAACAAAAGAACATAACTCTGATAATGTGCACTGTCCTTGAAGTTGATTGGTCCACACCCGAGACAGCTTTCCTTAGAGCCTAGTCTCACATGGGTTGGACCAGATGACGCCAAACGGCGCACAACTCAACGACAATGCACCATCAGAGTATGAGAGCTCGGGGCAAGCATCTACACTATGGGAACCTCATTTGCCAGTAATATATTTTTTACTGGCAAATGAGGTTCCCATAGTGTAGATCTTCTTGGTTCTTTCGGTAAAGTCACGTAGAATGGAAATAATAAAATAATAAAAATAAAACATAATAAAATAATTCTCACGACGTTTCGGCCACAACGCAAGCAGCCGTCCTCAGGTGGAGAGCAGGTCTTCAGACTCTGTCTTCTCGACAGACCTGCTCTCCACCTGAGGACGGCTGCTTGCGTTGTGGCCGAAACGTCGTGAGAATTATTTTATTATGTTTTATTTTTATTATTTCCATTCTACGTGACTTTACCGAAAGAACTAAGAAGAAGAAAGATCCCCCGTATTGCACCTCCGATTAGCACGCGTTGGCTGTGTAATGTGCGAAAGAAGTTCAACATACACATATACAAGAGGCTGTTCGGGAAAGTGAACTTCAAACCTAGACCACTCGCGCGACTATCGCGGTCAGCCGTGCAGTGCCGGATTATCCTCGTAGCACAAGTAGCTACTACACAAGTAGCTACTACACGTGTAGCAGCTATACGTGTAGCAGCTACACGTGTAACATCTACACGTGTAGCAGCTACACGTGTAGTAGCTACATGTGTAGTAGCTACAGTAGTAGTAGCTGCTACATATGTAGTAGCTACGGACCCCGCACTTTCAAGGGCCCCGCGCTAAATGCTTTCAAGCTATCAATTCCGTTTGAGTGATTCTGCACTTGCTCTATTACTATAGTACTATACCACTATACCGCCTTCAACTTTTAGGAACGACTGGGTGTCTAAGATTAGATATTCGTCGTGTTATCTGGCTATATAGCTAATGAAAAAATACAATTACCGTACATTAATATGCAAGTTCAAAAATGTATTTATAATATTTACGTGTTTTTTTTATTTAGGGCCCCTTTGTAGCATGTTGCTTAACACCGGCACTGCAGCTGTGGCCACTCCACCGAGCTCTGTGACCCTCACTGGCGGATCGCAACGGGCTCCCCGATCTAACCCCATCACCTCCCGCAGTATCGACGAAAGACAAAGATCACCCGTGTAGCCTCAGCAGTCTTTTGGGGTCAAGTGCTGTTTACCGAGGTGCACCTAAGAAGGCCGGCGCGGCACACGAAGGGGGTGGGTGGCCATCAACCACGCCCGGCCGCCTTTATCTCCCCAGTGGCGATATTTACACAAACTATGAAAAATCTAATTTTTTATTTTACCAGGTTAGGCCCACTGAGCTACGTAGATTTTTTCAGAAGCGACTTGGCCACAAATGATAACGAAGTGGCTTATCATCGTGCGGGAATTTATATCAGTAGCCAAATGTTGTGAACGCGTGTTTCTCAGTTGTGGAGGGAGAAAACCCCGAGGACCCGGAGTGAAAATCTACGCGACCACGTGGAGAGAGACACACAAACTCCAAATATACAGCAGCAGGCGTCAGGGCCGGAATCGAACCCACGACCCCCTGTATACCAGGCGAGGCAGTTAACATCTAGCGGAGGCCCAGGACCGGTTGAGATATTCGTCACTCGTGTTGGCCGTGAGCGGGAATCGAACCCGTGTGTCTATGCCGGGTTCGTAGCGTGACGCGCGCTAACCGCTGCGCCACCGCTCCCCCCGTACAGCACCGTCGCCATCTATTGAAAGAAGTTCATATTAATTTTAGATTTGAAACTTTCGTGACTGCAAGGATTCATACTCTTAGGTTTTTATTTTTTTCGGTAAAGTCACGTAGGTAAAAAAAATAATAAAAATAAAATTAAAATAAATGAAAATAACTTAATTAAATCACGACGTTTCGGAGGCAACACAAGTCTCCGTCTTCAGGTGGGACCGTCACAGCCAAATTTACCGTATCAAGTGGCTCACTTGTGTTGCCTCCGAAACGTCGTGATTTGATTGATTTATTTTCATTTATTTTATTTTTATAATTTTTTTACCTACGTGACTTTACCGAAAAAATCCTAAGAGTAAGTTAATATTACTCTTTGGTCCTTTCGGTAAAGTCACGTAGGTAGAAAATAAATCACGACGTTTCGGGCGCAACACAAGTGTGCTTTCTCAACTGATGATGGACGCTTGTGTTGCGCCCGAAACGTCGCGATTTATTTTATTTTCTACCCACGTGACTTTACCGAAAGAACCAAAGAGTATGGATTCCTGCAGTAACGAAAGCTTAAAATCAAGATTGAATTTCGATTTAAAGCTTTCGTGACTGCAGGGATTCATATTCTTGGTTCTTTCGGTAAAGTCACGTAGAAGGGAAATAATAAAATAATACAAATTAAACATAAACTAATTCTCACGACGTTTCGGCCACAACGCAAGCAGCCGTCCTCAGGTGAAGAACCGGTCTGTTCTTCACCTGAGGACGGCTGTTTGCGTTGTGGCCGAAACGTCATGAGAATTATTTTATTATGTTTTATTTTTATTATTTTGTTATTTCCCTTCTACGTGACTTTACCGAAAGAACCAAGAATATCAAGATTGAAGTTAACATTCTTTTGTATCAATGTACTACACATTCTTAGTTGGGAGGTATTCATTTTCCATTATCTGTAATTGAGAAGTTGTTGCATGCTGATGTCAGCCACTGCTCTAGAAACGCGCCTCTTGATTGTATAGAGTCTGCTGCTGCTGCTGCTGTAAAAAGCTCACGTGGCTATAAGCCACTTTGCTTATAAAAAAAAATAGCAACGTAGTTCAGTGGGCCTTACCTGGTAAGATGAAACATCGTTTAGTTTTATTTGTATATATATATATATTTTAGTCGTGTGGTTACCTTTCCATTATTTTGCACTCAAACCGCGTGTTTTGTATTAGTTTATAGTATCGTTTGTTGATAATTGGTTTTTTACCCTTCTATCTGGCAACAAAACTGACACCTTTTTTTACAAGGAGTCATGTTTGCATAGACCACAATACCTGCAGTCATAATGCAAACAAAAAACATAACTCTGTTATGTAAAAACATAACATTATGACTGCAGGTATTGTGGTCTATGCAAACATGACTCCTTGTAAAAAAAGGTGTCAGTTTTGTTGCCAGATAAAAGGGTAAAAAACCCAATTATCATATTTTTTACTGGCAAATGAGGTTCCAATGGACTATCGTTTGTTGTTGGAACGTTTTGTGACCTGCCCCTACTGGACACGTGATCTTTAAAAATAACTTTATATCTCATCGGATTCCTCCAGTCTCAATAAATATTCAGATTGTGATTCTAAATACTGAGCGGCGGCTCAGTGTTACAATATGAAGTTACAGCTACTATGACGAAAGTCCTCAGTGCCGTACCCATCACCCCACACGGTTAACCCGTTATTCTTGCACAGGTAAATCGAGGTTTCAGGTCCGTACGGCGTACAGGTCGTTTCAATACGGGCAACAGCTAAACTATCTCTTTGTTTGTGTTGGGACTTTTTAGGATGAACGTTGAGATGTTTAAGGGGCACGGAGTAACAAATAAGGTCTACATTGGTCTAAATAAGGTAGGCACTCTAGGAACCTCATTTGCCAGTAAAAAATATGATAATTGGTTTTTTACCCTTCTATCTGGCAACAAAACTGACACTTTTTTTTACAAGGAGTCATGTTTGCATAGACCATAATACCTGCAGTCATAATGTTATGTTTTTACGTAACAGAGTTGTTTTTTGTTTGCATTATGACTGCAGGTATTGTGGTCTATGCAAACATGACTCCTTGTAAAAAAGGTGTCCGTTTTGTTGCCAGATAGAAGGGTAAAAAAACTATTATCAAGGTAGGCACTGATAAGGGGTTGACAGGCATGTCCTATACATTACACACTACTATACACTCCTACACAACTATAACACTACTATACCATATACTATCATACCTGTCAACCCATACGGTTTACTTCGTATTCTTGTACAGGGAAATTGAGTGTTTAGATCCATAAAGCGTACAGCCGTTTCAATAATGGGTTGACAGGTATGTATTGATAAATACACGAATGGTGATTGTCTTTTTGTTTTAAGCTGAGTCGACCGAGGGGAGGCCCAGGACCGGTACAAATAATCGTCACTGGTGTTGGCCGTGAGCGCGAATCGAACCCGGGTCGCCGGGTTCATAGCGCAGCGCACTAACCACGCTCCCCCCACACATAAACACACATGCAACTTTGTAGGATGAACTTTGAGATTTATATGGGCACCGGGGTGACCAATACGGTCTGAATTGGTCTATAATAAGGCAGGGCCACTGATAAGGGGTTGACGGGTTTGTAGTGGTGAGTACTAGTGGTGAGTGTAGTCGTGGTGATGGTCTATTTGTTTGTGTTTCTCCCTTGTGATGGAACTTTGTAGGATGAACGTTGAGATTCATAAGGGGCACGGGGGTGACCAATACGGTCTGAATTGGTCTGTAGCAAGGCAGGGCCACTGACAAGGAGTTGACAGGTATGTAGTGGTGAGTGTACTAGTGGTGATTGTCTATTTGTGTGTTTCTCCCTTGTGATGGGACTTTGTAGGATGAACGTTGAGATTCATAAGGGGCACGGGGTGACCAATACGGTCTGAATTGGTCTGTAACAAGGCAGGGCCACTGACAAGGGGTAGACTGGTGTGCAGTGCCATCACTCACCAGCATTGACGGACGGTTGGCTCATCAAGAGCGCGGTCATCACCAGAATGAGCGTCTTCTCCGCGCGCTCCATCGCGACCCGCGAAGATCGATCCGCAGACCCAAGCGACTGGTGGTGAATTCAGTGTTTGCAGGGGGAGTCACGGTTTTGAATGTTGCGCCATTTGGGTCGTGGTGTAATGGCAGTGTAACGGGTGATGATGATGCTGCTGCTGCTGGTGGTGTTGTGGTGCTGTTTTGGGGTGCTGTTGTGGTGGTGCTGTTGTGGTGTGGTGCTGGTGTTGTTGCGGTGGTGTTTCTCTGTACCCTGTACCACTATGCTGATGTACAATTGCCTGAATGGCAGTCAGCGTTAACATTTCCTTACAATTAGATTCTACACATACATAAGACAAAGATCCCCCGGATAGCCTTATCAGGTTGTTGAGGCAAGTGCTGTTATGAAGGCCGGTACGGCACACGAGGGGCTGGGTTATCAACAACACGCCCGTCCGCCTTTGTCTCCCCAGTGTTGATGCGTCCACACCGCACCAGGTACTCATTTGAGGCTGAGTCGACCTAAGGGAGGCCCAGGACCGGTTAAAATAATCGTCACTGGTGTTGGCCGTGAGCAGGAATCGAACTCGGGTCGCCAGGTTCACACCAGCGCACTAACCACTACACTACCGCTCCCCACATACGTATACACACACATACATATCCACATATATCCTGTAACACCTCGCCATATACTTACATGAGTACGTGACAAAGCTCTATCCTATGGTCCCTGTTAAACTTGACCTAGATATCCCGATTATAACAGACTAAGTAAGCATGAACACAAATACAGAATACTAAAAAAAAACCCCACTTCTTTTTCAACTCGTATCCTTGGTGTGAGCAGAACCAAATCGAAATGAAATCTGTCACGCGTCCTATATATATGGAAAACGGATGCAATGGTATGTATATATATTTATTTATTTTCTACAGACAATTGGGAACACAATCGTACCTCCCCGAGTTGGCTCCCACCCACCCACCCTGTAAAAACCAAGGCGCCTCCAACATCCTATCCTCCGTCTGTCAAAACATCCCCTTCACACGGGGAGGGGAGTCCCTGGCACCACGACTTCATCACGGAACTTGAGCGAGAGAATTAAAACGTGCACATCTTGTGCCGAGTAAAACCCCTGTTGACGGCCACCCATTACAACGACTAATCGCTTAACGACAGGCCTCCATTGAGTCCAATGTGCAGTGTATAGTCGTGTAGAGTATAGTGTAGTGTATAGTGTAGAGTAGAACCCGTCTTAACGACCACCCTGTCAACGACTAATCGCTTAACGACAGGCCTCCATTGAGTCCAATGTGCAGTGTATAGTCGTGTAGAGTATAGTAGTGTATAGTGTAGTGTATAGTGTAGAGTAGAACCCGTCTTAACGACCACCCTGTCAACGACTAATCGCTTAACGACAGGCCTCCATTGAGTCCAATGTGCAGTGTATAGTCGTGTAGAGTATAGTGTAGTGTATAGTGTAGAGTAGAACCCGTCTTAACGACCACCCTGTTAACGACTAATCGCTTAACGACAGGCCTCCATAGACACTTAATGTGTTCGCTTAACGACCATTTCCCCTGTTAATGACGAGCACGCGACCGCCAATTTCGGTCAATCGGCGAGCTCCAAAGTTGACTGACCAGGCCTTGGTCAACCAGCGACGTCCATTCATGAGCGTGTGGGGCATGGTTTACATTCGATGCTATTGGAACGAATTGAGCCATTCAAGTATATTTCCTATACTCGCTAAGGACCAAATCACTTAACGACCGGTTTCGTGGAACCAATTACCATCGTTAAGAAGGGTTCTCCTGTGTGTATATATATGCATGTTTATATGTATGTGTGTGGAATTGGCACAGTAGAGGGCACATCCGGTGCATCTGCCAGTCATCTCAAGTCAACCCACGGCACCTGGGTCTGTTTCGTGAGCCCCCTCTGTCAGCGAGCTTTCGACAACTTCACGTGGCCTCAAAGTGCTGCTGGCCTGGCACAGGCGCCGTGCTGATGCCGCTGCCACCGCGTGGCGGGTGCTGTTGTGTGTGGAGTGGTGGCAGTGGTTTGCTCAATCCTGGCCACGGTTCAACATCTGCGGCAAAATCAGGCGCGGTTCGTCCACGAAGGGCGTCGCCCCAACAAGCGGCAGGAGATGAGCAATTATTTTTCTAATAAAAAAAATACTTTTCCATAAATTTGTTTCGTTGCGTTTAAAACATGTAAAATGATTCTTTCAACTTATTCTAAGGTTTTTTCGGTAAAGTCACGTGGGTAAAAAAATAAAATTAATTTAATTTTTTTACCTATGTAACTTTACCGAAAAAACCTAAGAATATGAATCCTTGCAGTCACGAAAACTTCAAATCTAGATTCTTTCAACGTTAATTGCCTAATGAAGATAACATTTTAAGTTGTTCGTATTAGAAACAGCTGCAACGCCACAAGTCTGATTTGTGCTGCCTCGGAGAGGGTCTCGGGGCGGCTGTGAAGAGATTTCCCTTCATTCGTTGCGATTAGCAGCTTCGCATTGTAGCCACGTCGTTTGAGACCCATTCAGGGCGGTGGAAGAGGCGCCCGTGGCTGTGACGACCATGTCACAACACGAGGTGGCACCGTGCAAATGTAGCAGGTCCAGTCTACACCCTCTCGGCATTTGGCAGTGTCAACGGGGTTGTGTAGTGTGGACTTGAGGGTCATGGCGACAGCATTCAAGTGCTTTGTTGTTGTTTCGTGTTGTTTATAAATGCCTACCGTTAGTAGATAAGCTATATCACTTTCACGGGAATGCCGATAACATGACGAGGTTTTTCTTAATTAGAACACCATCATTTAAGAGGTCACTCGCAACATCTCCACCTAGCGGAAATGTCATGAGCCGCCACTGGGCAAAATATATCTGACTAGCTTCTAGGCCTCAAAGCGGGCCATCGTGTTACTATGTGGTCCGTGGTTTGAGGCAGAGAGTCACATGGAGATACATAATAAAAACCCACAGACTCACACAGACACCCAAAGTCTCACAAACTTAAATAGCGAGGAGCAGAAATTCTGACGGTGAAATTCAAAGTGGGCGGTGGCGTTACTCTGCCGTCCGCGGTTTGATATTGGTGACCGGAGTCACACCGTCGGTTATTCACAATCCCATTAAGGCAAAATATATACACAAAAGCACGTGCACTTGTCGCTACAGGATCCAGTTTCAGGAGGCGACAAACTCCATCTCGGGTTTTCCAGTCTCAAGTAACGCATGCAGGTGGATCGGCTGATCATTGAAATGATAACGCAACGTGTGGGGGCGGTGATGATGTTGACTAATAAATGTTTGACAATGCTGCTGCAGATGATTACGAATTAAAGACGGTGATTATGATGCTGCTGCAACTGCTGCTGATGATTGATGACTATGATGATGCTCCTGATGATGAAGACTGGTGGATGACGATTATTATGTTTATGCTGTTGATAACGATGATTATCAATGGATGACGATGGTAATGCTACAAAACTCGAAAGTGTTCTTTGGAAACATGATCATTAAATAATTTAGGATTTGCTTCAATAAGCAACAGCACACAGAAGAGGCCTATGTGTAAACTATACTCATATCACAGCTTCGTACCCAAGCTGCTAACAAGTAGGCTTTCGCGACCAATATCATCCATAATATAGGTTTTTTTGGGTAATATCGCGTAAATATAAATACAAGAACAGCATACCGGGCAATGTTGTGGATTTGCTCTCCAACACACCGGTGTGTTGTACTAGTAACGAATTGGCACGTTCTGTTTACGTGACAAACCTTGCTAATTGGCTGTGTCGGGTGGCGGCGGGTTTAACGACACATTTATATTTACGCGATCTAACCCAAAAAAATATATATATTATGGACCCAAACTGCTGCTCGCTTAACGAGTTAACACGGCTCGTAAGTAAGGTGCGGGGATCGCATGGCGAGACAGCGGACATCGGAGGAATGTTTTCGGTGTGGGCGGCAAAAACCATCCACACGCTTGCACAAAATTGATTGGTCAACGTCCCGTTCAAGTATCCTTCAGACGAAAGAACCTGCAAAACACACACACACAACACGCTTGTGAGTAGTCCGTCAACTGCACACAGTCACATTTGCAAATGCGATTTGTAACTTTGATCATTACCTGTGAAACTGACAGTTCAATGTTAACGTGCGGTGTTACTGAGGCACTCTGCGTTATCCTGCTGTGGTCTGGGACTGTTTTGTTGTTTTTGCTGCCTTGCCCAATCTCGATAAATCGGACTTGCATGATTTAACGTTTTATTAATTATTCATATTTAATGCTTTACCATTTTCTCTATTTTGCACTCCAATCGTGTTGTTGTATTATGTCCGCTTTTGTAACTTACTGACCCCGTGCCCATACTGGACATCTGTGAAAAAGAGCTTCATAGCTCATCGGATTCCTCCTGCAGTCGAAATGAAGCAGCTAAGCAAAGTACGTTGGGCTTGGGCATGACACGTCGTAGCAAGAAGGGTGATGGCCGGTTGTCAGGAATGATGATTGAAGTGGCAGCCAAGAAGATGGAGCGATGAAATCAGTTCGTGCGCAAAACGCTGGATTGATTGCTACATTGCAGGATTGTTACAGATGGTGACAGCGTCAGAAGGATTTCATCCAGCAGTGGATTGCTCATGGCTGATGACGACGATGACGATAAGGCATCCCAATGGTTGTTTACCAGATCTGCCGCAGAACAGTGCAACGGCCACCGCCGGTGGGCCGTGTTCGAAAACGGCCCACGGAAGTGGCTCTCACAGAGCTACGTTCGAGCTCCCTGCGAGTAACTTGGTCAATGCAGCAGGGTGGCAGCACTCTCCCACCCACTCCGCATATGACAGTAATGTTCGTGACATGACCGTGATACAAATATTTTAATTGTCAGAGCTGTAATTTCATTCAAATTTGAGTGTGGAACCAAAATTTATGTGACGGCTTTTCTCTCTCTCTCTCTCGTGTGTGCAGTCATTGGTGACCATCAACTCACTACACTTGGGGAGCCAATGTACTCTGTTGGGAGGTTGCCCTGACTCAAACACAGGAGCCCGTTCGACGATTTTACACCTGAGCCACAATTAAACGTGCTGCTGCTGTTGCTGCTGTCATTGCTGCTGTCATTGCTGCCGTCGCTGCTGCTGTTGTTGTTGTTACCGGCTCCGTTCGGCTGTCTCCGCTGCGCCGGCTCCCCGCTCCTCCCGCACGCGGCCAGCGCCAGCGCGGTCGCGTGCGGCAGCGCGGCCGTCAGCGCCAGGTAGGCCCAGCGCGGCAGCGGCGGCGTCGAGCCCAGCGGCCAGAGCCAGAGGCCGCGGCGGGCGCCGTCTCGCACGTGGTGAGACAGCCACGCCAGCGCCGCCAGCGCCGGCAGCCGCTCCCAGGGCCCGCCCAGCAGGCCCAGCGGACGAACCAGCACCAGCTCCAGCGAGAGGGCCAGGGCGAGCACCAGCGTGGTGTTGTGCAGGGGAGGGCGGCCACGCAGCCTGTGCAGGTCCTGCGTGGATGCCGCGTTACACGACGCCGGGTGGTTACTTTGTTGTCCTTCCCCACGCACCCCCGATCAGCACGGTTAGCTACGTACGGTGTGAAAGAAGTTCAACGTAACTGCACGCTCACTCACCGCGTGGAATTAATGCGTCGCGTTTTCGTGACAAGGCGGTTCTCTCGTCAAGGAACACTAAACTTTATTTTATCAGGTAAGGCCCACTAAGCTATGTAGCTCTTTTTCAGGAGCAACCTGGCCATTACAAATGATGGCCTAATGAAGTGGCTTATCATGTGGAAATTTATAGCAGCCAAATACTGTAAACGCCGGACGCTGATTCTAAATGGGGAAAGAAAAACCGGAGGACCTGGAGAAAATCCACACAACCACGGGGAGAGAGAGAGACACTCAAACACCAAAATATACAGGTGTCAGGGTCGGGATCCAAACCCCAACCTCCTGTATAGCAGGCGAGGTAGTTAACATCTCGCCACCACGGCACCCACTTTCCGCGCCACGTGCGGTTTGCCCCGTATTCTTGTACAGGGAAATTGTGTTTTCAGGTCCATACGGCGTACATCCGTTTCAATAGAGGCCAAAAAAAATGTGTCTTTGTTTGTGTTTCTCCCATGTGATGGGACTTTGCAGGATGAACGTTGAGATGTATAAGGGCACGGGGGTGACCAATACGGTCTGAATTGGTCTGTGTAATAAGGTAGGGCACTGATAAGTGGTTGACAGGTATGCAACACGGCTTCTGAACGTTCGATGAGGGGCCATCCATTGAGTACGTACGCATGGAGGGGGGAGTGGGGTTAACCCAAATGTGTAGCTTGTGTATGGGGGGGTCTACTGACAATGTACGCTTAGGAAACGTTGGTGGGGGGGGGGTGAAGCCTCGATAATAATTTGTCTAAATTGGCCTTCAAATGGTGAGATGGTCCAGTCGGTGGACTATCTGTTTGTTTAAACACTTCTTGGTTCTTTCGGTAAAGTCACGTAGAAGGGAAGTAATAAAATAATAAAAATAAAACATAATAAAGTAATATAATAATATATTATTTTATTACTTCCCTTCTACGTGACTTTACCGAAAGAACCAAGAAGATGAATTCCTGCAGTCACGAAAGCTTTAAATCGAAATTTAATCCTTGGTCGTTTCTGCGTGGATTAAATATCGGCCGTTCTATAGGATTCGGGGAGGGGTGCGTCATGCGTACGTACGCAGGTGGGTAGGGGGGCGGTGTAAAAGGTACGGCGTGCCTACAGGGAGGGCTCAAGTTTTGACAGATTTTTGCGTACCTACTAAATGGATGGCCCCTGATGAACTTTGGAGATACCGGATGGACCACCACCGCTCACAAACGGTACTGGAGACTGCTGTGCCTGCCACAAGCAAGGTGCAGTGCTGCTAAATGTGTTCCTCTAGCCCATTAGCATCTCTTCTGTGTTGCAAAAATTATGATGATGCCGATGTCTCCTCCATACATAACTCACACTTAATCGAAGCACCACCATCACTATTACCACCGCCAAGACAACCACCACCAAGACAACCACCGCCAAGACAACCACCGCCAAGACAACCACCGCCAAGACAACCACCACCAAGACAACCATCACCAAGACAACAACCACCAAGACAACCACCGCCAAGACAACCACCGCCAAGACAACCATCACCAAGACAACAACCACCAAGACATCCACCACCAAGACAACCACCACCAGGACAACCACCTCGAACTCCATCATCCAAAAGATCTCCCGTGTGGCCTCAACAGACTCGATGTGTCAAGTGTTGTTAGCGACTAAGCAGCACCCATGAAGGCCGGCACGGCACACGAGTGGGGGATTGGGGTGGCCAGCACCCACGCCCGGCCGCCTTTGTCTCCCGAAGGAGCGACGTTTCCCCCACACCGCACCACAGATGTCAGAGGCGACCACCATCGCTAACAACAACCACCACCACCACCATCTCACCGATATCCGGAGCGACTTGGCCATAACGAAGTGATCCAGGTCGAGGCAGCAGGCCAGGAAGCCCGCGAGCAGCACCTGAGCAGCGGCTGTACCACCACCACCTCCACCACCACTTCCTCCACCACCTCCACCACCACCGCACACGATAGCCCAGCTCCACATGGCCACGGCACCATGAACCGCGGAGTCGATCCCAGCTTTCATCAGCATCGCAAGCTCGCCACCGCCACCACCCGCCTGTAGCCTCTCGCACAGCGGGTCCGCGACGGCGCAGAAGAGAGCGAGCAGCAGGCTCGAGAGGAGAGACAAAGGCGGCAGTGGACACGACTGCCACAGCCACCGCCACCACCGCCGCTGAGTCGCCTCCGCCGCCGCCGCCTCCATCAATGGGGGCCCGGCGCGGCTTCCAGGCAAGACCGTAGGCTCCATGCGGCCTACGTGTAAAGTTGTCGCGAGCAACTTCCGAGTCGTGTTGTCAAAGCAACTGGCCGCTCTTCACCGCAGCTGGCGTGGCATTGTTAGCCGAGCGAACGACGACCCGAAGCCGCAGCGAAATCGTGAGTTTAAAGGTCTGGGATCATCACTCGTTAGCGGCATCAGCGGCCAATGTCCCCGACGCAAATCGGTGAGGGCCCTCAACGATTTTCATTTTCTCGGCCAAGTTTGGGTCACCTAGCGACGAGACGCTGTCAACGCGATTGTTTGATTGGTTTGCGTTTCAGTTTCATTTATTTTGGGTAATAACCCTGTGAGCCATTGGGCTCTTGAATCGGGTGCAACCGCAACAAACTAAAAAAAACAAAAAAAATGAACAAGAAAACATCTTAAAGTGACTCTGCGCAAACAGAAAATCCAAGAAAAAGACAGAAAAAATTGAGGATATATATGGAATAAGGTTGTCGAAATATTGGAGAACAGCAAACATAGCAGTACATATTCTTGGTTATTTCGGTAAAGTCACGTAGAAGGGAAATAATAAAATAAAATAAATATAAACCAATATTTTTTATATTTATATTATTTTATTATTTCCCTTCTACGTGACTTTACCGAAAGAACCAAGAATACGAATCCCTGCAGTCACGAAAGCTTTGAATCAAAATTTATAGCAGTACATGTCATGCCACATGCATGTCCTCAGAGATACAAATGGAAACACGTTATCAAACACAGACATGCCCCCATATCACCTGAACAGGCTGTTGGGGCAAGTGCTGTTCGCAAGAACCACCTATGAAGGCCGGCACGGCACACGAATGGGTGGGTGGCCAGCACCTCGCCCGGCCACCTTTGTTTTCCTCCTGGCGATGTTTTTTACACATCGCACCAGGTACTCATTTGAGGCTGAGTCGATCTAGGGGAGGCCCGGGACGGGTTCAGATAATCGCCACTGGTGGTGGTGGTGGTGGCCGCCAACACAGGCGAAAGTCCACACAGATTCCAGAAAAAGCACCGTACACCAACGCTGTGTGCAAAAATCCCAGTGGGATGCAAGTCAAACAACAAGTCAACTTAGATTAAGGCCATCAGTCTAACTCCGTACTACAACAAACAAACATGGTCAAGCTAAAAAAATCTTTTCGAAATCAGCAAAATAAAGCCATAAAAGCAATGTAACAGTGATCATTGGAACTGTGACCGAAATTTCACAATAAACGCCGTAAACAACATGTACCACCAAACCCTGTAGCCATAGCTGGCTGCATGAGTCACTCCACAACAGCAGGAGCATCAGTAGGCGTGCTGTGAAGGGGGATTGCACGAAACGTTGCCTCGCTATGATCGGGGCGCCGCGGTGGCTATGAGATGTTAACTACCTCGCCTGGTGTGCAGGAGGTCGTGGGTTCGAACCCGACCCTGACGACGCCTGCTGTATATTTGGAATGTGCGTGCCTCTCTCTCATCATCATCATCACGGTGGTTAGGAGATGTTAACTACCTCGCCTGGTGTGCAGGAAGTCGTGGGTTCGATCCCGACCCTGGCGACGCCTGCTGTATATTTGGAGTTTGCGTGTCTCATCATCATCATCACGGTGGTTAGGAGATGTTAACTGCCTCGCCTGGTGTGCAGGAGATTGTGGGTTTGCTTGTCAGCTTCGATGTAGTCTCTCTGTTCACCAAGGTACCTGTACCTGACACCATATCAATCATTGTAGACTTGGTCCAACAGGGACTGAATCCTAATGTACCAACTTTGGTGAGGTACTGCCTTACCCACACTTACTTCATCTGGAATGGTACATTCTACAAACAAAATGAAGGTACCCCGATGGGTTCTCCCTTATCACCAGTGGTAGCGAATGTTTTCATGGAAAAATTTGAAACAGATGCCATCCTGACATCCACCCTACGTCCTTCCCTGTGGAAGAGATACGTAGATGACACTTTCGTCATCTATGTATATCTTACGATCAGTATAGGATGGCCGGGTATAGGATGACCCCTCACGCCTCAACAGAATTCTCCCCCTTTTTCCTCATGTAGTATGGGAGGGAATGTGACCCCCCCGATGGAGGCTCGGTTAGGCATGGACCTGGGCAAAAAGGTAATTGTGCCCTTGCCCATGCAGATTACGATCAGGCGGCATACAGAAGCGCAGGAGACGTCTCGGGGAAATTCGGCCAAAGGGCAGGGAGCCAATGAGAAGCTTGTGGGGCAACGTGAATCCTGTACCCCATGGACCACTGGGGACAAAGCGTGGTTACATTGTCCCCAGGTGCCCCTGGACACGTCCGCCAAATTGCACCGGCCATGGCAGGGACCTGTTGAGGTGATTGAGGTCAGGAGGCCCCAGTGCGTGCGTATCTAAGTCGGTCGCAGGCGCCGGTTTGTGCACCCGTCACAGTTGAAACCCTATTTTCCACCTTGTGGTGACAGTTCATCTCCACCGCCTGCGTGCGGGTGTCTGATGTGTCCGGCTAGCCAGGGCGAGCAGGCACGGAGGTTGCGCCTCAGCAGGCTTCCATTAATTCGCCTGTAGGATCCTAGCGCCTGACACCCGCAGACCCACCGACGGCGCCTTCTACAGACGGACCGGGGGTGAAGGAACGGCCGTCACCTTCTTCTTATTCTTCTCGGGAGGGGCAGTGCCCGTTAAGCCATTTACACATCGTCCCAGGGGTCCCCAGGAAGCCAATCCTCGTCCCACCTGGGGGCCCGGCAGAGGTCGCAAACGGGTTTTGATTCCTTACCCGTACCCGGCCGGGTACGGGTAGGGTACGGGTATTGGGTACCTGATTGCGACCTCTGGGATGAAGCCATGTTGCAGGCGCGGGTGGGTTGATTCTAGGAACTTGAATTGTGAGAAGAGACAAGACGTTGGGAAATGAGTGACAAACAGTTACTCACCAGTGACGCACGGCCTACCCGTACCCGTACCCGGCCGCACCAGGGTCGCAAACGGGTACCCGTACCCGGCCGGGTACGGGTAGCCGGGTATCGGGTAGGGTACGGGTATCGGGTACCCGGTTGCGACCTCTGGGGCCCGGCGATGAGGACCCGCTCCAAAACTGTTAGGTTTCAATAACCCGCCCCTTTTTAATCCCGGGGGTACGGGTTCACGCTGACAGGATAAGAGATGCCCCTGGAGGGGACCTCAAGGCTGTCGTTTGGAGTGGGATCCCAAGTCGTGCTGCTGCTGGAGTCTTCATCGTCGTTCCCGTCTTCACCATCTCAGCATCGCAAGTCAGGCAGTCTGCCCAGCTGTCCTGACTGGGAGCCGTAGTTACAAAGTCTTCACTTTTTTTTTCGATTAAAAGCTTTCGTGACTGCAGGGATTCATCTTCTTGGTTCTTTCGGTAAAGTCACGTAGAATGGGAAATAATAAAATAATAAAAATAAAACATAATAAAATAATTCTCACGACGTTTCGGCCACAATGCAAGCAGCCGTCCTCAGGTGAAGAAGAGGTTTGTCTTTCCGACAAGACGCTGTCTTTCCGACAGACCTGTTCTTCACCTGAGGACGGCTGCTTGCGTTGTGGCCGAAACGTCGTGAGAATTGTATTTTATTATGTTTTATTTTCATCATTTTATTATTTCCCATTCTACGTGACTTTACCGAAAGAACCAAGAAGATTATCTGAAAGTCTTCACTGTCAGGCCGTGTTAATAAACAGAGTGCCTCCTACTCTTCGTGTCTCTGAGTCAGTCACTACATATATATACAGGACGGTTTAACACGTAGGCTTTCGCGACCAATGTTATTCATAATCAACGTTTTTGGGTTTAGATCGCGTTATTTATAAATGTGTCGTAACCCTCCACCACCTGACACGGCCAATCAGTAAAAATGTGTCACGTTGACAAAAGACAAATAGTTCACTGCTTTAGCCCACCGGTGTGTTGAAGCCACAACATTTACAATTTGAGTACGACGTTTCGCTGGTAATTGCATCCAGCATCATCGGGCAATTCGCCAGAATGGTGAGGCTCTGCTGTGTCTCCCGTACTTATATAGAGCAGCAGCAGGGTGACGTCATCATTAACTCATCAGGTGCAAAGATTCAAGGGGGGAGTGATTGTAATTATATACTAGATTAGTAATCAGGCTATTGTTACGATGCGAGTTGTAGATTAGTAATTATTTGGAATGTGTTTTATTGTGATTATGCTACATTAGTAATCAGTTAATGTTTGTTTCCCTTATAAGGAATTGTAATGTATCTTATTTAATAATACGCTTCCAGGCCGCACTAAGCCTGTAGCTGTCTGAGCGATTAAAGTTATTTCTGTTTCTCTCAATTTCAATCGATTCTCTAATTAGTCTTTGCCAGTAGTAACTAGTTTTACACAACACTTCCACGTTGTCAAAATCAATTGAGTGTCCCTGTTGGCATGCATGTTCTGCCACTGCCGACAGTTGTGTTTGTGATAGTTTAATATTTCTCTGGTGTTCTTTTAGTCTTACACTAACGTTACGCCCTGTCTGTCCAATATAGCATCTGCCACATACACAATTAATCCGATATACACCTTCTGTTGATAATTTAGGTAATTCGTCTTTAGTGCACGTTACTAGTTGTTGAATTTTGTGTACTGTACCAAATCTTACTGTAATGTTTTGCGTTTGCTAAACACGGGCTAATTTGTCAGTTACTCCTGAGATAAATGGTATTTTTATTGTTTTAATAATCTGATCGCTTTCAGCAGTGTTGCTTTGCGATCGTGATTTGGCTTTTAGTGGTCTGTTAATTTGAGCATTATTGTAGCCATTCTGTCTTAGTGCTTCTTTAACATGTTTAATCTCTCTCACTAGACTTTCACCATCTGACACTGTTTTAGCCCGATGTATGAGCGTCTTGATAAGAGAGGATTTCTGAGCTGGGTGATGATGTGAATCTGCATTCAGATAGGCATCAGTGTGCGTTTGCTTTCTGTAAACGCTGTGTGTTATTTTACCATTTATGCCATGCCCAAGTAAAATATCCCGGAACGGGAGTGTGTTATTCACCTCCATTTCCATGGTGAACTGAATGGCCGGGTTTTGTGCATTGAGATGATTTAGAAAATCGTTAAGTGTATCTTTACCATGTGGCCAGACAACCAAAGTGTCATCCACATATCTAAACCAAAAGGATGGTTTTAATGTGCTCGAGGCAAGTGCTCTGGTTTCAAAGTTTTCCATGTACAAATTTGCTATAGCAGGAGATAAAGGAGAGCCCATTGCTGCTCCCTCCCTTTGTTTAAAGAATTCGCCTCTCCATAAGAAGTAAGTGTTATTTAAACAATGGTCTGCGAGTTTCGGAATATATTTTGGTAAACCTGTATTCTTTACCAGTGTATCAAGTAATTCAAGCGACTCGCTCACTGGAACCTTAGTGAATAGCGAAACCACATCAAAACTCACCAAAATATCATTAGGGTTAAGTTTAATATCTTTGATCATATTCACAAGATGTTCTGAATTTCTTATGAATGATGATGTCCTACCGATGTAAGGCTGTATTTGTTTAGTTACATATTTTGCTAATTTATATGTGGCAGAGCCAATTGTACTGACTATAGGTCGTAAAGGGATGCCGACTTTATGGATCTTTGGTAGCCCATACAGTCTAGGTGGTTTTGAAGCCCTTGGCTTAATTAGGAATTGCTCATTTTTTGGGATTAATGAATTTGCAATGATTGCAGTAGTCTTACGTTCCAAAGTATTAGTTGGATCTCGTTTAATTTTAATGTAGGTACTTTCCTCTAATAAATCTTTAATTTTATTATCATAATCGGCTCGTGACATCACTACTGTAGTGCGGCCCTTGTCAGCTGCTAGGATTTGAATATCTTTGTTTAGACGAAGCTCTCTTAAGGCTTTTGCCTCGTTCGAGATAATATTTACTTTAGGTACTTTACTATTCTCAATAATTTTGGCAACCTCGTGTCTAGTCATCTCTGCCTCATTATGTGGAAGGAGTCTTACTGCTGATTCTACCTCAGCAATTATCTCATCCACTGGAATTGTGCGTGGGGTAACGGCAAAGTTAAGGCCTTTAGAAAGGACAGAAATCATGTCAGTGGTTAAATCAGTGTTAGTCAAGTTCATTACGGTTTTGTTTTTAAATTGTTCGTTTTTAATAGGGATTTGTTTATTGTAAAGTCTAGAAAATTTGTTAATTTGGTTAGCATTTGTTAGATTAAACACATTATCAGCCGATTGTTGTGTTATAGTTTCGATTATATTCCAATCATGCATGGACACACTATTGCTTATATTTAAATGTAAATGCTTTAGCGATTCAGAAATGTTGGATAATTCACTCCTGTTGTGTTGTATTCTCTCTATTAATAATAATTCGCTAGCTTTGTGTAGTATTTTGTTAGCCTTAGAAGATTTTATGTGATGTGTTAATTTAACTGCGTTTGGTATTATGTATATACAGGACATTGAAAATGTTTACTGTGTGTGCGCTTGCATGTACAGCAACATGACAGTCCACTGCTGGATGGGGGCTTTCCCCACACCGTGCGGATCGTGGGGGTTATAAACCCCATATTTTGCCAATCCGATCCATGTAGGATAAACGTGGGGGCATGTGTACTACCTCGCCTGGTATACAGGAGGTTCGTGGGTTCAATCCCGACCCTGGCGCCTGTATATTTGGAGTTTCCATGTTCTCCCCGTGTTCTCCCGGGAGTCATGTGGATTTTTCTCCGGGTCTTCTGGGTTTTCCCTCTACTTTAAATTCCCACGAAATAAGCCACTTTGTTGAGCTAACATTTGACATGTGGCCAGATCGCTTCTTAAAAACGAGCTAAATAACGTAGTGGGTCTTACCGGATAAAATAAAAAAAGTTTACATTAGAATGTTTTTTTTCTGCACTGCTCTCTGCTGGCCACAAACATAGCTCGCATGAAAAAAAAATAGTTTTGCCCCTTTAGGCAATAAAACAGGTGTTCAAACACCAAATAGAAACCTTTTGCAAAGAATCATGTCTGTATTCACCACACGTACTTGTGGTGAGCATGCAAACAAAAATGCTTTGATAATATAATATATGCATTGTCCTCGAAACTGATTGGCCTCGTCTCACCAGTGTCGGAGCAGAGAACACCAAAAGGCGAATGGTACCAAAGACAATGCAATATCAGGGTATTTATAACTCGGGGTGAGCAGGTACTGGCAAAAAGGTCCCATAACATCGCTCGTATTGCACACAATTCTTAAAATCCATTCACCGGGGAAGTCCATGTATGATTTTTTTTTCAATTGTTATTTTTTTTTTATTAATAAAGTATATGTACACACGTCATGAAAGCACATCTTTAAATCCCGTCTAACATCTCAAATATCAAAACGCACGCTAAAATTAGTCATTGAACAGAGGCATACTTTCTCGCTTTTATATTTGGTTGCGTCTTATGGCGATTTTTTTTGTTATTCTTCACGCACGCGTATGCCAATTCTACATGCGAATCCATGGTGGTGGTGTCTCATCTGAAGCTCTGAACCGGCATTTATTACCGTGATACAATATTTAACTACCAACGGTATGCTGACAAAAATAAAAATGATACCGACATTACTGCACAAACGTGCACGTACACATACTTCTCATTACAAAACTAATTATTTTTGTCCAATATTTAGATTCAAGGGCAGCTCACTTGACTTGAATATCCCACCCCCCTGCACTCCCAGTGAGCCAAAACGGATGGCATAGTGTAATCTAATGACAACCCAGTTTTCATAAATATTAACTTCTCTCTCTAATAAGTCCATGGGCCCCAAAGAGAAATTGGTATCACCTAAGGTAGCAAACCCATAAAGGTACCAATGTACATGGCTCAAACAGTTTTTTGAGAGCCCACTCATTTCAAATGGTTACCACAATTCACTGTTTTTGGCCACATCAACATATGGGATCAAAGAAAGTGATGCCACCGCTTCAGGTGGTACCGACAAGTGAGTTATCTCCTCCGGGCTCGTGGGCAAATACATGGCAAAGAATAAAATAGTTGGAACCCATTGGGTTGTATAGATATGAGGTGGCCTGAAAAAAAATGATAAAAGCACACTAAGTGGAGAACCCGCCAAGTACCCGAGCGAGTGTATGTTATGCACAAGTGTACAAAAGTGCGCACACAGCTAGGAATACAACATCAGTGAGAGGGGGTGGGTAGCTTTCACGGCATCGAAAGAATATTCAGGATTAAGACGGTAAAACTCGCGTGACACAAGCTGACCGCAGCGATGGTGGTGTACACATTATTGGTTCGTACACAGACTGGAGCGAGCAGTTGCCTACCCAACTGGATACAAATCTCGTGCGGATTTCTACTTTTGCCACGCACTACTGCGGGCATCAATTCTCGAGGGTGTCCACGCAGCCGTGCATGGTGGCGAAAGGTTGACAAAAAGGCTCCGAGCTAAGCCTGACCGGGAAATCCACGCTTGGGGTTACGCGTGTCTGCAAACATCGGCGATCTTTGTTGCAAAGTTTACGTTGCCAAAGATGCGATGCAATACGAGACAGACCGCACACACGTCGCATTGCAAATGCATCATGCCAAACGGTCGATTCATCTGCCTTTCAACTTGGGAGATTGTTCAGTATTATCGATTCACGCGGGGTGGGGCCTGGTGGCTCATTGATCAGTGCCAAACTGGCACCGCTGAGGGTCCTGGGTTAAAAATCATGGTTTCCGTCACCTGCGATTAAACCGGGTTCTCAAACGTAGAGATGGTCTCAGAACGGTCAACGTTGATCGCAGCAGAAAAAAAAATCCGATATCAGTTTTGTACTCAATTTTATGACTAAATATCAGTTTCACCGTCATGCGACGGACATTACTCTCATTGGCAGGGCGGGTGGAAAAGTGCCGCTCCTCTACTGTGTGGACTCGAGGTCATCTCGGATGCAAGCTGTGATATCCGCGTCTGTGGGCCATTCTTTAACATGAAGGGTGGGCCCTGCTCTGTGAGAGTTCTGAATGAACACCGCATCTCATGACATGCACAGCACAACCAGGATAAACGTAGAATTATTTTTTTCTTTTACAAAACATCAACGTTTACATGATTCTGCACTCTATCCATTAAGTTGAAGATGGTTTAAGCCGTAACTGGGGAGGAAAGGATCACAATTGTTGTGCTTTTAAGGATGTTGATAACGGTGAATGATCGTTAGGCGCGTTTCATTCCGCACGTCGCCAGCTGAGGTTACGGGAAGGGCAGTCAAGACTGTTTCCCGAAGACCGAGCACGCAAACTGGGGCGAGATCCATAGCGGGACCAAAACAACCCACGTTTTTTAATCCTTCTCTGAAAAAAAACTAAACGTACCCCGCATGCCTCCGTGATTCACTCCTGAGAATCGCGCACTAAACTTTTGCTGGCCCTTACTCCCACAACATACCGTAATAAAACAATGGACAAGGATTGAAAAGGGAGGAAGGACCAAAAAAAAATTAGTTTTTTCTTTCCTTAAATTTACAAACAAGCCAAGCCGGCCGGGCCCCCTCGCCGTCACAACTTCTTCCGCGTTAAAGAATCGTAGAAACACACAGCGAGGGAACGGCGCTGGGAAGATAGGAGGGCAACGGGAGGTTGGAGGGGGGCGTCGATTCTACAGCTAGCCTACGACGGGGCTCAGTCCTCCGTCATTTCCAGCACGGACTCGCTCAAGCACAGATCCCAGTACTGCTCCACACCGTGCTTGCGGAAATGCTCTCTCGCTAAACTCTCGGTGGGACACTGCTTGAATTTCATTTCTCCGAAGCTCCGCTCCTTGGCCGTGCCCTGCGGAAATAAGTTGCAACACAATATGCGCTCAGATTAGAATTTTTTTTTCTATTTCGTGATACTGCATTGGCAGTGGTTGTCGTTCTTCCCTCACACCTCCGATGAGCACAATTGGCTACGTACGGTGCGAAAGAAGTTAAACATGAATTTTGATTTAAAGCTTTCGTGACTGCAGGGATTCATATTCTTGGTTCTTTCAGTAAAGTCACGTAGAAGGGAAATAATAAAAATATAAAACAATAAAATTCTCACGACGTTCCGACTGCAACACAAGCAATCATCATCAGGTGTGAAATCCACAGCAAGAAAATGTTCCTGTTGTGGAAGAAATTTTTCACACCTGATGATGACTGCTTGTTTTGCAGTCAAAACGTCGTGAGAATTTTATTGTTTCATATTTTTATTATTTTATTTCCCTTCTACGTGACTTTACCAAAAGAACCAAGAATATAAGTTCAACATACATACAAGCACAAATAACAAAACATTCTAACACATTTGTCAATACCACTGTGGACAAAAAAAAACATATATTATCTCTCCGCTCCGATGAATGTCCACACGATCTCAAAACGTGAGCTTTTATAGTGCGAGCAATGAATGCCCTGAATTATATTCAAACTGCGCACACGCAATACAAGACAAACACCAATGAGTATTTAGGCACAGACAAGTTGTGTAATTTAGCAACTGCAGCTCTCTACAAATGTCTTCACCACGTGAAACGTGAGCGATCACTGTCACAACGGCATGCCATTTGGACGTGCAACTTAAGGAACGGTGGGGGTGCGACGAACTTTGGAACAAATATAACTAGGGGGGGGGGGGCACACAGGATGACAGCGTCAGCAACACGGCCGCAGAAACAAAAATGCTAACAGATTAATTATAAAGAAATGAAGTGAAACTGGTGTTTTTTGTCATCTCTGGAGAATTACCGTCGACTTTCCTGGAACTAAACAGACAGAGCGTGTGTGTGTAGAGGTTGTTTTTGTACGGATGTTGAAACCTATGGTTAATTCCCCACGAGAACTTAGGGCACACGGGTCCCCATTTTTTTTCACATTGTAATATTTCAAGTGGCAGGCACTCACGCCGAACACTTTCGTTAAACAAACAAAACAATGAATTAACAACAAACATGAAGGCGATTTGGAGATGGCAGGAAATGTCACGCACGGTTCAGTGCGATCCTTAAGCTATTTATGCACTCCCCCCCCCCCCCCCGCTTTTCAAACAAACCGGACCAAATTAAAGAAACAAAGGAGCCAGTGGCAATGCCGGCAGGAAGAGCGGGGGGTCACCAAGCCATTGTTTTCACGCCCCACGGGGTCAGTGTGAGGATTTCCCCGGCAATGTGTTGCCTGCCCCTTGGGAGGGGATGTAACTTCACGCTGCCAAGTTCGGCAAGCTGTGCTGCGGGCCCCCCGAGCCAACGAATACGTTACAATTGCACCAACGAATACTTTACAAGTCCACCAATGAACACGTTACAATTGCACCAACGAATACGTTAGAAGTACGCCAACAAATACGTTACAATTGCACCAACGAATACGTTGCAATACGCCAAGGAATACATTACAATTGCACCATCGAATACATTACAATTGCACCAACGAATACGTTACAAGTTCGCCAACGAACACATTACAATTGTACCAACGAATAAGTTGCAAGTACGCCAACGAATATGCGTCAAGTGCACCAACGAATAATTTACAAGTACACCCACGGCTCTGCCACCAACTCAACTCGCAACACTTTGAGAATCAGGTTTAAACAGAGGCGACTGAAATCCGGTTTTTAAAGTCAGGATCTCGGGTGCTCATCGGGTCAATGGCTTCCGAACCACCCAGCCACCTCCATCCCTTATTGATTATTGCTGCCATCTTTGTTCGGCAGCTCATGGCGGCCAGATCTTTGTGGCCAACTCGGGACGGCGAGATTTGGACCTCGCAGCTTTGCGGTCAGCAGTCCATTGGCCTGGAACTCACCTACCTACTCACTCACCTACTCACCAGTTCATCGGTCTGGAACTCACCTACCCACTCAATCACCTACCTACTCACCTACCTACTCGCCCACCCACTCACCGGTCCACCGGCCTGGAACTCACCTACCCACTCAATCACCTACCTACTCACCTACCTACTCACCTACCTACTCGCCCACCCATTCACCGGTCCACCGGCATGGAACTCCCCTATCCACTCACTCACCTACCCACCCACTCACCAGTCCATCGGCATGAAACTCACCTACCTACTCACTCACCTACTCACCCACTCACTCACCTACCTACTCACTCACCTACTCACTCACCTACTCACTCACCCACCCATTCGCTCACCTACCTACTCACTCACCTACTCACCCACCCACTCACCAGTCCATCAGCCTGGAACTCACTGCCGCTGCACGATGTTCGAGACTCTTTTACAGACATTCGACCAGTTCAGTAGAAAACGCAAGAGAGAATTTTTCAATAGAGCTTGCAATGTACGAATATTTGGCACTCGTGATAGCCTAGGTTATAAGAGTTGCGCATTTATAAATGTACTTAATGACCAATTTGTGAGTCTATAATTTGATTCAATGGGCTCGCACATTGCTCTAAACCAGTGGTTCTTAACCTTCATTGCAGCCTTGCACCCCCTTTGGTTATCAATTGTTAAAATGTATCACGTTTAAGAATAAAACAAAGTTGTGCTTACGTGCCCTTAATTTGTGTTTCGATGATTTAGCTTAAAAAAAAATCTGCCCATGCCTCGCACGCCCCGGAAAGGGCAACTCACACCCCAGGGGGGGGGGGGGGGGTGGGGGTGCGTGCACCCCGGGTGAAGAACCACTGAGCTAGATGAAAGGAAACTATCGCAAGGTAAGTATTGTCCATTACCTCCCAAACCAGAGTGCAGGAGTTGGGTTTCCTCCGGCGAATCTCACTCGACAGGCTGTCAGCTGCACACCACACACACACAACACAGAAACGCACGCGCACACACACACAGCATCAACAGTGGACTAGTCAGCTGTTAACATGCAGGAGATATTAGTGGCGCCTTGAGACATTAGTGGAAGGCGCCTGACAAATAAATATAAATTATTATCGGCCACGACCCAGCCAGCGATGGAGGTCTCAATCAGTCAACTGTTACCTGCTAATGGCACGGATCGGAAATGTGGAAATCAGAATGAACTTGGCCAAACATTGAGACCTTCTTTGCCAGTAGCAAGATATAGTAATAGATTTTTACTCTTTTATCTGGCACCAAAACTGACACCTTTACACAAGGGACCATGTTTGCAATAACCACAACACAAGCAGTCAAAAGGCGTCGTCATCTGGTCCAACACCAGTGGAGACTAGGCTCTAAGAAAAGCCGTCTCGGGTGTGGACCAATCAATTTCAAGGAGAGTGCATATCATTACCAGAGTTGTCTCTTTTTGTTTGCATTTTGACTGCTTGTGTTGTGGTTATTGCAACATGATCCCTTGTATAACGGTGTCAGTTTTGGTGCCAGATAAAAGGGTAAAAACCTATTACTTGGCCAAACATCCCAATGCAACAGGGCCCCCTGCTTCTTTTTCGTACGGCTGCTGATATTGCCGCAGTGCAACGGCTGCAGCTTTACATTGAGGTGGTTGCATGCATGTGCGTTGAACTTCTTTCGTACCGTACGTAGCCAACCGTGCTCATCGGAGGTGCGGGGAAGGACAACAAACTAAACGCACACATGTTCTTGGTTCTTTCGGTAAAGTCACGTAGAAGGGAAATAATAAAATAATAAAAATAAAACATAATAAAATAATTCTCACGACGTTTCGGCCACAACGCAAGCAGCCGTCCTCAGGTGGAGAACAGGTCTGTCGAGAAGACAGCGTCTGAATGACACACAGACTCTGTCTTCTCGACAGACCTGTTCTCCACCTGAGGATGGCTGCTTGCATTGTGGCCGAAACGTCGTGAGAATTGCATTTTATTATGTTTTATTTTAATTATTTTATTATTTCCCTTCTACGTGACTTTACCGAAAGAACCAAGAAGATGAATCCCTGCAGTCACGAAAGCTTTAAATCGAAATTTAAACGCACACAGCCAGATAAATGCGCGAAGAGAAGCGGAGTGGTGCATCGCTGTTACGAAGCTTACTTCGTATTTGTGAATCGGGGCATGAAGTCAGTCGTTATATAGTCGATGGGTCTGTCCTGGCTGAGCACAGTGGCACAATGCGACTACGCAGTAGTACATATGTACGTAGAACTTCTTTCGCACCATACGTAGCCAACCGTGCTCAAGTACCCCGTAGTTAACGATGCGCGAGAGAAACTACTCGCACCGCGACACCAATGGTCCGGATAAAGTACGGCATGCAGTAAACTTCAGGAGCCCCTGTTGTAGTTTACCCAAGTAAGAATATGATGTGCTACGATTCTTACCGTTGCAGAGATCCGTTTATAAATGTAGGACCCAAATTATACGGTGTCCCATAAAAAAAAAACTTTATAACCCACGGAATTTATTTCTAAAGATAACCCATGCCAGCTTTATTGCAACTCTTTGCAATCCACTTGCAATCGTTTTTATTGCATCGTCTCCCCCACATATGGCCACACAATTTAAACACGCACATTTTTCCATCCATTACTGGACATCGGTGAAAAAGCGCTTGATAGCTCATTGTATTCCTCAAATATAAATAGTCTGTTTCTATATCTGATTCTCAGCAAAAGCCCACTCCACTCTCAACAACAACGACTTTAGTTCTAGATTTGAAGTTTTCGTGACTGCAAGGATTCATACTCTTTGTTTTTTTCGGTAAAGTCACGTAGGTAAAAAATGTAAATAAATAAATAAAATCACGTTTCGGGCGCAACACAAGCGTCCTTCTTCAGGTGGGGACAACCTAGCGAAAGCACAACATGTGGTGTGCTTGTGTTGCGCCCGAAACGTCGCGATTTATTTGTATTTTTTACCTACGTGATTTTACCGAAAAAACCAAAGAGAACGACTTTAGTTGGTTACCAAGTTTTACCAGGACACCCCACAAAAAGCCACGTGTTCCTTGTCCAAATTTCTGGCCAAATGTGGCGATACCTCCACAATCATCGTCAACAGAGGGGCAAAATCACCAAGCCAATGAGACGTGTTTTGGCTGCGACGTCAAAGTGCGAATCTGGCCCTCGAGAGACGCTTCCTTCCGATCGGTTGACGTCTTTTGCGACGTGCGCTGCGTTGTTTTTGCGTCGCACCGATCTCCGTTTACGCCTCCATGTGCCGCTTGGGAGCCTCTTCAGGAACCGAAGAGAAGCAGCTTCCCAGGGAAGTGGCAGCGAAACGTCAAGACGCCGTGCCAAACAACACGAGGCATTCCACTGGAACCTCATTTGCCAGTAAAAAATATAATAATTGGTTTTTTACCCTTCTTTTACTGGCAAATGAGGTTCCAATGGTGTAAATGCTTACCCCGAGCTCTCATACTCTGATGGTGCATTGTCTTTGAGTTGTGCGCCTTTTGGCGTCATCTGGTCGAACCCATGTGAGACTAGGCTCTAAGGAAAGCTGTCTCGGGTGTGGACCAATCAACTTCAAGGACAGTGCACATTATCAGAGTTATGTTTTTTGTTTGCATTATGACTGCAGGTATTGTGGTCTATGTAAACATGACTCCTTGTAAAAAAGGTGTCAGTTTTGTTTCCAGATAGAAGGGTAAAAAACCAATTATGACACGAGGCATTGTTTGGAAATGTGTTCTGTACACACCGAGAGCCGAGCTCTCTGAACTCCTAAACACAGAGCCGTCCCCTAGGGCAGGGGTCGGCAACCTACGGCTCCGGAGCTGCATGCGGCTCTTTACGGGCTGCTTCTTGACGATATGTACGTATGTACAGTATGTACTCAGATGCATTGCGGCTCTTGAAATACTGAATTTTGTACCGAATTGGAAAGAAATGGCTCTTCTTGTTATTTTGGTTGCCGACCCCTGCCCTAGGGCATGGCACGTCGGTGCAACCGTCCCGGGCCCTGGCGCTTTGTGGGGGGCCCACACTTTGAAGTCACGGTGTCAGATGTGATACTTCTGGTTTAGTTTGAAAGTTTGAAAGCGTCGGGGGGCAGGGGGGGGTTATGCCCCTGGCCCCACACCCCTCTCCCTACGGATATGCCTGCCCAAAAGCAATTGTGATTAGCGGCAGGGAGTATTCTGCGGAGAGGCGGCATGCATTGGAAACGCTGCGCGACACTCGGTCTCACATTCTTTCGAGTTGGATTCCTCGGCCCACTTGATGCGATTCATCATCAACCGCCGGAACTTCTTCTGAGATTTTGGTCCTGACAAACAAAAAAACAAACACACACGTGAGTTTAAATTTCGATTTAAAGCTTTCGTGACTGCAGGGATTCATACTCCTGGTTCTTTCGGTAAAGTCACGTAGAAGGGAAATAATAAAATAATAAAAATACAACAATTAAATTAAATTCTCACGAAGTTTCGGCCACAACGCAAGCAGCCGTCCTCAGGTGAAGAAACAGCTGTCGGAAAGACAGCGTCGAAACGTCGTGAGAATTGCATTTTATTATGCTTAATTTTTATTATTTCATTATTTCCCTTCTACGTGACTTTACCGAAAGAACCAAGAAGATGAAACACGCGAGTGATAAACGCCAACTGGCGCGCACTCATATCTACTCCCGCAGATGACAAGCACAACCCCTGTTAGCTTGGTACGGCAAGTGCAGTTAGCGAGCACCTATTAAGGGTGGCAAAACCAAAGGTACGGTGGTGGGGCTGAGATCACACATCCATTTGTCTTGTTCAACTTTCACTTTGAGCCTGTTGTTAATCAACTGGCAGATTATGGCTTCCCCATGTCGGTCACAGGGATTGTTTTGACCATACTTCATCATTCTGGTGAGTGCGGTTTGGCGACAGTGAGGTTCAAGCAGGGGACCAGATATCACTCGGCACTCACGTTATAACCGTGGCCGGGAATCGAACTCAGGCGGCCAGGTTCGTAGTCAAGTGCGCCAACTACCGTGCCACCATTCCCATATACGCTGTCAGGTACATGTTGTGAAGTACACCACCGCGCTCCCCCATGACTCTGCCATACGAGTTTCACAATGCGGCACAACAGAGGTTTAAGTACCTCTCTCTCTACTCGCTGGCAGGTAATTATTTATCAATTCCGGAGACCAATTTCCAGTGTTCTTTCAGATGTCCCTCGTGGACAATCTATAAAACCCTTACATTGCTTAAGTTACTGAAATGCGCCATCAACTTGCACACACAAAATCCCATAAAGTAGCGGAAATTACCCGACACATTTAAATAGCTTACTAAATCCGTTTTCAGTTGAGCGGTTTGCGAAATTGACTTAAAATCAAATAAACGGGGGGTGTTTAAAAAAAATGATTATGTCAGCGCCGAAAACTTGTGCAGACCAGTAAACTTTTACGCGGCGTGTCTGGCGACGGTCGTGTGCTGTGTGCGCAAGCTATCGTCATTTTATAGACGTTACTCCTTCTCTGGCAGACTGCCGGCGTGTAACATATCGCTTGCGAGGCAGAAAAAAAAGCCCACAAAGAACATTTGTTTTACGAAGGTGCAAAATAACGTGTTTATAAATAGAAGCCATCCAAGTTGTCCCAAGACAGAGCGTACCTTCTTTCTCATGACGACAGAATAAATCTCACATCCACCTCCGCTGAAATTTTCATTTTTTGAAGACACGGACGCAAAGCGAAATGTTTTTACCGCTAAAGCGACTGATCAGCGCCGACCTCCGCCTACCCGCGTCCCTCGCCACGTGAGTCACGGGTGAAGAGCTCATTTGTGTCGTCGAAAGATCTTGCCTGACAACTCGCATTAAAATAAATCCCGCCGTGGCGGTCGCTTTAAAGAGAAAAAATATCTCGCGAGGCGCGAGCTATTTACGGCGAGCCGAGAAACCACCGGCGGAAATGAGCCCAGGGTCCCCGGGGGGGGGGAGGGGGGAGTGGTCGAAATTAATGAAAACGAAACGCTGCCGTCTGCACTGATTTACGTCACCGGAGACGGTGCAGCAAGCGCGACCTAATTGGGTATCTTGTTATTTGTTTATTTCATAGCTTTTACACGTGACACTCACGCAGTGAGAACAGCAACCAGGTGCGCAAGAAGATATATATGAACTACATGTGTAGTATTTCAATGTTTTGCGAGTGGACGTCGTCAGGCCACATAGCCACAGAGCCACGCGCGACAGCCTCCTCCTCCAGCACGCCCTGACGCACTTCACAGCCGGAGACGATATGCGCCACGGTATCTAGCTCCACGCATTCATACAGCGGGCTTGTGATCGCGCGAGAGGCGCAGGCATCACTTACCGCCTTCGACGACCACCACGTTGACGTCCTTGTGCAGGACCACGCCTCCGGTGAGGAACAACTGGTTCGCGTTCGTCTCGATCTTGAACTTCTTTGACGGGTTCGTCAGGTCACGGATCCTGTGCGAGAGGAAGTAAAATGGTCACGAATATTACTGGCGGAGACGCTGCAATGAGATCGGCCCTTGCGCGCGAGCGAGATGGATTGTCGCATCGAACGGCTGCGAGGGATGGCGATGGCTTATGGAGGCCTTCATCCGGCAGTGGATTAATCAAGGCTGATGGATGATGATGAATACTCATCCAGAGTCCTTGAAAGATCCACTGTTGGATGAACGCCTCCCTGTGCCGTGTCACGGGGTCTTTTTGGCTCTACTTCAGCAGGTTGATGAGTGCAGGCTCGTGAAGGAGGGAGTGGGGACCAAGACCGGTTCAGATATATTCCACTGATGTTGGCTGTGGATAACATCAGCGGTGAGCGATGATTATGATATGAACTCGCTCAACTTGAGACCCCCATTAAACCATGGACGGGGTATCAAACCTGGATAAAAAAAATCCTCAATCAAAATAACCTCAGCGGTGCTGGCTCCGTCCTCAGATGGGCCTTACCTGGTAAATTTAAAATAGTTTATAGATGCGGCACTTGCACCTTCCTCAAGCGTACTCCGCAGAAGCAAGCCACAGTACCACTGCCTGCACAGTGTTCAGTGTCCTCAGTCCCTCCATCCAGTGTGGCCGAAGAGGCAACCGTCCTCCACAAAACTAAACTAATTTTATTTTACCAGGTAAGGCCCACTGAGCTATATAGCTCTTTTTCAGAAGCGACCTGGCCACAAATGATAGCGCAATGAAGTGGCTATCTTTCAATTTAAAGCTTTCGTGACTGCAGGGATTCATCTTCTTGGTTCTTTCGGTAAAGTCACGTAGAAGGGAAGTAATAAAATAATAAAAATAAAACATAATAAAACAATTCTCACGACGTTTCGGCCACAACGCAAGCAGCCGTCCTCAGGCGAAGAAGGACGGCTGCTTGCGTTGTGGCCGAAACGTCGTGAGAATTGTTTTATTATGTTTTATTTTTATTATTTTATTACTTCCCTTCTACGTGACTTTACCGAAAGAACCAAGAAGATGAAGTGGCTATCATGTGTAAATTTATAGCAGCCAAATACTCTAAAAGCGTGACGTTAATTCTAAATGTTGGAGGGAAAAACCGAAGGACCCGGAGAAAAACCCACGCGACTACAGGGAGAGAGACATGCAAACTCCAAATACAGGCACCAGGGTCGGGATCGAACCCATGACCTCCTACGTACCAGGCGAGGGAGTTAACATCTCGCCACAGCGGTGTTTAAGCGTCACACCTATCGCTTTTTCCAATGGGATATTCCGAGCTGAGCCAGCACGAGGGATCCTCACGGCACGGCTGGTTTCTCCCACTACCGATTTGACCGGGCCGAGCTGGAATCAACCTAACCTAGCTACGATGGCCTCGTGAGAAGCCGTCTCTGAACCTGGCTCGGTTGCCCAAGCAGGAACGAGCGAGCGAGCTCCCACTGTGCGTGTCGCCGGGACCCGGTAACATTGCGAGGTCACAGCGTCACCCACAAACGTCTCGGACGCGTTCGCCGGAGCGTGCCGTCAGCGGCTCTCCACGACTCGGCTTCCGCAGTGGGGGAAAAAACAACCTCGGCGCCTGCTGAGGCCGGCTCGGTTGTGCAGTGGAACAGAGGTTAGATTCTGCACTTCTACGTTTACACCTCGGCCTATCGCAGATGCCATATCCGGCCTTGTTAACTCGCCCCCGTAAACCACCTCGATTCCTCGTACAAATAAAAATAATGATTATTTCGTTACCGGTCCCGCCTGCACCGCAATGGATGCTTGCAGATTGTTTCTTGTTGTTGGGATCTCCCGGTGTGGTTTGCCGGGCCCACGTGTTGTTGCAATAAACACATTATACTTTTAGTTTTTTAAAAGAAACCCAGCCACCACCTGTAGACGGAGATGTGCACGCCACTGGTCGTGTCCTCCTTCAGCTTCTTGATCTTCTTCTCCCTGCGCTGCTCCACCGGCAGCTTCCGCGCCGCGTTCGCCTCCTCGTGAGCCCTGAGCAGAGCGGCGCAATCACTCAGCGTCCATTCCGTCCGTCCGTCCGCCCGCACGCATTTCTAGCTGGCGCTTGTTTATACGGAGATATAGATGTGTGCATGCGCGTTGGCACAGCAGGGGGCACAGCCGATGCATCTGCCAGTCATCTCAGTCGGTAAAACCACGGCAGCTGGGCTCTGTCCCGTGACCTGTCAGCGAGCCTTCCACAACTTCACGTGGCCTCAAAGTGCACCTGGCCTGGCACAAGCGCCGTGGTGATGTCACCGTTACTTAGTGGTGAATAGCGGGTATTGATGTGCGTGGAGAAACCTGTACACGTGCGTATGTGTGCAGAGAGAGCTGTAGATATGTGCATTAAAAATTCTGCAGATTGTGTTTGTACAAAGCTATAGTTAGGAGAGTGTGCATGTAAAAAGCTTTAGATATGCGTGTTTGTACAAAGGTACATATGATTGTGTGTTTAAATTACTACTGATGTGCGTGTAGACATGAGTATGCATGTAAAGAGCTGTAGATACGTGTGTGTGTGTACAGAGCTGTACATCCTACTGGACATCTGTGACAGAGTTTCGTTGCTTGTGTTGCAATCGAAACGTCGTGATTTATTTTTCTACGTGACTTTATCGAAAGACCCAAAGAGTATGAATTCCCGCAGTCACGAAAGCTTTAAGTCAAGATTCCTCCAGTCTAAATAAAGATTCAGATTTTGTACGTATGTGCCTACAGAGCAGACGTGTGCGTGAGTAAAGACCTGTGCTACGAACCTGGCAACCTGAGTTCGAATCCTGCTCACGGCCAACATCAGTGACGATTATCGAAACTAATCCTGGGCCTCCCCTAGGCCAACAGCCTCAAATGAGTACCTGGTGCGGTGCGTAAACATTGCCACTGGGGAGACAAAGGCGGCCGGGTGGACTGCTGGCCATCCACCCCCTTCATCCGCCGTGCCGGCCTCCATAGGTGCAACCCACTAACAGCAATTACTCCAAAAGTCCACTCAGGTTATACAGGTGATCTTTGTCTATACTGCATTAGTTTATGGGGTTAGATCAGGCAGCCCGTTGGGTCACAGAGCTCGATGGAGTAGCCCCCGCTAACCGCGGTAGTCGCGCGAGTGGTCCAGGTTTGAAATTCAATTGCCCGAACAGCCTCTTGTATTTTTTTATTTAATGCTTTCGTGACTGCAGGGATTCATATTCTTGGTTCTTTCGGTAAAGTCACATAGAAGGGAAAAAATAAAATAAATATAAACCAATAAAAATTCTCACGACGTTTCGACTGCAACAACACAAGCAAGCATCATCAGGTGTGAAATCCACTGCAATACATTTTTTTTCTTCAAATTTTCTTGCTGTGGATTTCACACCCGATGATGATTGCTTGTGTTGCACATTACACAGCCAACCGTGCTAATCGGAGGTGCCACACGTGGGATCTTTGTGTGTTTGTTTTTTGTTCAAGAGCTGCGCGCGTGAATCTCACCTGAGCCGCTTGGCCATCTGTGCCCGCACGTGTGCCTCCACTTTGGTGGGGTCCTGCACGGCCTCCGTGCCCAGCACGCGCATGAGGTTCGAGATCCTCACTGAGTGCGACAATCAGGAGGAACGGACGATTGCAGGTATGACACAACAACAACAACAACAACAAAAACAACGATGACGACGACAACAACCGCCATGGCGGTGGCGACGAGAACTACAGTGACAACCGTCGCAATAACTTCGAACATGACGAATAGCAATCATCACAACCATAATGATCGACAATAACAATCCTTGTTCTGCTTTTATTGCTATTTTTATTATTATTCTACTGATTGGCAGGCGCCAACAGCTCAAAATCGTAAGGTGGAGAGTTTTCATTCCGGTTGGGGGTGGACTCGGCCCATCAGCCTTCTGGGCTCAATAAAACAGGTACCGATTTGTGCGGAAGTCAATAGTAGTTGTCTTCCATAATACAGGTTTTTGGGTTGGATCGCGTAAATAGAAAATGTGTCGTTAAACCCGCCACCACCCGACACAGCCAATTAGTAAGGTTTGTCACGTTAACAAAACATGCTAATTGGTTACTAGTACAGCACACCGGTGTGTTGGAGAGCAAAGCCACAACATTTACAATCTGAGTACGACGTTTCCCCATTAATTACAACTAGCTTACTAATTGGCTGTCTGGTGGTGGCGGGTTTAACGACACATTTATATATTTACATGATCTCATCCAAAAAGCCTGTATTATGGATATTGGTCGCGAAAGCCAACGTGTTAAACCAGTAGCTGTCCTACATGGAGAGACTTGCTCCCACCATATTATTGTGGAATTTCCACCACTGCCTCAGTGCTGAAAATAGGTTAGCAGCAATGCCTCAATGCTCATTTAACCACTTCCGACCTTAAGATTTAGATTTTACTCAAGGAGCAGTGGCGCAGTCGTTAGCGCACTGTGCTACTATCGTGGACGGGGGCCTGAGGTAGATTCCCAGCCACGGTTAAGATCAATGGCGAGCGAGTGATGTCCGGGGGACCTCACCACTTCACCAACAAAGACAAAGACCCCCTGTTTAGCCTTAACAGACTGTTGGGACAAGTGCTAATAGCAAGCACCTATGAAGGTCGGAACAGTATACGAGGGGGTGGGTGGCCAGCACCACCCCTGACCGCTTTTGTCTCCCCAGTGGCGATGTTTACACACAGCACCAGGTAGTCACTTGAGGCCGAGTCGACCTAGCGGAGGCCCAGGACCGGTTCAGATAATCGTCACCGGTGGTGGCCGTGAGCGGGAATGGAACTCGTGGCGCCGGGTTCGTGGCCCGGCGCGCTAATCGCTACGCCAACGCTCCCCGCTTCGCTTCAAACAACGCCCATCCGTAAACAAATCGCCCTGCGTACAACAGCTTCCACAGGTTGACGGGTATTGACTGCGAGGGCCCCAGGTACCTTTGGGTTCGGGCGGGGGAGCCAGACCCAGGCGAATCTTCTCCTGCAGCTCCTTCTGAGCCTCCCTGCGGGTCTGACGGCGCAGCTTCTTGCGCTCCTTCTTGGTCAGGTAGATTCCCAGCGTCACCGGCTTGTCGCTCTCCACGGCTGGGGTGGGGGTAGGGGACACGCACACGGGGGTGCAATTGTACATACATCACTCGTGCATTCATTCATTCACCGAACACATAGGTGTTGCACAACGGTGAATGTAGAACACAGGCGCACGAGCGGAAGGTGCATCATTCATTCGCGCACTCGTGATTCATTCATTCAACACAAATGCGTCACAACGGTGCATCTAGAACACAGGCCGGGGTGAGGGAGCATACATTTTTCACTCATTTATACACAATTCATTCACTGGACACAGACACGTCACAACAATGACCTCCGATTAGCACGGTCATTCACGTACATTATGAAAGAAGCTCAACATACATAGAAAGCACGTGCTTTTGCCCGAAACATCGGCAATTGTAGAAATATATTTAAGTTCAACGCATGCACGTACACATGCAACAGTGCATCACGGCTGCTGTCACGGGTGCACCCTACCGATTTCGGTGTCGGCGCTGGTGGGGCTGTTGATCTGCGCGGGATGCTCCACGAGGTTGGTGATGCCGTCGAGCTGCCCCTTCTCCAGCACCATGTGGACGTCGGATTCGCTGGGGAGACGCGCACAGACGGGAAAGAGAGAGCGAGCGTCGTTACACGCACAGGATGCCTACAACTGAAAACGTATTGTTTTTTATCATACCAGGTAAGGCCCACTGAGCTAGACAGCTCTTTTTTTTATCAAGAAGCATTCTGGCCACAAACAATAGAAGTGGCTTATCACGCGGAGATTTAGAGCAGCCTAATACTCTTATTAAATGCGTGTCGATTCTAAATGCGGAGGGAAAAACCGGAGGACCCATAGAAAACTCCACGCGATTGCAGGGAGAGAGAGAGAGAGAACATGCAAACTTCAAATCTACAGTAGGCGTGAGGGTCAGGACCGAACCCACGACCTCCTGTATGCGATGGGGAGGGAGATAACATCTTGACGAATGCACGGCCAGACCGGCGTGCGTGCAAATAGCTTCCCCCAACCACCTTCCTTCTCTCCTCTGTGACCGACTGCCACTTTTATCTCAAACGAGGACGCCCACCGTGTGTGTACAGTGTCCGTATGTGCGGTGGGAATTAAGATGCTGTGTAAAGCCACGTTGTATCGTACCGACTCGAACAGAGACCCACAACGAGACTAATGCTTGGCTCTCTCTCAGAAATATTCCCACTGTTTCTGTACATCCACCGTAAGATGCGGTCGCATTTAGACGCCACGTAAATCCACAAAGTTACTTGTGTCGTTTTCCTACGGCGCAGGAAAGTCGCTCGATGGAAACAACCACACGCTATCACTCCCGCGTAATCACTGCGACCGTCATACATTTTGTATCCGCAACGTGGCAAAGTGGGCGATTAATTTCATCGACCGACCGACAATGAGCGACGGCTCCAGTCAATCACCCCCCCCAGCACCACCACCACCACCCCCAACCGTGGTTTGAACTTTGCAAAACTCTCCGCTCGATTGCGAGCAGCGTGGTCGCACGCTTGCGCTCCGTATGCGGACGCGTGACGTACTGGTCGTAGGACGACGGCAGGATGTAGTAGTCCCACCACTCCACCTCGGGGACCTCGTCGTCCTGCTGCTCCTTCTTGGGCGCGATGAGCGCCAGCTTGGTGGCAGACTGGATGCCCGTCTTCTTGGCGGCTTGCGCGATCTCCGACTGCAGCTTCTCCAATTGCGCCTACCGGGAAACATCAACAGCTCTTGTAGTTAAAACACTTAGGCTCTGTGTAACGGAGCCACCCCACAAGAGATTTAAGATTCTGTTCGTGAGAAAACGAGACTTTAAGGAGCCCTGCCACAGCACTCCACATTTGACTTGTTAAAATTAAATTAAACCTGTACGAGAACATCCAAACGATCAATAATGGACAAAGTTACTTTCTCGTTCGATTAATCAAGTTTAAGGCCGACCACGCGATCGATGAACAACCCTACAAGAAGAAAAGCAACGTTCTAAAAACTCTCGCGCGGTAAGCAGCGCACCGTCTTGTGGTTTAGTGGACGCAAAACGTTACAGTATTTACTCAAATTTACTTTACTTCGTTACTGCAAACACTCCCTCTCTCGTATGGTTACTCCGCCCGGCAGTTTCACCGCCACCGCCACTGCCGCCCGCTCCTCCCCTCCCTCACCTTGCACCGTATGCGCTGCGCGATCTTCTCGAAGCGGCCCTTATCGTGGAAGCGGAAGTGGCGTCGCGGGCGCGAGGCCACCTCGGCGGGCACGCGCGGGTCGTAGAAGTGCTGCGCCTCCACGTCCTCCGTGGGCCTCTCCTTCAGCTGCAGCTTGAACTGCTGGCGCCGCACGGCGCGGATGTTCGCCTTCAGCGTGGGCATGCGGTGCGTGAGCTCCACGGCGCGCCCCGCCGCGTCCACCGTGCGGCCCTGGTCGTCCAGGATCAGAGGGGCCGGACGGGCGCCGGGAACCGCGCCAGGGGCCGCACCGCCAGCGGCTGCCGCCGCGGTGGCCGCGTCCTTGCCGGCCAGCTGGTCGGCGATGCCGCCCATCCTGGCGGACGGAGTTGGGGGTGGAGGGAGTTGTGGTCAGAGTAATAAGATTAAACTAAAAAGAAAACTATTTTTATTTTACCAGGTGAGGCCGACTGAGCTATATAACTCTTTCGGTAAAGTCACGTAGGTAGAAAAATAAAACAAAAGAAAAATAATATATCACGACGTTTCGATTGCAACACAAGCGGTCGTCCTCGGGCTGAAAAAAAATTAATCCAGCAGTGGAACTGCTGAACCAGCGAGAGAGCTGTTTTTCATAAGTGACCTGACCTGACCTGGGCACACAAACGATAGCTCAACGAAGTGGCCTATAGTGTGGAAATTTATAGCACCCAAATACTCTACACGCACGTTGATTCGAAATGTGGAGGGGAAAATCGGAGGACCCGGAAAAAAATCCACGCGACTACGGGGAGAACATGCAAACTCCAAATATACAGGCCCCAGGGCTGGGATCGAACCCACGACCTCCTGTATACCATGCGAGGTAGTTAACATATCGAGGTTCAAGGGGGGCTCTAGCATTTGCGTAGGCCGCAACTTGGAACACGTGGATTAGAGAATATACAGGGTGACAATGACGACTGCTGTAAAAGTCAACGATTCAGACCAGGATGGGGAAGACCGTGCTGACTAAAATTACGTCGACAACAATGATGATGATTAAGTGATGTTGGTGATGATGATGATAATAAGTCCATTTACATAGCGCTTTTCATCAAGGATTTGAAAGCACTTTATAGAAGACAGCAGCAGCAGACACTCAGCATGAAAATAATATATATATACATTTTAAGAATCATTACTAAATGAACTAAAAGTTTAATAAGCAGGAAATGTATAAATAGGTTTTAAGGCGCATTTTTTAAATGTTCACAGACTCAGAGATCCCTGATATCTGATGGAAGAGCGTTCCATAGCCTGGGGGCTACACGGGAAAAATCTCGGTCACCCACAGGCCGAAGCTTCGACCTGCGAATGCAGAGAAGATCTGCATCCCCAGATCTTAGGGACCTTGAGGGGCAGAGGTCGCAACCGGGTACCCGATACCCGTACCCTACCCGATACCCGGCTACCCGGTCGGGTACGGGTACCCGTTTGCGACTCTGGTGCGGCCGGGTACGGGTAGACCGTGAGTCACTGGTGAGTAACTGTTTGTCACTCATTTCCCAACGTCTTGTCTCTTCTCACAATTCAAGTTCCTAGAATCAACCCACCCGCGCCTGCAACATGGCTTCATCCCAGAGGTCGCAATCAGGTACCCGATACCCGTACCCGGCCGGGTACGGGTAGGGTACGGGTACGGCCAGGGTACGGGTACGGCCAGGTACGGGTACCCGTTTGCGACCGGGTACGGGTACGGGTAAGGAATCAAAACCTGTTTGCGACCTCTGTTGAGGGGACATGGGTGTAGCATGCCAATGATGTAGGCTGGGGCAAGATGGTTCACTGCTTTGCAAGTTAATAGGATGTTACTCTGTATTCTATGTGAAACTAAAAGCCAGTGCAGCGAGGCCAAAACGGGTGTAATATGATGTGAAGGTGGTGTTGTGGTTATAACACCCTCGCAGTCGCATTCTGAACATGCTGCAAATTGATCAGCACCTTCATAGCCACGTCAGGTAGTAAGACAATACAATAGTCTATGCGAGATGAGACGATTATGATAATCACAAGGATTTTAGGATAAGGATTTGCATTTATCGGGCACTCAAATGCAACGGCAATTCACAGCACCTTGCATGATATCACATTGCAATCATTCGAATGCTTAGCTAATAATGTTTTTTTTTATCAAAAACTGCTAACACTTAAACAACACACACACACGATACTCACTGCAACCCGTAAAAATCGATCTCAATCTACGCACCATTACACACGTACTCAAATCACCCACCCATATCACAACCGTGAAAAGCCAACACCTACACAACACACACAATACTCGCTACAATCTGTAAAAAAAAATCTGTCATTCTCTGCGTCGTTACACACCTATCGCAAACTATCCACACGTGTTACAACAGTAGTCCAACCATGTGACCCCGGCAATTATGCCAAACTATGTGCACTTGAAGGCCACGTGAAGTGTCGAAGGCTCGCTGGCAGGTCATGGGACAGACCCAGGTGCCATGGGTTAACCGACTGAGATGACTGGCGGATGCACCACCTGTGGCCCCGACTGTGCCAACTGTAGTCCACAAAGACAAAGATCCCCCGTATAGCCTTAGCAGACTGTTGGGGCAAGTGCTGCTAGCGAGCACCTATAAAGGCCGGAATGGCACATGATGGGGTGGGTGGCCAGCCGCCCGACCGCCTTTTTCTCCCCAGTGGCAACGTTTTCACATCACACCAGGTACTCATTTGAGGCTGAGTCGACCTAGGAGAGGACCAGGACCGGTTCAGATAATCGCCACTGGTGTTGGCCGTGGGCGGGAATCAAACTCAGGTTTCCAGGTTCGTAGCGCGACGTGCTAACCGCTACACGCTAACCGCTACACTACCGCTCCGCACCTTAGTCCACACACACATCACACACAAACGGTACTCACTGGAACGCGGCCAGGCTAAGCCCAGGAGGCAACCCGACGCCCATTCCCAACCCCGCGCCCCCGAGATTGAACCCCAACCCCATGCCGGGGAACATCCCCAGCGCCATGCTCAGCGCCGAAACCCCACCGGCGCCGGCTCCGATGCCCAGCCCGGGCCCGCCGATCCCCAGGGCGGCGGCGGCGGCGCTGGCCGCGGCGTTGGCCCCGCCGCCAAGGTCGGCGCCCCCGAGTCCGGCGCCCCCCAGTCCTCCCCCGCGAGACGCCAGCTGCCCCAGCTGCGCCTGGATGCGCGCCTGCAGCTCGGCCGCCTTGCGCGCCTTCTCGATGGCGTCGTTCATGAAGGTGGCGGCCTGCGACGGCGCGATGGTGCTGCCCATGAAGGTGAAGAGGTGAGCGGGTGGCGTGCCCGATTGGAGGCCTCCTCCGCCACTGCTGATACCGCCACCACCGCCGCTAGCCCCACTGCTCGCGGTGGCGATGGTGTTGTTGCCACCGCTGCCGCCGCCACCGCCCTGCGGAGACTAGAAAATGAAGACGATGCGTGTTATTCCCCGTTGTGGTTCCACCATGCCGTGCCAAGTTACACACCCATACCTAGGATGCTGCAATGGTATAATGGTCAGCACACCGGACTTGCAATACAGAGGTCGCCAGTTGAACCTCCCGGCACAGCAGCTGAAACAACGGGCAAGTATCTGACGTTCCTAGAGCGGCTCTCTCGAGCTACCTGGAGTGCAGATCCTTCCACCAGCAGTGGCATGAGCAAGTAATTGCAGGGTTGCACTTTTATCTTTCCCTTACCCAACCCATCCCGAGCCTTGAAACCCGAATATAATTGGCCGCAATATTTTTCAGAGGCAGCGTTTTTTTCGGAGTCAAAGATTTTCGCTCCAGCAACCGAGACTTTGCGTCGAAGCCCTCGGCGAACCTCCACTCAGTGGAAGGTCGCTTATTCTCCACTGCTGCTCCAACCCCCCCTTCATTGTCTGCTACCCCCATTGTCAGGAAGAAGCAAAGAGAAACAGATAAGCAAAAAAGAATCGCATGAACCACAAAGAAGCAAAATAATGCTAAGAAATCCCCCAAGTGATTTAAAGAGAGACAAACCAAACGGAAGCAAAGTCAAGCCAAGTGCAGAGAAGCAGCGGCCGTTCTCTGTGCGCGCTGGTTGTGCCGCCACTTGCCTGGACACTCTGGACGCTGGGGCGTGGTGTAGGCGGCAGCTGCTGCTGCTGCTGCTGTTGCTGCTGCTGCCCCCCTCCCTGCGGCCCTCCTGCCGTGGACATGAAGCTCAGCTGCTTCTTGCGCTCCTCGATCTGTCTCGTCGCCGCCTCCATCATCTGCTTGATCTGTTGGTGGTACGACACGCCCACAATACATAAATGCGCACGAACACGCATGTGGAACGCGGGTCGCAAGGTTCACAGAGGAGCAGCTCACACACACACAGATATACACTCATACACACATAGTGACAAAAACAAAGATCCCTCATATAGCCTTCATAGACTGCGAGGGCAAGTGCTGTTAGTGGGAACCTATGAAGGCTGGCACAGTACATGAGGTGGTGGGTGACCAGCACCACGCCTGACCACCTTTGTACTCATTGGAGTACATTTGGTATTTGAGGCGGGGTCGACCCATGACCAGTTCAAATATTCATCAGTTATTTGTCGCGAGAGGGAATCGAACTCGCGTCGCCGGGTTTATAGCACCACCGCCCCTCCCCCCCCATGACATATATAGTGACACGTACACACGCAGAGACAAATATACATAACTTACAATAATACATATAAACATATGTAACCTATGACAAAATCACCTGGAATGAGCTCTGGCCACCCAAACCCTGGCCCACCGACCTACACCAGGGCTTTGCTCCTGGGGCTCCCCACTGCCAGCCACTGCCACTGGTGCTTCCCACCCGTGACCTGCTCCGTTCCCTTGGCCTCCTGCGAGGCCATCGACGTGGCCCTCGTCGTAGGGGCTGTCGGGGCGGCAGGGGCCGTACACCGCGATTGGGACACCGTACGGCCAATCTCGCGCTTAAACCGCCCTCACTCATTGCCGCACCCCCCCAAATCCCCTCTCCCCCAAGCTTCCCCCACCATATCCGTCTTTCACTGCCGTATCACCTCGTATTCACGCCGTCATCATCATCGTCACGTGAAAAGCTCACATCCCCCCTTCCCATCTCCCTGCACGCGCGAACAACCACTCTGCCCTCCTTCCCCAGGCCTCCAACACCTCCACAAATCACCCCCATCCACCTTGGCCTATGGAACTCGCGCTCCGTTCGCATCCACCCTCGATGCTTTCCTTTCAAAAAACCTCCACGCCCGAGCATTAACGGAAACTTGGATCTCTCCACTGAACACCACTACCCCCACCGCGTTATCCAACCCCTTGACCCAATTCCTCCATTAACCTCGTCCCTCGGGCAAGTCTCGTGGCAGCGTTGGGCTGCTCATCCCCTCCTCCTGGATGCCCTCGAACCTATCTGATTCCCTCCCCACCTTTTCCTCTTTCGAATTAAAATGTTCCTCTATCTCTTTACCACACTCAATTTCCTTCCTCATCAATTACCATCCCCCGGGTCCCTGCTCCTCTTTCTTCAATGATCGAGACCAGCGGTCCCCAACCTTTTTGGCACCAGGGACCGGTTTCGTGGAAAACAATTTTTTCACGGACCGGGGGGGGGGTTCATCATTGGGTCTTTCCCCCTTTTCAAAAAAAATCTCTCCAGCGACGTTTGTTCCTCATCTTGGCTAGGGTTAGCTTGTGGTCTTACCCAAACTGTGAATGGGACAAGTAAATAAAACAATGGGAGCGGGCCACGTGCGGACTCACCGCTCACCTCCTGCTGCTGTGCGGCCCGGTTCCTAACAGGCCGCGCACCGGTACCAGTCCGTGGCGACCCCTGATCTAGACTGTCTCCTATCAACTCTCTTTCCAACCTCTTCTCCATTAATCCTCCTGGGCGACTTTAACCTTCATCTAACATCCACCTCTGCTACTCTCCTGCCGATTACTTGCTTCTTCAACCCGCAGCTTATCCCCTCTTCCCCAACTCATTGCTCGGGTAGGACACTCGATCTCATCTTCAATTCCAGTTGCTCAGCCTCCAATCCTTTAGTTGACCCATGCCCTCCGTCCGATCACTTACTAATGACTGTGACAATACGAGTCCCCTCCCCCCACCTTCCCCGCCTTCCCTCGCACCCCCACTCCTCCTCCACAATCAACGCTCCCTTGACCACTGTGCGCTTCTTTCCTTGGTTTTCTTATCGCTTCCACCAATCTCTGATTCTCCTCCATGCACCCCGACACTGCCTCTTCAGTCCTAACTTCGGTACTTTCTTCCTCTTTGGACGCGCTTGCACCTATGCTCCCCTTCCACCCTCCGCAACGCCCCCCCCCCCCCCCAGCTCAGCTCGCGCACAAAGCAGAGCGCATCTGGAGGACTTCACCAACCCATGACTCATGTTCCTCATATAATTCCCTCCTATCAAATTACACTTCGGCCCTGGAGGCTTCTCGCCAAACATATTTTCTTTCCCTCATTTCCTCCCTATCTCCACACCAGAGGTCGCAACCGGGTACCCGATACCCGTAACCCTACCCGATACCCGGCTACTCGTACCCGGCCGGGTACGGGTACCCGTTTGCGACCCTGGTGCGGCCGGGTACGGTTACGGGTAGACCGTGAGTCACTGGTGAGTCACCGTTTGTCACTCATTTCCCAAAGTCTTGTCTCTTCTCACAATTCAAGTTCCTAGAATCAACCCACCCGTACCCTACCCATACCCGGGTAGAGTACGGGTACGGCCGGGTACCGGTACAGGTACCCGTTTGCGACCCTGGTGCGGCCGGGTACGGGTAAGGAATCAAAACCCGTTTGCGACCTCTGCACCACACCCTGCTCGACTCTTCAATACTCTAAACTCTCTGCTCCATGCATCTTCTACTGCACCTGCAACTTCCTCTTCCGCCCCCACTCCTGCGGTCCTCTCCAACTACATTCTTGGTTCTTTCGGTAAAGTCACGTAGAAGGAAAATAATAAAATAATAAAACATAATAAAATAAAATTCTCATGACGTTTCGGCCACAACGCAAGCAGCCGTCCTCAGGTGAAGAACATTAGGACGCTGTCTTTCCGGCAGCTCTTTTCTTCACCTGAGGACGGCTGCTTGTGTTGTGGCCGAAACGTCGTGAGAATTGTATTGTTTTATTTTTATTATTTTATTATTTCCCTTATACGCGACTTTACCGAAAGAACGAAGAATATGAATCCCTGCAGTAACGAAAGCTTTAAATCGAAACCTCTCCAACTACTTCATGACTTAGATCACCCACATCCGCTCCTCCTTGCTCACTGCGCAACCTCCTGATATCCCTGCACCGGCTGACACCTCCCCCTCCGTCCCACCGTACTACTTGTTCCTTAAATGCTTTCTCCGCCGTTTCCGTTCTGGAGTTGTCTACCATCGTCTCCAAAACCCGCCCCACATTTTCCACCCTCGATGCCCTTCTGCCTTCCCTTCTTCCGTCCATTCTCCCCACAATTAATTCCACTTGGCTCTCTTTGACTCTTCTCTCTCCTCCGGTATCTTCCCCAACTCTATCATCTTACCGCTTCTCAAAAAAAAAAGTATCTCGATCCTTCTGTCCCTGCACACTATCGCCCTATTTCCTTGCTTTCTTATTTCTCCAAACTCCTTGAACGCTTAGTGCACAACCCACCTCTCATCCTACATCTCTTCTCACTCGCTGTATCCCCTCCACCAGTCTGGGTTCCGCCCTCTCCATTCCAATGAAACCGCCCTCCGTCCACATCCAGAACCGCCTGGCCAATTCACCACTCCATCCTCCTATCCACTCTCTCCAAACTCGGCAACTCTGAACTATTGCCGATACTACGATTTGGTGTTGGCGTAATTTAAAAACATATATAGGTGCGCGGCGGTCCACGGACAAGGATGCTGGGGGTTGGCAGTGCCACGCTGGTGCTCTAGAAAGGTTGGGAGAAGCCGCTATGGGCGGCGGTGGGGCTGTGGCGCACAACGGAGGGCAGCGCTGCAGCAAACTCCACGATCGCACCGCCCTCCCACGTGACCCCCCCCACCCACCCAAAGTGATGCCCACTCACCTGGGTCTTGGTGAGCATGCTGGGCTCGGCCGGGGGCGCCGGCATCACCCCGTCCCCGTCTCCGTCCACCGAGGGCTCGTCCTCGGCAAACCGCGGCACGCGCTTGCGCTTGGCGGCTGGCGCCGGTACCGGCGCGGCCTCCCTGGGGGTGTCCGGGTCGTCCCCAAACACGTCCTGCGGGCGGAGAGCGACGCCTGTTCCTCCTTTACTCCCTCGCTGGTGCCTCGCACGTGCACCATGCTCGCTCCTTCGCTCGCAGCACCCGCTCCTTTGCCTTACCCTCCCCCTTCCTCCCCTTCCATCCCTCCCCCATTCCCTCACACCCGCTCTGCTTCTCCTCCACCTCAGCTTAAACGGTAGGCAGGCGATGGTTAAAGCAACCACGTTCAAGGAGAGCTCAACCGGGAGACGTGGTGTGAACTGGCTGCTCCCTCCATCCCCACACAAATTTCTTCCTTGCCTCTCTCCCTTTGCCTGAGGTTAGACCAGTCCTGGATTCAAAGCCATTGTCAACCCAAGCAAATGAGAGTGAAATTGAACACAATTGTGCAAAATGTGTTGTGCACTGCTGTGAATGCGGGTAGTTTTTTGCACGGGTAACTTTGCATAAAATAGGTTATTAAATGCAATTTCGGTTCCGAACCAAATTTTATTTGCGATAGATTTTTTGTTCAGTTTGGCAACCGGACTGAGACCATAAACTCGCCGCACTTCAGAGAACCACGTTTATTCACAGGTGCCTGGATTTGAACCCAGGATCTCTACGGCACAAGCTCAGCCGTACGACCACTCTTCTTTTTAAAACAACACGATCGGTGAAAACGACCTCAAACTTGCCTTCACAATTTACGAGGCACATGCACACACACAACGCACGTGGGCAAATGAACATAGCGGGTGTAGGAAACTCACTTTCAGCTCTCTTTTGCGATTCTTCTCCATGGTGGCCTTGGAAAACTTGTAGTTTTTCACCTCCTCAACAGCATCGAACAGCTTCTCCACAAACCTAGACGTCGACTCGTCCAGGAAAGCCTTCAGTTGCTCTGCGGACGGAGAGAGAGAAAAAGGGGCGTGGTGCGGGGGGGGCAGAGGGGCAGCAAGAAATCAGAGGCGACACTCACTCATGCGGTGCCCTCTACAATCAAAAGCCAAATCCCAGCGGTGGCCGGTGGCTAATATGTCTTGGTGTGGCTGATCAAACCTAATGACGAGAATAACTCATCATAACTGAATAATAGTCAGGCTGGAAAACCATACGTTTCAAACAGCAATAATCAGCTTTGTGCATATTGATAATGAAAAACCCCATCAGCATTTCCTGAAGAAGTGCATTGTGGCCCCCTTATCTTGGGCCACCATCACATGTGATGTGAGCAAATGACAGGATAATTGACGCAGCGATATACAACTGTAGAGGAGAGAGGGGGGGGGCAGGGTTTAAAGGGGGTGGAAAAGGGATGTACGCAGTTTAAAATCTGTATAATGAGTAGATAAGTATTGTCACGGTTTTTTCTCCACTTGCAGGGCCTGGGTCCACCAGCCCCTAATGATGAGCTGCCACTGTCTGTGAACACACCTGGATGTGTAAATGGTTCACACCTGCCTGGTTGGTTCAAAGAAATGTCATGAATCATGATTGTATTTGTCCTAAAATCTATTTTAGTCTTAATTCATACTAACTGTAGGGCAATTTTAACAGCTGCACTGAACATGCGAACCCATTGCATACAACAGATATAAAGGACATTACTTAATTTTCCACACACACACACGAGGGTACACGCTCCGTGAGCTTAAGAATGTACACCGATTGATGAAGAAAATGGTTGTTACAAAAGCAAATGCAGTGATTCACCTCCAAAGGGAGATTAATCGTCACAATTCGGGGTCGGGATTCAATTCCATAGTGTACCACTTCCTTTTCATTGCTTCTCGTTACTTCTGTATTGTTTGTGCAGTTGTTCGCACCCTGAGACTAATCTTAACTTTACATTCACCCCTCCCTCCCCTTGGGGCACAGCACCTTCATTGCGCATGATGTGTCATGACACGTTTGCCACAGCAAAGGAGAGTTTACAAAACAAAACAAGAGTCTTTGCTCGCAAACGCAATTCCTGGCCAACAGATGATGGTGCAGGGTGGTCCACCAATCGTCACCTTCCGTCTTGCCGCGGTCCATGCCCTTGCCCACGCAGTTGAGGGCGGCGGTGACGACTGTGGGCTCCGTGAAACCCAGCACTTTCTTCACCGTCTTCTCCACCCACGGTTTTAGCTCCTCCACATCCTTTTTAGTGAGCGCCATCTCCAAAAACTGAAATTGCCGCTGCTGTGGTGACAAAAGATTGTATTCGTTATCGTTTGTAAATCAAGGTCGCTTATTACAGACCCAACATGCTTTGCAGCAAACAATAAACAGGACTACTTACTGATGGTGCAACAGATGAAAGAGTAAATGCATTTCATTAATCGAGCAACGTCGTACAACACTTGGGGCAAAGTGACGAGGGGAGGGAATTCCAACGAGGAACAGTTCAAGGGAGGAAAGATAACTGCGGTGACCTGCGGTGTGGTGGTTGAACACAGCATGGGTGGTGACAAACAAGTTTGGAAGACCGAGTCCTCAACACGGGTGGAGAAATCAATAAGTGATGAGTAACCATGGTAGTAACGACAGAAGAGTGACGAGGACGTGACTGACATCCAGTTGGTGACGATAGTGAAACGGTGAGTTCTGGGTCATTAACCCGACTGAAATCTGCAACATTAATTCAGTACGTTTGGTTTTAGCACCATTCATATCGTTGAAGGTAACCATGAAGACACCGTTTCACAAACGTCAGTTGGTGGTGATGGTGCTATGCTGATGTAACGAATTAAACAATTATCAAGTTATTATTTAAATTTCGATCGTCACGCGGGCACACACGGCCCACCCTTTTTTTCGAATGTCACGGGATTTGTTATGTCCACCGTTAAGCAGACGATGCGTAACCTACTTACGTACCCACAGTATTAACCAGGGCAGCCAATGGGCTTAAAACCGCGAACCGCTGCGACAAGTGGCAAATGTGCGCGAGACCTCTCGGTCCCATTGTCGGACAAGTAAATATTTCAGAATTACATGTCGTGTTGATACAACCGCATCTCAAGCTGCGGTGCAAAGAGTGGGTAGATTATAATTGGTTTTTTACCCTTTTATCTGGCAACAAAACTGAGACCTTTTTTACAAGGAGTCATGTTTGCATAGACCACAATACCTGCAGCCATAATGCAAAAAAAAACATAACTCTGATAATATATGCACTGTCCTTGAAATTGATTGGTCCACACCCGAGACAGCTTTCCTTAGAGCCTAGTCTCACATGGGTTGGACCAGATGACGCCAAAAGGCGCACAACTCAAAGACAATGCACCATCAGAGTATGAGAGCTCGGGGTAAGCATTTACACCATTGGAACCTCATTTGCCAGTAAAAAATATAATTGTTTTTTTACCCTTCTATCTGGCAACAAAACTGAGACCTTTTTTTACAAGGAGTCATGTTTGCATAGACCACAATAACTACCGCCATAATATTTACAGAGGCAGTCATTTATAGGGCTGACGTGGAAAGGAATGTCTTGAATGAACAGGGCATGGGGATCCACAGAACGGATAGCAAGGGAATGATGTTTTCCTAACAGGTGTTTAACAGTAAACAAACCTCACAGTACGGTATGTTAGCCTCCAGAAATTAAGTTCCATAACCACAAATTGGTGTTTATCTTTTATTTGAATTCTGTTCAACTGGAATAAGGCACGTTTGCAAGTATATGCTCGTAAATTGTTTTTATAATAACTGGACATGTGAAAAATATCTTTATAGCTCATCGGATCATCCAGTATAAATATTCTTAAATGCTCAATTGCTCATGGGGACTTGCGTGGTGTCTCTGATACCACACCCAATCTGGAACCAATTAAACGATGGGTAATGGGTCAATACCCTCGCAATAAAGCGAGTGTGTCACAAGTGACCGTACTGGAACAATTAATAAATCCACGACGTTTTTGAGAACGAGATGTATTCACCGCTCAATCCGAGCCTCTGTACGGTACAAATCAACGGCTCTCTACGCTTGATTGACCGGGTCAAGTAAGGCCCCCTCTCACGACAAGAAACCGGTTTACTTTCAAGTCACGGGCTTTCTATGCGAGTCTATAGGTCTCTGTGTTGTTAAGTCTTTGGTGACCGGCCTGAGCCCATCAGCTCACATTTGAGTGCTCGATTTATCGACCGCGGACGGCAATATTAAATTTCCCAACACACATACGCGCCGACATCAGTATCGACGGCCGCGATTGGCCGATTCACCCGTCACGTGGTCTCCAGCGTCCAATGGCAAGGGCCGATACGAGCTGCTCCGCTTAAGCCAGGCAGAGAAATCTAAACAGTTGGCCAGTCAAAGCTATCTTCAAACATTTTTATTCCGTTTAAACAGAAACCCTCTTAAATGTCACGCGCTTTTGATAAAATACGCAAATATCGCGCGAATGTGCGTCAGGAAACACAGACATCGACATCGCAAGTTAACTCCGTGAACACAGCAAAGGCCTAGGCAGATGAGGCCTTCCTAAGGCTTCCCGCGCTCGTGAAGTTAAAAAACACACAAGCGGCGTCGTTCTCGCGTTGCCATTCGCGCACTGACCCCCTTCGCTTCGCCCTCGCAGCCGAGATATCGATGGAGAAATCGATCGATTAGTCGCGATTATTGAGCCTTCATTCAGACGAACGTAGCAGTCTCGTCGCGTGGTCACGTGGGCTACGAGCGCTGCACCACGTGGTGCTGAGGGGTGGGGGGGGTGAAGGTGCGAGAGTGGGGGGGGTTGGGGGGGGGGAAGTCTCGCGAGAGTCGGATGGAGGGGGTGGGGGGGCACGTGGGGAGCGGTGGCGCAGCAGTTAGCGCGCTGCGCTACGAACCCGGTAACCCGGGTTCGATTCCCGCTCACGGCCACCAACACCACCAGTGACGATTATCAGAACCCGTCCTGGGCCTCCCCTAGGTCGACTCAGCCTCGAATGAGAACCTGCTGCGGTGTGTAATAAGATCGCCACTGGGGAAGACAAAGGCGGTCGGGCGTGGTTCTGGCCTTAATAGGTGCTCGCTAACAGCACCACTTGCCCCAACAGTCTGTTACAGATTCTAGATTTGAGGCTTTCGTGACTGCAAGGATTCATACTCTTAGTTCTTTCGGTAAAGTCACGTAGGTAAAAAATGAAATAAAATTTTATAAAAATATTATTACATTTTTATTAATTTTAATTTCATGTTTTAAAATTAATAAAATATTATTATTTTATTTTTATTAATTTTAATTTCATTTTTTACCTACGTGACTTTACCGAAAGAACTAAGAGTATAGTCTGTTACAGGCTATACGGGGATCTTTGTCTTTGCTACGGGTGAGGGGAGGGGTTAATAGGTTGAGGCGAAGTCTCGCGACGTCGCGGAGTCTCGCGAGAGTTTGATGAGCGGGGCGGGGCGGACCGGTGGCGGGGCGAAGTGAGGGGGAGGGGCTTGAGTGCGACCCAGTCACGTGACCGGCAAGATTAATTGAGAAGCGATTTGACCATACTTCACCACGCTGGTTCATGCGGGTGGGTGAAGCGCTCTGCGTTACCACCCGAGTTCGATTCCTGGTCAGGGCCGAATTAATATTTTGTAGGCCCCCTGGGGCAACAGGCACCGTGAGGGGCCCCCAGTAATATTTTCAAAAGGAAAACAAAGTTTAAGAAAAATAAAATTTATACTGGTAGGAACCTCCTGGTTACACCAGCCCACAGGGGATTATTGTGTCCGTCGTGCAGGGAGGGGCTGGGTGGGGAGGGGAGGGTGGGGCTGGGTGGGGAGAGTGGGGAGGGTAGGGAGGGGCTGGGTGGGGAGGGGCTTGATGGGGATGGTGGGGTTGGGCTGGGTGGGGAGGGTGGGGGGTGGGAGAGGTGGGGCTGGGTGGGGAGGGGAAGGTGAGGAGGGGCTGGGTGGGGAGGGGCTGGTCACCCCGTGGTGCCCTTATAAAACTCAACGTTTAAACCTACTCACGCCGGCTTGTGCCCGCCCTCACAGTCGGGCATATTTGCGCAATACACCACGCCGCCGTTGACCCTTGGCCATTGACCGAGCAACCCAACCTTCCTACCAGCTCCCTCCGCAGGAATGTGTTTTTTTTACAAGGCTAACAACAAATAAAATTCAGCATTCACAAATAAAATAACTTTTCTATTTAAAGCTTTCGTGACTGCAGGGATTCATCTTCTTGGTTCTTTCGGTAAAGTCACGTAGAAGGGAAATAATAAAATAATACAAGTATTTTATTGTTTTATTTTTTTATTTTTTTATTTCCCTTCTACGTGACTTTACCGAAAGAACGTTTCGGCTACAACGCAAGCAGCCGTCTTCAGGTGAAGGACGGCTGCTTGCGTTGTAGCCGAAACGTCGTGAGAATTATTTTGTTGTTTTATTTTTATTATTTTATTGCTTCCCTTCTACGTGACTTTACCGAAATAACCAAGAAGATAAATAACTTTTCATTTAATCTCTGAAGGCCTTTACAGCTGGCGGAGGCCCCTGGGCTTGCAGCCCCTCCAGCCCCGTGCCTCAATCCGGCCCTGTTCCTGATGACGATTATCTGAATCGGTCATGGACCTCCCCTAGGTCGACTCAGCCTCACCTGGTTCTGTGTGTAAACGGCGCCGCGAGGGAGACAAAGGCGGCCGGGCGTGGTTGCCGGCCACCCACCACCTCGTGCGCCGTGCCCGCGTTCGCAGGTGCGACTCGCTAGCAGCACTTGCCCCAAACCGTCTGTGATGTTTCTAGGGGGCATCTTTGTTGTGTGCTTGTCTCTTAAGCTCCCTTAAATCATCGAGGCGGTGTTCCTTTAGAAGAGAGAGGAAATAACCAGATTAGGAGCGAGCGACCTCTGTGTGTCCCCCCCCCCCTCAAGAGCGCGCCAATGTCACTGACCGTACCTCGACCGTGCGCACGCGTGTGCCACACTCGTGTATCACACTCGTGCCACACACTCGTGTCACACACTCGTACCACACACTCGTGTATCACAATCGTGCCACACACTCGTGTCACACACTCGTGCATCACACTCGTGTATCACACTCGTGCCACACACTCGTACCACACACTCGTACCACACACTCGTGTCACACACTCGTACCACACACTCGTGTATCACACTCGTGCCACACACTCGTGCCACACTCGTGTATCACACTCGTGCCACACTCGTGCCACACACTCGTGTATCACACTCGTGCCACACACTCGTGCCACACTCGTGTATCACACTCGTGCCACACTCGTGCCACACACTCGTGCCACACTCGTGCCACACTCGTGTATCACACTCGTGTATCACACTCGTGCCACACTCGTGCCACACACTCGTGTATCACACTCGTGTATCACACTCGTGCCACACACTCGTGTATCACACTCGTGCCACACTCGTGCCACACTCGTGTATCACACTCGTGCCACACTCGTGCCACACTCGTGCCACACTCGTGTATCACACTCGTGCCACACTCGTGCCACACTCGTGTATCACACTCGTGCCACACTCGTGCCACACTCGTGCCACACTCGTGTGTCACACTCGTGCCACACTCGTGCCACACTCGTGTATCACACTCGTGCCACATACTCGTGTATCACACTCGTGTTTATCACACTCGTGCCACACACTCGTGTATCAAACTCGTGCCACACTCGTGCCACACTCGTGCCACACTCGTGTATCACACTCGTGCCACACTCATGCCACACTCGTGCCACACTCGTGTATCACACTCGTGCCACACACTCATGCCACACACTCGTGTATCACACTCGTGCCACACACTCGTGCCACACACTCGTGTATCACACTCGTGCCACACATTAGTGTATCACACTCGTGCCACACACTCGTGTATCACACTCGTGCCACACACTCGTGCCACACACTCGTGTATCACACTCGTGCCACACTCGTGTATCACACTCGTGCCACACTCGTGCAACACTCGTGTATCACACTCGTGCCACACTCGTGCCACACTCGTGTATCACACTCGTGCCACACTCGTGCCACACTCGTGTATCACACTCGTGCCACACTCGTGCCACACTCGTGTATCACACTCGTGCCACACTCGTGCCACACTCGTGTATCACACTCGTGCCACACTCGTGCCACACTCGTGTATCACACTCGTGCCACACTCGTGTATCACACTCGTGCCACACTCGTGCCACACACTCGTGTATCACACTCGTGCCACACACTCGTGCCACACACTCGTGTATCACACTCGTGCCACACTCGTGCCACACTCGTGCCACACTCGTGTATTACACTCGTGCCACACTCGTGCCACACTCGTGCCACACTCGTGTATCACACTCATGCCACACTCGTGCCACACTCGTGTATCACACTCGTGCCGCACTCGTGCCACACTCGTGCCACACACTCGTGCCACACACTCGTGCCACACACTTGTGTATCACACTCGTGCCACACACTCGTGCCACACACTCGTGTATCACACTCGTGCCACACTCGTGCCACACTCGTGCCACACTCGTGTATCACACTCGTGCCACACCCGTGCCACACTCGTGCCACACTCGTGTATCACACTCATGCCACACTCGTGTATCACACTCATGCCACACACTCGTGTATCACACTCGTGCCACACTCGTGCCACACTCGTGCCACACTCGTGTATCACACTCGTGCCACACACTCGTGTATCACACTCGTGCCACACTCGTGCCACACTCGTGCCACACTCGTGTATCACACTCGTGCCACACTCGTGCCACACTCGTGCCACACTCGTGTATCACACTCGTGCCACACTTGTGCCACACTCGTGTATCACACTCGTGCCACACACTCGTGCCACACACTCGTGCCACACACTCGTGCCACACACTCGTGTATCACACTCGTGCCACACACTCGTGCCACACACTCGTGCCACACACTCGTGTATCACACTCGTGCCACACACTCGTGTATCACACTCGTGCCACACACTCGTGTGTCACACTCGTGCCACACACTCGTGTTTCACACTCGTGCCACACACTCGTGCCACACTCGTGTATCACACTCGTGCCACACTCGTGCCACACACTCGTGTATCACACTCGTGCCACACACTCGTGTATCACACTCGTGCCACACTCGTGCCACACACTCGTGCCACACTCATGCCACACACTCGTGTATCACACTCGTGCCACACTCGTGCCACACACTCGTACCACACACTCGTGTATCACACTCGTGCCACACACTCGTGTATCACACTCGTGCCACACACTCGTGTATCACACTCGTGCCACACTCGTGCCACACTCGTGCCACACACTCGTGTATCACACTCGTGCCACACACCCGTGCCACACACTCGTGTATCACACTCGTGCCACGCTCGTGCCACACACCCGTGCCACACACTCGTGTATCACACTCGTGCCACACACTCGTGTATCACACTCGTGCCACACTCGTGCCACACACTCGTGCCACACACTCGTGCCACACACTCGTGCCATACACTCGTGTATCACACTCGTGCCACACTCGTGCCACACACTCGTGCCACACACTCGTGCATCACACTCGTGCCACACACTCGTGCCACACACTCGTGCCACACACCCGTGCCACACACTCGTGCCACACACTCGTGCCACACACTCGTGTATCACACTCGTGTATCACACTCGTGCCACACTCTCGTGTATCACACTCGTGTATCACACTCGTGCCACACACTCGTGTATCACACTCGTGTATCACACTCGTGCCACACACTCGTGAATCACACTCGTGAATCACACTCGTGCCACACACTCGTGAATCACACTCGTGCCACACTCGTGTATCACACTCGTGCCACACTCGTGCCACACTCGTGCCACACTCGTGCCACACTCGTGCCACACTCTCGTGTATCACACTCGTGCCACACACTCGTGCCACACTCGTGCATCACACTCGTGCCACACACTCGTTCCACACCCGTGTATCACACCCGTGTATCACACTCGTGCATCACACTCGTGCCACACACTCGTGCCACACTCGTGCCACACACTCGTTCCACACACTCGTACCACACCGGTGTATCACACCCTTGTATCACACTCGTGTATCACACCCGTGTATCACATCCGTGTATCACACCCTTGTATCACACTCGTGCCACACTCGTTCCACACTCGTGTATCACACTCGTGTTCCACATTCGTGCGCACCGAGCCGATGATGAATTGGCCACGATGAAAGTAACGTCTGTGCGGCACGGCCCGCTAACCACAATTACAACGGTGAAGGAAGACAAGGCTTTAATAATGTGGACATTACCGCGCATAAATTCTAGATTTGAAGCTTTCGTGACTGCAAGGAATCATCTTCTTAGGTTTTTTCGGTAAAGTCACGTAGAAAGTAAAATAAAATAAAAACAAAAATCACGACGTTTCGGAGGCAACACAAGTCTCCGTCATCAGGTGGGACCGTCACAGCCAGATTAGCTGTATCAAGTGACGGTCCCACCTGATGACGGAGACTTGTGTTGCCTCCGAAACGTCGTGATTTTTGTTTTTATTTTATTTTACTTTCTACGTGACTTTACCGCGCATAAATCATGCGTGTGCAATTACTACGTACGCGGAATGCGCGCACGCAAAGGCACGCAAATATACAACAAAGGTCACCCGTATAGCTTCAACAGATTGTTGGGGCAAGTGCCGTTAGCGAGCACCAACGAAGGTCAGCACGGCACACGAGTGGGTGGGTGGCCAGCACCACGCCCGGCCGCCTTTGTCTCCCTCGTGGCTATGTTTACTAAGTATTAATTTGAGGCTGAGTCGACCTCGGGGAGGTCGAGAACCGGTACAGATATTCCGTCACCGGTGTTGGTCGTGAGCGGGAATCGAACTCGCGTCGCCGGGATTTTTCGTAGCGGCAGTGCGCTAACCACTGCGCCACCGCTCCCACCACACACGCATGCATATTTATTATACACACACACAAAGACGTACACACGTACACACACCGGCTAGCTGTGTTTCAGTGATTTCTTTTTAAAGAGACGTCATAGCCCGCTCACTTTTGCCTGCAGGTTTAAAATTTGCAAGGATCCGCATGAATAATTAAGAGATCTAATTTAGCTCGCAGCGCGCATGGGCCATGTGCTCAGCATTCGAGTCGCATGCCCAACGGATAAAGCAATTCGTATCTACTCCTCGTGTGTAAGCTCCCCTCATCATCGTGAGCATCATCAATGCTCACCACTCACCTGAAACTACTCACCAGATAATGACACCGCGACACGCCACTGCTCACCACCACGCCACTCACCAGCACCCCACTCACCACCACCCCACTCACCACCACCCCACTCACCACCACCCCACTCACCACCACACCACTCACCACCACCCCACTCACCACCACACCACTCACCACCACCCCACTCACCACCACCCCACTCACCACCACCCCACTCACCACCACCCCACTCACCACCACACCACTCACCACCACCCCACTCACCACCCCACTCACCACCACCCCACTCACCACCACCCCACTCACCACCACACCACTCACCACCACCCCACTCACCACCCCACTCACCACCACACCACTCACCACCACCCCACTCACCACCACCCCACTCACCACCACCCCACTCACCACCACCCCCACTCACCACCACCCCACTCACCACCACCCCACTCACCACCACCCCACTCACCAGCACACCACTCACCACCACCCCACTCACCAGCACACCACTCACCACCACCCCACTCACCACCACCCCACTCACCACCACCCCACTCCCAGCACCCCACTCACCACCACCCCACTCACCACCACCCCACTCACCACCACCCCACTCACCACCACCCCACTCACCACCACCCCACTCATCAGCAACACATCACAGCCACCGCGACACGCCATTGCCACCACCACTCGCCACTAAGTTGTGGTGATGCCACCACGGAACTCGCGTCAGGCGAGGTGCAAACTTAGATTCGGAGCTTTCGTTACCGCAGGAATTACTCTGGTTCTTTCGGTAAAGTTACGTAGAAATAAATGTAATAATAAACGAATACGAAGTTTCGATTGCGACACAAGCAACCATCATCAGGTACAGTTGAATGAGAAATCAAACATAGTAAACTTGGAAATATAATGCAATACAACCTGTGTGTCTGTCTGTGTGTCTCCGTGTCTATGTTTTGTCTCTCTCTCAAATGTAGCAATCTTTAGAATAACGTAATCAACCAGGTGGGGTGTTCACTGTGGTGTTGGCCAACAGTTGGCACAGTAGGGGGCACAGGTGGTGCATCAGCCAGTCATCTCGGTCATCTCAGTCAGTCGACCCGTGGCACCTGCTGGGTCTGCCCCGTGACCTCCTGCCAGCGGGCGTTCGACACTTCACGTGGCCTCAAGGTGCACATGGCCTGGCACAAGCGCCGTGGTGACGTCACCGCCACTGAGTGGCGAATGGCGGTTGTTGTTGTTGGCCAACTCTCTGTGATGTGTTGCACTATATTTCTAACTTTACGATGTTTGTTTTCTCATTCATTTGTACCCGATGATGGTTGCTTGTGTTGCAATCGAAACATCGTATTCTATCATTACTTTATTTATTTCTACGTGACTTTACGGAAAGAACCAACGAGGTCAAAATCAAGTGACGAAGAAGGCTCGTTGGCAGGAGGTCATAGGTCAGACCCAGGTGTTATCGGTTAACTCTGAGCAGCTGGGAGTTCACACGGTGATCGATGGATGTGTCCAGATATTACGCAGTCCTTGATTTGTGTTGAAGCGTCGGGGGAGGGGTTGGGGGGGGGAGGGGGTTCTATTTTATGCGGCAAAGTGGCGTCTGGATGTCGGCTGTTGGGAGTGATGGATCGATAGGGATGATGGCGATTCGGAATTTTTGTTCTGCATCAATAGTGCAACGTACATAAATGCTCGTTCTTTCGTCGCGGTTCAACGACTGCCTTCATCCCAAGGTCGCGCAGTGTTTGTGAGCACTTAGTGTGACGTTGACGGCGGTACGCAGTAGGTGTGAGTTTCAGGTGGCACTGTCGGATATATATTTTTCCCCGACCAAATGTCAGATTTCATCTCTAACCTTTCCGCCTTTGCACCGTGTTACATTCCGAGTAACGTTCGTTGCCGAAGCGACGAGCCGGCGACAGCAATTGCCCGAGCTCTGCGGCCCTTTACATATATATCGATGTGTTATCGGTCAAATAATGATGAGCGTTTACATGCGGGAGGAAACCGAAGCACCCGGAGAAAATCCAACGCGTGCGAGGGCGCAACACTCTATTCCATGCAGAGGGGACAGCAGAGGTCGCAAATGGGTTTTGATTCCTTACCCGTACCCGTACCCGGCCGCACCGGGGTCGCAAACGGGTACTCGTACCCGTACCCGGCCGTACCCGTACCCTACCCGTACCCGGCCGAGTACGGGTAGGGTACGGGTATCGGGTACCTGATTGCGACCTCTGGGATGAAGCCATGTTGCAGGCGCGGGTGGGTTGATTCTAGGAACTTGAATTGTGAGAAGAGACAAGACGTTGGGAAATTAGTGACAAACAGTTACTCACCAGTGACTCACGGCCTACCTGTACCCGTACCCGGCCGCACCAGGGTCGCAAACGGGTACCCGTACCCGGCCGGGTACGGGTAGCCGGGTATCGGGTAGGGTACGGGTATCGGGTACCCGGTTGCCACCTCTGGGGGACAGGTGGGAGAGTCCACAGTTTTCCTGTAGCGCCTTCTGCTGGCGAGCCAGAGGTGCTGCCACCTCGACGCACACGGGAAAGGAATTTTACAGGTAGGAACAATATGTTCCACACTGCCCACCAGGGATTTTTTGTCTGTCTGTCTGTCGTGCATAAATATATATATATAATATAAACAGCTCTTTGATTGATAATTGGTTTTTTACCCTTCTATCTGGCAACAAAACTGACACCTTTTTACAAGGAGTCATGTTAACATAGACCACAATACCTGCAGTCATAATGCAAACAAAAAACATAACTCTGATAATGTATGCACTGTCCTTGAAGTTGATTGGTCCACACCCGAGGCAGCTTTCCTTAGAGCCTAGTCTCACATGGGTTGGACCAGATGACGCCAAAAGGTTATGTTTTTTGTTTGCATTATGACTGCAGGTATTGTGGTCTATGTAAACATGACTCCTTGTAAAAAAGGTGTCAGTTTTGTTGCCAGATAGAAGGGTAAAAAAACAATTATCATATTTTTTACTGGCAAATGAGGTTCCAATGGTGTAAACGTTATTTGATTGGTGGAGACCTACTGCCGGGTACGGAGAGGGGAGGGGCCTAAGGAAGGGGGGAGTCAGGAGAGGGGCCTGAGGGGGGGGGGGGGTCAGGGGAGGGGCCTGAGGATATGGGGGGGGTGGCCAGGGGAGGGGCCTAAGGCAAGGGGGGTCAGGGGAGGGGCCTGAGGGAGGGGGGGTAAGGGGAGGGGGGTAAGGGGAGGGGCCTAAGCAAGGGGGAGGGCCGATAGTTGAGGGGGCTGTCTGCCTGGCTACCTCAAGTCACGTGATCTTGTCCACAGGTAGGAACAACAGGTTCCACACTGCCCACCAGGGATTATTTGTCTGTCTGTCGTGCATATTTGTCTGTCGTGCACGAATGCGCTGTCCAACCAAGTTCCTACCTGCCCACTCCGAAGGAACGTGTTCACAACGTCTGTGGTGGTCCCACCAACCCTCACCATCACCACAGCAGGAGTCGAACACAAACACCAACAGAGGCAATGAGTCAGTGTCCTCATTAGTTTATAATTTTCATCTCTACACATCAAATATCTCTAGATGCAAATTATATTATACAAAAATATGCATTATATTCAGATTAAAAGTTGCCTTTTTTTTGGAAGAAAGCATTGATTATATACACATATAACAATTATAATAATATATATATATTCAACAAGTTAACGTGACAACGGTTAAAGCTTTTTTTTTAAAATAAAAGATTACAGGAATTTTTTTCATTCAGAAAATAAAACCAACGCATCGGGCACAACGCAAATAAAAACAAAATTAATATCCTTCGGAATGCGGACTAACGGAATGGTGCATCAAATAATTAATGAACGAATCAGTCAGTCAATTATATTTTGGCTAATCACACGCGTAAGAGACAGATTAACTTGTTCATCTGTGGCCTTCCTTCTCCATTCCTTCTTGAAATAACACGGACGAGGTCATGCAAAGGAAGCAGAGTTGAGGATCGGTCTCTTTAGCAGCGAGCAGACGGGAGCAGAAAACATCCCAACGCCTAGATTAAAAGCTTTCGTGACTGCAAGGATTCATACGCTTAGGTTTTTTTGGTAAAGTCACGTAGGTATTTTTAATTAATTAATAAAATATAAATAATAATAGTGATTTTATGTAGTTATTTTCATTTATTATTATTTTATTATTATTTTTACCTACGTGACTTTACGGAAAAAAACCTAAGAGTATGAATCCCAACGCCTACCCTTACACAAAGACAAAGATCCCCCGTATAGCCTTCAGCAGTCTGTTGGGGGCAAGTGCTGTTTGCGAGCACATGTGAAGGCAGGAACGTCACAGAAGGGGATGCGTGGTCAATAACACGCCCGGCCGCCTTTGTCTCCCCCCAAGTGCTGATGTTTCACGGCACACAACCAGGCACTCGTCCAAGGCTGAGTCGACTTAAAGGAGGCCCGGACCGATTCAGAATTATCGCCACTGATGTTGGTCGTGAGCGAAAATTCTACTTGGTTTGCCGGGTTCGTAGTGCAGTGCGCTAACCACTATACTACCGCCCCCACCTTATACAGAGAGACACACACACACACATAGACACATACAGTATAACTCCAGACAGGCAGAAGAATACAGACAAGACAAACAGAAGTACAGATATACACGCACACACGGACAAAGACGCATACATACAGACAGACGCACACATGCACATGTGCATTATGGGAAGGCTAATCTGTCAGATGATATAATTAAAACACGCAAATAATACGGCAATTAATGAATCAAGGTAGCATTGTTGACATTGTTCATGAGAACGATCATATCGATAAAACAAATCTTATTTTCATTAATCATTACAAATGTCATTATTATGTTGTGGTGGTTGTAGGCTGTGGGTCCCACACCTGGAATTTTCAGGGCCGCGGGAAAAAAAAAAACCTCGTTGGGCCACGCACCAATGTCAGGGCCCCATCGCTAGATGCACACCGCTAAGGAAGGGGCCGCAGAGATGAGGCCATGGGGTCGTGGGGCGGTAGCCGTGGCCGTCTTCACCGGGCCCTGATTGTGGAGCGGGAACCAAAACTCAACACGTCCGCCAATAACACCGCGGCCTTCCATCAGACGGGAAGATGAGGCGCTATCGGGCAAGGGACCATTTGCTTCGCATCGCACACACAAAGGTGTGTTGCTACGTGATTAATGATTGTGTTCCACGAAGTAGGGCGTGTTGCCCGAAACGTCACCTACTATATCTCGACGGTAACCTACTCGCGTTTAAAGACTAAAACGCCACCTCGCAGCCGTCAACACCCGCGTCCCAGTGCAACTGTTGCCAGCCCTAGAGATTTTGTCGACAATTTGGGCTGCCCTAGCGACGAGACGCTGTCAGAGCGACTGGTGATGCACGTATGTGTGCTTTGACTAAGGCCCATTGCCCGAAACGTCGCCTATGACATCTCTTTCCTTTGAAGGCCGCGGTGTTACTGACGCATGTGTTGAGTTTCTTAAGAAAATATATACACAGTATTTATATTTTGGCTTGTGCAGTAGCAGCATCACCACAATTACATCTATTTTTGTTGATCCAATTATGAACTCTCGTCTCCACCGTGAGTGTCAACCACGCCGCTTGGGACTCCGCACACGGCGGCCTCGGCCACGTGGTCCCCGTGTGCACGAGTCCACGGTGGAGGGAGCTCATCACCGAGCTGGACGTGGGAGGCCTCTTTGTTCCAGAGCCCATGGACCAGCAGCGTAACTCGCGTGGGGGGAGGGGGGGTTTGGGCGTGCCTTGGTGGCCAAAGATAGTCGTTGGAGCCCCCCTTGCCAACCACCGTGACGATATGTTTTCAACAGTAGTGTAAAAAGAACAAAGACTTATTTAAAACGCAGGTTTCAATACATTTTTTTAAAAATGAAAATGCTCCCATTTACGTTGCGCGTTTTATTTTTTATTTATTTCAAATAAAACAATTATATTGGGGGCCCTACCTGAGCGATTGCCCCACCACGCCTGAAGCTGACAATGTCGTTACTAACGCCACTGCGATGGACTCTTTTTTTCTTGAGTTGGAAAAGGGGTGTGCTAAGACCCCCCCCACTCTCTCTCTGCCACTCAAGCGCAACAGCAGCCAAACAACAATCCCAAGTGATTTCCTGTTCTCGAATGAGCATCGTACCGATGGCTCAACTCCCGTTTACAGCCCTGAGCCAGTGGTGGAAATTCCACATTATTGTGGGAGGGGCGAGTCTATCCATAGGACAGCCGCTCTTGACTTCCCCCACACGGTGGCACACATTTTATTGACCTCCCCCCCCCCCCCCAAGAGAGATGGATGGATGATGCCGAGTCAGCAGCCAGGCCTTCGTTTCAGCTGCCCCGGGGAAGGATGAAGGGGTGGCGGGGTTGATTGGGAGGGAGTCCTGGTAGTAGTGGCAGTAGTAAGTGGCACGTAGTTTGTGTCAAAAATGACACCTCCGCAAACTACTCACCTACTCCTCATATTTCAGCGTGTTGGTCCTGAGCCGGCAGAAGACCAATTCCACAGTCCAGTGGACTGGGTCAGGCTGTACAATTTACCAGGACGGCAGCAATGTCAATCGCTGCTTTCCACCGCTCCGAGTGAGACAGTAGTTCCAAGAGACGGTGCTCATTTTTAAATCGTTTATATTAAGTTCGCTTGCTTAGGACCGTGCAAATCTTTCGGTCGTTTTTTAACCCACTTCCCGTGATCCAATCGAGCTGACATTTTCCACACAGACTCGTTGTGCGTGACAATTAATGTTCGTGAAAATTTTTTTCCAAAATTTTACACTTTTTAGGACAATTTTTTTTAATTTAATTACCAATTGCTTAATGGTGCAATGCAATCATCTGACCCATAGGTGGCAGCCATCTCAAGCCAGAGGACGAGAGGACTCTAACCGCCACGCATATAAAGGATTTATAGTGAAAAACTTTGTTTTTACGGGTTAATTTTTTTACCTATCCCCCCCACCCCCCAGAAGGCATGATGATGACGACGACGGTGTTGGTAACGATGATGGCGATAATGATGATGATGGGGCTGGGTTTGTGACCCTGGCCGAGATTGGATCTCGGAAACCCTACGGTCGCAAGAGTTACAATTCTCCATCGAGAGAGATATAGAGAGTACAGAGTACGTTATACCACAGAGGACGTTACTCCTCTGATAAACCGCCGCACATCAAACGCTCGTTTCCGCCACTACCACCCGCCCGCGACGTCCCGCGTCCGTCTCTCAACGCGTCCATCGCAAACCGTCCGTAGGAAGACTTTAGAACATTCAGTCGCGATGCATACGATACACACACACGCTCGTGCACGCGCACACACTCGTGCACGCACGCACGCTCGCTCTCTCTCGCGCGCGTAACGCACGTCAATTAGCTCGACGTTATCTTGAGTTCCCCGTAACCGCGGACACGACGCGAACCCCGAAATCGCCACCCGCGTGGGCTCTCCACGGTCGTGCCGCCGCTAATCTGCGGTCCTCCGATCGCGTTCTCGCACACGCGGCGCGCCAGACGTCCGACGTTTCGAGCTCTCGCGCGGCTTGAGGGGGAAGGCTTCTCCGTGCCACTGAACGCTTCCGAGCAGTGGGAAGCGAAGAAGTTGGTCAGCGCGCGGAGAGAAGCGTCGGGTATCCGTGACGAACGACCCGAAAACACACGTGAGCGCTGTGACGATGAGATGATCAACAGCAGTGGCTTGGTGGTCGTGATTAGATGATCAACAATCGATGGTGTCGATGATTAATGGGTCATGATGATGGTGTTCGCGTTGTTGATTGGCTGTGTGCTTTGCGGGAGGCGGGGGGTGGCGAGGTTTAAGGGTCTCAAGATAGCCTGAAGCGGGGCCGTTTCATTATCCCGTGAGATGTAAGGCAGAAGGCGTGTCACGATTCATCATCACCATCACCACCACGACTCCACCTACACCGCGATTCGGTTCGTCGTCGCGATACGGCGTCACGATTATTACTTTATTATTTACGAATCGATTTTATTTTTGACGTACTGCATTAAACGTGTGTGCTGTGCACGTGACCAAGTGTGTGTGTACACGCACGTGGTGATCACATGGACACCACGAGGTTTCGTGTGCGTGTAAACGTGCGGACCACGTGCATACACACGTGGTGTACATGGTCAGAAAGAAAATGTCACGTCACGTGATTCGTTTTAGATAATTCATGCATTCATTTCCGAAGATAATCATCGGAATCGACCGATAAATAGAACCAATTCATACATTCGTCACTGGAGTAATTTCGTAAGAAGACATGAATATTTATCGATTAGTGGACGTAATTAATTTACTCTCCTCCCCCGAGACGATTACATAACTTTAGTACAACTTTTAAAGATTTTTGTTTTTTTAATTATAGAGGCCTCTAGTTGCTGCGAATCGAAAAGCGTCAGTTTGTAACTCGCGTGGCGTGAACTCAGAATCGATACCCAATCAACAACAATTGATGATTCATAACACGCCTTGTAAGGCAATATCAGGTCAGCCTGTCTCAAATGATACAAGAAATAGTTCTCGCTATATATTTTTTATATAGTTTTGCATATTCTACCCACATCACTCTCTTACCCATTACGATTAATCTTAATAGCAGCAATATATTTCAAGAGTGAAGTTAATGTCATATGTATAGGCTTAAATGTCATCCGATAAACTCTTTGATATACATTCGATATATACACACAGACATCATACATATATACACACGCAGACACGCCAGCACTCATGACAGATCGAATCATCTGTTCAGTGTTACAAACAACCAAACCCCAGGTTCGATCATCCTCGACATCGACCACAGTGAAACCTGATAATTGGTTTTTTACCCTTTTATCTGGCAACAAAACTGACACCTTTTTTACGAGGAGTCATGTTTGCATTGACCACAATACCTGCGGTCGGAATGCAAACAAAAAACACAACTCTCATCATTTATGCACGGTCCTTGAAATTGATTGGTCCACACCCGAGACAGCTTTCCTTAGAGCCTAGTCTCACATGGTGTTGGACCAGATGCCGCCAAAAGGCGCACAACTCAAAGACAATGCACCATCAGAGAATGAGAGCTCGGGGTAAAGCATTTACACCATTGGAACCTCCTTTGCCAGTAGCAAAATATGATAATTGCTTTTTTACCCTTTTATCTGGCAACAAAACTGACACCATTTTTACAAGGCGTCATGTTTGCATTGACCACAATACCTGCGGTCGGAATGCAAACAAAAAACACAACTCTGATCATTTATGCACGGTCCTTGAAATTGATTGGTCCACACCCGAGACAGCTTTTCTTAGAGCCTAGTCAGTGAAATCTCACGTGTCTCCCACGTGGACCTCGGGCATCTGTTTTGTGCTACAAGTGGGTGGTGGGTGTTGTGGGGGGGGTGAAAAAAAAGAATACGATTTGAATCTGAAATCCAGTTCAGGTGTTCGCCGTGGCAAGTACGAGCTGCTTTGCTCGCTTGCTGGCTGGTTTGTTTCCGTGGCACCGGGCATCGTGAGCGCGGCGAATATCGGCCACCACTTCTGGGAAGCGAGTCAGACGCAGACAGACAAGACGTACGGACAAACAGACACACTAGCAAGACGACTCTCGTCGTCACCACTCCCCTCCCCTCTACGCGCTCATAGAAGTCATATAATTTTTACGAATGTCGTCAATAAATACGAGCGTGCTGGGCCAAAATGTTTATACATTTCCTACACGCAGGGCCGGATTAAGGCATGGGGGCTTTAGGGGCTGCAGCCCAGAGATTAAGTGGAAAGTTTTATCGCTTGTGAATGCTGAATTTAATTTGTTGCTAGCCTTGTAAAAATAAAATTTTATTTTTCCTTAACTTTGTTTTCCTTTTGTAGCCCAGGGAGCCCTTCAAAATCTTTATCCGGCCCTGCCTCCACGCGCTGCCCCCCCCTCGCTCTCTCCAACTCTCTCTCCTATCCACGATTACCACCGATAGCCGCTTTCTGACCACTTGACAGCAGCAACACTTCATTGAGGTGGCTCGGGCACCTGGTCAGGATGACCCCTAACCCCTGGAACTCTAACGGGGCGGAGACCCCCGGGGCCGGCCCAGGACGCGCCGCTGGCGAGACCACGTCGCTCGGCTGGCCCTGGGACTCCCCAGGAAGAGATGGAGACCGTGTGTAGTGTAGTGTATAGTGTAGTGTAGTGTGTAGTGTATAGTGTAGTGTATAGTGTAGTGTATAGTGTAGTGTATAGTGTAGTGTATAGTGTAGTGTATAGTGTGTAGTGTAGTGTGTAGTGTATAGTGTAGTGTATAGTGTAGTGTATCGTGTATAGTGTAGTGTAGTGTATAGTGTAGTGTATAGTGTAGTGTGTAGTGTAGTGTATAGTGTAGTGTATAGTGTGTAGTGTAGTGTATAGTGTAGTGTATAGTGTAGTGTATAGTGTAGTGTATAGTGTAGTGTATAGTGTAGTGTGTAGTAGTGTATAGTGTAGTGTATAGTGTAGTAGTGTATAGTGTAGTGTACAGTCAGATTCCACCCCCCCCCCCCCACACCGTTATGCATACAGCACACCGAGAGGCAGAAACAGGGAACGAAACACGTTGATTCGAGAAGCACATATCCACCATTGGAACCTCATTTGCCAGTAAAAAATATGATACATATTTTTTTACCCTTCTATCTGGCAACAAAACTGACACCTTTTTTTTACAAGGAGTCATGTTTGCATAGACCACAATACCTGCAGTCATAATGCAAACAAAAAACATAACTCTGATAATGTGCACTGTCCTTGAAGTTGATTGGTCCACACCCAAGACAGCTTTCCTTAGAGCCTAGTCTCACATGGGTTGGACCAACCCATGTGAGACGTCATCTGGTCTTCTTGGTTCTTTCGGTAAAGTCACGTAGAATGGAAATAATAAAATAATAAAAATAAAACATAATAAAATAATTCTCACGACGTTTCGGCCACAACGCAAGCAGCCGTCCTCAGGTGGAGAACAGGTCTGTCGAGGAGACAGACTCTGTCTCCTCGACTTGCGTTGTGGCCGAAACGTCGTGAGAATTATTTTATTATGTTTTATTTTTATTATTGTATTATTTCCATTCTACGTGACTTTACCGAAAGAACCAAGAAGATGAATCCCTGCAGTCACGAAAGCTTTAAATCGGTGGCAATATCTTTTTTTTATGCGGCAGGTATAAGTGCATAATTCCGTGCGATACGTGTTGGTATTGAGTTTTATCCTGGCCTATTAAAAAACTCATTTAGATCCAATTGAGACCACGGGTCTGTATTTCCACGGAGACGAGATTGGGTGGGAGGGTGGGGGAAATTGATGAATGAAACAGAAGCATTTCCAGTGAAACAAATTAAAACAAATTTAAACACGGGGTTACACAATCACAATCCTAACAAATCATACACGAAAGTTAAAACATTGCACGCGCCAGAATGGGCGCACTAGCGCAAAATAAATGGAAATAAAAATATGTAATTCACTACAATTCTTCCACGTAATAAAATGTTTAGTTAAGCGCTGTGTGTGTAGTTTTTTATTTGCCAGAAGGCACGGAGAAGTAAGGAAGGAAAACAACTACTACCGATCGTTTAATTGTCTTGAGAATAACTGACTCATAACAGATGCCCTGTGGGGTGGGTGGTAACCAAATTGGTGTCCTGTCTCCTGCAAAACGAGAACGTGGCATCGTAATTTTGAAATGCGCTCGGCAGTGAATTTTACGTTCCATGTCGCTATTAATATTTTTTGTAAAAAAAAAAAAGGTGTATTCATAGCGATAATAATATTGGCGATGATGATGACTACGGTGACGATAGTGCCGTATTACTCGGATTATACGACGCTTCGGAATGTAAGACGCACCCAGAAATTGTGCCCAGTCTCAATGAAGTCATCCAACACGTGGTGGTCACACAGAAAGCAAAGATCCCCCCCGCCCATCTCCCCAACCCCCGTGTAGCCTGTCACAGACTGTCGGGGCAAGTGCTGTTAGCGAGCACCTATGAAGGCCGGCACACGGCACACGATGGGACCGGTGGTCAACACCACACCCGGCCGCCTTTGTCTCCCCACTGGGTGATGTCTACACACCGCACCAGGTACTCATTTAAGGCCGAGTCGACATAGCGGCGGCCCAGGACCTGTTCAGATATTCATCGTTATTTGTCGCAAGCGGGAAAACGAATTCGGGTCGCCGGGTTCATAGCGCAGTGTGCTAACCACTACACCACCACTCCCCACCAAAAAGACAAAGATCCCCCGTATAGATTTAACAGACTGCTCGGGAAAGTGCTGTTAACGAGTACCTATGGAGGCCGGAACGATGGACGAGGGGGTAGGCACCACGCCAGACCGCCTTTGTATCCCCAGTGGAGACGTTTACACACCACAGCAGGTACTCATTTGAGGCTGAGTTGACCTTAGGGAGGCACAGGACCGCTTCAGATAATCGCCACCGGTGTTAGCCGTGAGCAGGAATCGAACCCGGATCGCCGGTTTCGCAGCTCAGCACGCTAACCACTACACCACCGCTCCCCACCACACACATATACATACACACACAGACAAAAACAATATTGCTTTCAAATACAGGGGGAGAAATGTGTGTGCCATGATCCGCAGAATACGTGAAGAGTCGTCCATCCAGGATGAGCCTCGAAGTGCCTCACAGGAGAATATCCCTCCTCGATCAGAAACAGAAGTGGCTGGCGGGAGAATATCCCGCCTCGATCAGGCGAATATCGCGGCCTCTTGTGGCTGGAAGGGTGTCACGTGATCCCGTGGCACGAGAGACGTTCGCGAATTTTTGTTTTCTAATTTTAATTTCCTCTAACTCAACCCACGCGTTTAAATGTGCGGGTTTAACAATCGACATTTCAGTGCATCGCTTAAGCCACGCATCTTCATCACCACGCTTGCCGTGTCTGTATGGATGTAGGCCTCCATAAACAGAGGTTTTGGGGTTAGATCGTGCAAATATGAACTGCGTCGTTAAACCCGCTGCAGCCGATTAGTAAGGTCTGTCACGCAAAAACAGAACGTGCCAATTCGTTACGAGTTCAGCACCGACCGTTGTGTTGGAGAGTAACCCCACTACGACGTTTACCAAGGGCAGGCCTGTACGCACACAGCGCTTGTGTACAAATCACTGACAAATCGGAAACCCTTTGAGTGACGGCCAAAACGAGTCCGCAATTTCAACCCCATCGGAACCCCCTCTTGAGCATTTGACATGATATACATTATACATGTACTTGCTGCAGCAAGATGATATACATTATACATGTACGTGATGATATATACTTGCGCTGTATTGAAATGATATACACGCGTGCCTGCCTGTACTGTATTAGAACCATGGTTAACTGCCGGTGGACCTGCGAGGTGTCAGGAGAACGAATGAATGAATGGAGGGCACCTTCAAGGTTACTGCTGCGCCCTTCGTTGGAGAACGCGGCGTTGAATGTGGACTACGCGTGGAGGGAACGTGTCACACCCCCCCACACACCCCGTGGGCAAAAGGCGCTGCACCGGTAAACACGAGGGAACGTTTGGCCAACGTTTCGCGACCTGCCCCCTCACATGCTTCATCAAGGGCACCGTGGCGGCGAGGTGTTAACTACCTCGCCTGGTATACAGGAGGTCGACGGTTCGAACCCGACCCTGACGCCTGCTGTGTATTTGGAGTTTGCGGTGTCTCTCTCTCTCCCTGTAGAGATGTTAACTACCTCGCCTGGTATACAGGAGGTCGAGGATTCGATCCCGACCCTGACGCCTGCTGTATATTTGGAGTTTGCGGTGTCTCTCTCTCTCCCTGTAGAGATGTTAACTACCTCGCCTGGTATGCAGGTGGTCGTGAGTTCGATCCCGACCCTGACGCTCACTGTATATTTGGAGTTTGCGGTGTCTCTCTCTCCGCGTGCATTTTTCTCCGGGTCCACCGTTTTTCTTTTCCCACCCCACAATTTAGAATCAACATCACGCCTTAAGATCATTTGCCTGCAATACATTTCCACACGTGATAAGCCACTTCATTGGGCTATCATCTGTGGCCAGGTGGCTTCTGAAAAAAAAGCTGCTGAGCTCAGTGAGCCTTCCACCTGGTAAAAATGTAAAAAATAAAGTTTCGTCACGTAGAAGGGAAATAATAAAATAATAAAAATAAAACATAATAAAATAATTCTCACGACGTTTCGGCCACAACGCAAGTAGCCACTTCTCCCCGACAGACCTGGTCTTCACCTGAGGACGGCTGCTTGCGTTGTGGCCGAAACGTCGTGAGAATTATTTTATTATGTTTTATTTTTATTATTTTATTATTTCCCTTCTACGTGACTTTACCGAAAGAACCAAGAAGATGAATCCCTGCAGTCACGAAAGCTTTAAATCGAAAAATAAAGTTTAGTTTTTTCTAGTTTGGAATTGCACGGCGGGACGGAAGGAGGGGCGCGTGGAGGAGAGCGATCAGCGGTGGGGGGGGGGGGGGCGTGGGATTACGACATCGCAGCAGCAGCAGCACGCGGGGAAAGCGATGGAGTGGGGAGGCCTTCATCCAGCAGTGGATAGAGTGTTGCCGATGATGATGTGCGCGCGAAACTGCCACGTCAGCCCAACCCGAATCTCATCGACCCCTCCAAAAAATTCCCTTCCCATCACAAAGGTCACCTCGAGGTCTCCGTACGTAATACTGGAAAATGTCCAGCAAGTTTAAGATTTGCTCAGAAGCGGTTCTCTTATGTTTAAAGCCCCCTTATCCAGCGGTGCTAACTCCACATTCCTATTGCAGGGGCGATTATTTCCATATGACAACCGCTCTTGAATTCCTCCACAAAGCGGTACTAATTTTATCGACCCTCTCCCAAACAGAATTTGAGCTCCGCGCCCTTCCGATTGCGAGCCGCTCGCTCCGCCGCTGAGCAGCCTAGGAATGGAAGCAGCAGTAGTAGCAGCCAGGGCTTGATATTAGTTGGAGCTGTCCGATAGGGAGGAGGGGGGTGGGGGGATGAGAAGTGGGGGGGGGGGGTGGTGGATCCCAGTATCTGGCCGAGACATCACACGCCTGCGCCAACCACGACACCCACCGCTCCCAAACGCAATTCTGCGATTCGCGTAAACCGGGGGGGGGGGGTGGGGGGGGGGGCTCGGCAAAACTCCCCGGCCATCCGGAGCCGCACGGGGCCCTTCAAGGGACTGCTTCGTCGTCACGTTGTTCATTGGCCGCGTTGCATTGCGGCTCTCGAAATGTCAAAGGTCAAATTTTTTTTTTTTACCGAATTCTAAAAAACAAAAAGTCTCCCTCCCGTTGTTTCGGGTTTGCCGACAACCACCCCTCGGCGTGTCGCGTCGCGAGCGAGCGAACGCCAATGACCGCTCGCCGATCCCACGAGGCCGATCGCTTCCGTGCGTCGCGGACAAAGAAACCTCCCGTCCCCCCCGCGCCGCACCCCTCCAAACAATGAAATGAAGGAACAAAAATTCACATCGGCAACGCCGAGAGAGCGAGTTGGAGCTACGGACTGCAGAACCCCCCCCCCCGCCGAGCGAGTGTTCCTCACGCCGTCGCGCTGCGGTGGCAGCATTGGCGGCGTCGCTGCCGAGCCGGTGTACAGGCGGTGCAACTGCGCCGGAAGCCCCACGGGAAATTGCGAACGGGGGCTGGAGAAGGCCCTGGAGCCACGGGGCCAGGGTAGGGGGGGGGGGGCATTGCGATGTGGGGCCGAGGGGCCGGAGAGGATTACCAAGGGGAACAAAAAACATCGAAACGGAGCTTCCAATTCTGTTCGTGGCACCGGCGGAACCCGTGCCAGCCACTGGGCAGTGGACAAACAGCTCGGCGGAGGTGCGTGCCATCGCAGCTTCGTGACGACCACAGATTCGTCGTGGTGTGTCGCTTGTTGTTTTTTTTTTGTTGCCCAGCAGAGTTGTTTTTGTTTTGTTTGGGTCAGAGTCCACTTTTGCGTCAGGAGACGCACGGACGATCCGCACGGTCGCAATATCTCTGCCCACTCGGCGCTTGCAGTCATCTCTGTTGTCTTGTAGTTGGGGGGGGGAAGGGGAGGCTCTATGTATTTATGTACATTGCGGTTGTGCGTGAGTGCCACTGAGCGTGTCACTGCGTGCGCGCGCGCACACACTCGCGTGCGCGCGCGCACACACTCGCGTGCGCGCCCCACCATGGACTGAATCCTTTCTCGAAATGATTCGCACGCGAGATCACGACTCTTCGTGGCTATTGGTACGAGTGGCGATGAAGATTACGATGAGTATGCATATGATGAAGATCGCGACGATTTGTTAAACGGTTATGGATTTTCACAACGTACAATTGCATCGTTGTAGTTTTGACAGCGGTCGCGGCTGCCAAGGGTTGTCGTGGGGGGTGGGGGGGGTGGGGGGGCGATCTGCCACGGACCTCACAAAAAGAGGGCCCCCAAAAATCTGGCCTGAGGATGAGGAGCCACCACGCGGAATTCCACCCCTGGCCTCTTAAAAGAACAAAACCCTCATCGGCGATGGTGGTGATGTCACGTGATATGTGGTGATGTCACGTGGTTCGTGGTGCTGCTGCTGAAATTCATTTTTTGATGCCGCTGCTGCTGATGGTGATGATGGTGGTGGTGGTGATGGTGATGATGGTGATGATGGTGGTGATGGTGATGATGGTGGTGATGGTGGTGATGGTGATGATGGTGGTGATGATGGTGATGATGGTGATGATGGTGGTGATGGTGATGATGGTGATGATGGTGATGATGGTGATGATGGTGATGGTGATGATGATGGTGATGATGATGATGATGGTGGTGGTGATGGTGATGATGGTGATGGTGGTGGTGGTGAAACTTGCCACTGGTGATGCCGATAAATACCGTTGCCCATTGATCACCGTTAGTTATTTTTGAATCGTCACGAATTGTGCTGATGATGACGACGGAATTTATTTGAAATTACTTTCCCGCTCATTTAAAAAAGTGGGGAGAAATAAATTAATTGCCGTGGTGACATCGATGGCTACGACCGTGCGCATTGCGTTTCAACTCAACAATTGCCGATACCGAATTGACTTGACGACGATGACGACGACGATGAACGACCTCGTAAAATAATTCACCCACCACGTGGTGGAGGGTTGGAGGGAGGGGGAGACAACATTTGTAGCCGTGCGGCGGCGTCATCATCGTCGGTCGTAATTCGATTCGGGAATAATTTTCCGCCCGCAGTGGCGATGCGCACACATCGTGAATAATCGTCGACGCTGACAACGTGCGGCGAGCCGAGCCGTCGGCGCGTCGCGATGCTTAGCGGCGTCGCTCGATTTGAACGCCGGACATTATTTTAAGACAACACAACGGCGATCTGGGACGATGACAGATTACTCGGGGAGATCAATTTAGGACGGCGAGGTTCAAAACTGTGGAAATTGTGTTCAATGCGAACCGGGCGATTGCTAAGCGGGCGGTTGTGAGAAAACGGACGGTGGGTTCTGGAGGAGCACAGCGATGATTTTGACCAACAACAAAACAATACGACTTGTTTTAAAGAACCGACGGTGGTGAGCGATTGACGACGATGACTTCGAACGAGTTTGCGATGACGTCTCGGCCGGCGACGATCTCCACTGGCGATGACGATGGCGGCGCGGAGTGACGACGAGCCCCTGGACGACCGTAACGTTCGCACGTCCCGCACCATCGTCTCTACCACCACCAGCAGCTCGCACTACCACAACCACCAGCAGCAGAAGCAACACCACCAGCAGCACCACCAGCAGTATCACCAGCAGCACCACCACCAGCAATACCACCAGCATTATCATCATCAGCAGCAGCGGCACCACCACTACCAGAATCATCATCATCATCACCACCAGCATCACCACCAGCAGCACCACCAGCAGCACCACCAGCATCATCATCATCATCATCACCACCACCAGCATCATCATCATCACCACCAGCAGCACCACCAGCAGCACCACCAGCAGCACCACCATCAGCACCAGCAGCGACACCACCGGCAGCAGCAGCAGCGCTACAGGTTGGAGGAGAGCCTGGCCCGTGCCGGCTCGCCGCCCTCTCCGGCCACCACCACCGAGTCCCTCTTGACGAGGCTCAGCTCCCGCGCGAGCGGCGCCCCGGGCACCCACGGCACGCCGCCGTGGGGGCCCACGGACGCCGACGACGGCTGGCGCCCCAGCAGCGTCGCCGCCCTCCCTCGCGACAGCCCCTGCTGCTGCTGCTGACCGCCGGCACCGGCGCCGGCTGCGGCGGCCGTCGTGGGCAACATCGGCGGAGGCAGCGCCCCCCACCGCGCCGGCGCCGTCCCGCCGTCCGCGGGGCCCGTCCCTCCCGGCGACGCGGCGGTGGCCAACGGCGCCGCCGCCGCCGCCGCGGCCCGCGCCGGCGCCCCGCCGTCGTGGTGCTTCAGCGCCGGCTGCGACTGCGAGAGCGGCCGCGCGTCCCTGCTCAGTGCCGTAGCCGCGGCGCCGACGCCGCCGACGCCGGCCGAGGAGGAGGAGGAGGCGCCGGCGCCGGTGCCGGCGGTCGTGCCGCTGCGTCCCAGCGTCTGCGCGCTGCGGTGGGCGGCCCTCCGTGGCGTGTGTGGGGGGCTCCCGCCGGCCTGCTGCTGCTGCTGCTGCTGGCGCGGCGAGCGCGGCCGCGAAGGGGAGGAAGAGCCGGCCTTCACCGACGCGGCGCGGGAGGCGGACGGCGCCGAGGGCGGCGGCGGCAGCGCCGGCGGGGGCGAAGTCGCGGCGCCGATCGACGGCCAGAGCCACGTGGCCGCCGGCTGCTGCTGCTGCTGCTGGGGCGACTGCGCCGACGACTGCGGCGCGGAGGAGCGCGGCCGGTGCTGCGTGTGTGGCGTGGTGCCCTGGTGCGTGAGCGCGATGGTCACGGAGGCGGCCGTGTTGATGAGCGAGTTGACGGCGGCGCTGCCCCCCGGCGACAGGGCCCCCTGCGCCTGCTGCTGCGCGTGCCGCTGCTGCAGCTGCTGCTGCTGCTGAGCGTGCTGTTGCGCTGCGGCCTCCTGCAGCGTCATCTCGCGGTCGTAGCGCACGATGCGCTGGATGATGTCGTGCTCGCTCGTGTTGAAGATGCCCTCGTTGAGGTCGTCTTGCATCTTGTGCAGCAGCATGGAGTTCTTCTTGCCTGCCGCGGGCCGACAGCGTTCGACGGTTGAGAAGAGACACGGAACACCAGAACGAGAGAGAGATAGAGATCATTTACCATCCCCCCCCCTTCACCCCTCGTCTGGAACAGATGGGATAGGTTTGCCACCACGGCATTCTGGGAGTGCGTAGTTTCAGCAGCAGCATTGGTTCAATGCGGGCAAGGCAAGGCTCTGGACCAGTTTTGACATTCAGTGTCTCAGAGCAGCTCTTCAATAGACTCGGTTCTTAGCTTTTAAGTTGCTCTGAAATTTGGTGAATTGCAGATACATCCACTCACTCAACCACTCACCCTTGCCACTCACCCAATCAACCACCCAATCACCTACTCACCCACCCACTCACCTACTTATCCACGCACTCACCCACCCACTCAACCACTCACCTAATCACCCACTCACTCACCAACTCACCCAATCACCCACTCACTCACCTACTCACCCACCCACTCACTCACCAACTCACCCAATCACTCAACCACTCATCTACTCACCCACTCACTCACCAACTCACCCAATCACTCAACCACTCACCTACTCACCCACCCACTCACTCACCAACTCACCCAATCACCCACCCACCCACTCACCTACTCACCTGCACACTCCTCACCCACCCACCGCCTACACGTTTATATTTGGCGCATTGCGGAGTTCTGTGGGCCATGATTTGACCTGGGAGTGGAGTGGGGGGGGGGGGGGGGTTCGAGGGGCTCTCATCGTGGGGGGCGAGAGGCAGCGGTGTAATAGGAGGCGGCGTCTGCGGGGTGGAGGGTGGTGCACACTCTTAGCGGCTCAATGTTGGCGAACAGGACACCGGTGATGGTGGGGTCACGTCCCGCCCTGCCAATGTGGAGCCGATGTGGAGCCGACGCGTCCCAAATATTAATTGATCGTTCGGCTGGAGAAAGGCACGAAGAGTGGGTGTGTGTGAGTGCATGTGTGTGTGGGGGGGTATGAGTGTGTGTGTGTGGGGCGCGAGTGCGTGTGTGTGTGGTGTGAGTATGTGGGTGTGTGTGGGGGGGGGGTGTGAGTGCGTGTGTATGGTGTGAGTGCGTGTGTAGGGGGGTTCGTGTGTGTGGGGCGTGAGCGCGTGGATATGTGGGTGTTTGTGTGTGGTGTGAGTGTATGTGTGGGGGGGGGGGGGTGAGTGTGTGGGGTGTATATGTGGGGGTTGGTGTGCGTTTGTGCGGTGTGAGTGCATGTGTATGGGGGGAGTGCATGTGTGTGTGTGGTGTGAGTGCTTGTGCGAGTGTGTAGGGGGCGTGAGTGCCTGTGTGGGGGTGTGTGTTTGTGTGTGGTGTGAGTGTATGTGTGTGGGGGGGGGGGGTGCGTGTGTGGGGTGTATATGTGGGGGTTTGTGTGTGGTGTGAGTGCTTGTGCGAGTGTGTAGGGGGTGTGAGTGCGTGTTTGGTGTGAGTGCGTGTGTGTGTGGTGTGAGTGCATGTGTGGGGGGGGGTGTGAGTGCGAGTGTGTGTGTGTGTGCCTCAAATGAGTACCTGGTGCGTGTGTAAACATGAACACTTCGGGAGACAAAGGCGGCCAGGCGTGGTCCTGGCCACCCACCCCCTCTTGTGCCATGCCGGCCTTCATAGGTGCTCGCTAACAGCACTTGCCCCAACAGTCTGTTGAGGCTGTACGGGGGAGGTTTGTGCTTCGAACCTGGCGACCCGAGTTCCATTCCCGCTCTCGACCAATAACAGTGGTGAATATTTGAGCCGGTCCTGGGCCTCCCCTAGGTCGACTGAGCCTTAAAACGAATACCTGGTGAGACGGAGTTCGCCGTGCGTGATGCTGGCCACGCACGTGGGCCGTGTCAGCCTTTAATAGGTGCTCGCTGACAACACCTGCCCCAATCTCCCATTACATCAAATAGGGGATTGTAGCACGTGTGTGAGCGCGCGCGTGTGTGTGCACGTGTGTGTATGTGCGCGCGCGCGTGTGTGCATGTGTGTGTGCACGTGTGTGTGGACGTGTGTGCGTCAACGTGTCTCTCCTGAAATATGATTTGCCCTTTGGCTCCGAAGGAAATGGCTTTTAAGTGACCTCTGTTCTTTCCACTCATTTAACTCACAGCTCTGTCTTGCACTCAAAACGACACGGCCATAAATCATTCTACCGGTGGTGTGTAGTCGCGTAGGCCGATCTACTTCTATGATTGTAAACCGGTAAGCAAGCTCCAACCTGCTTGCTGTTGTTGGCTTCAGCGTCACACTCTTCGTCAAAGTGAGCGGGAATCGAATTCGGGTCGCCCGGTTCGCGGCGCAGCGCGCTAACCGCTCCACCACCGCTCCCCAAAGACAAAGATCCCCCGTATAGCCTTAACAGACTGTTGGGGCAAGCGCTGTTAGCGAGCGCCTACCAAGGCCAACACCACGCCTGACTGCCTTTGTCTGCCCCAGTGGCGATGTTTACGCACCGCACCCAGTACTCATTTGAGGCTGCGTCGACCTAGGGGAGGCCCGGGACCGGTTCAATTAATCGCCACTGGTATTGGTGGCCGTTAGCGGAAATCAAACTTGGGTCGCCGGGTTAGTAGTGCAACGCGCTGACCGCTACACTACCGCTCCCCACACTTACACACACACACACGTATAGCACAGAATGTATCGGACAGGGCATTGCCAAGGAACGTGGAGAGCATTCCTTGAGGCCTCCGTGACGTGGGTGGGTTGGCGTAATTGGCCTACTCTTCCATGCGGGACAAACTTCTTGGGAGAGTTGGGAGTACCCACACTTTACCCCATGACTGCACACGACCTGCCAATCGAATCCGTCGTCTACACCAGCGGTCCCCAACATTTTTGGCACCAGGCACCGGTTTCGTGGAAGATAATTTTTTCACGGACCGGGGGGGGGGGGGGTCATCATTGGGTCTTTCCCACATTTTCAAAGAAGCTCTCCAGCTACGTTTGTTTTTTACTCATTGTGGCTACTAGGGGTTAGCAGCTTGTGGGCTCACCAAAACTGTGACAAGTGCGCAGTGCGGGAAAGAGGCGCGGACAGAAGTGGTCGATTATAAAATCATGGGGGAGGCCACGTGCGAACTCACCGCTCTCACCTCCTGCTGCTGTGCGGCCCGGTTCCTAACAGGCCACGGACCGGTACCGGTCCGCGGCCCGGGGGTTGGGGAGCCCTGATCTACACAATCATCCTGCTGGGTGGATAGAGGCGGGGAGTGTGGGGGGTGGGGTAAATCTAAGAAACTTCCACCGTTGTTTCATTTGCCATGTCAGGGAGAGCCAATCGAAGTGGTGACCCCACGGAATGCCAGTCCGCTGCGCTAACCGCTTACACCGCAGCAGCAGCGACAGCAGCAACAACAGCAGCAGCAACACAACAGCAGCAACACAACAGCAGCAATACAGCAGCATAAAAAACAGGAGCAGCAACAACAGCAGCAGCAACAACAGCAACAACAACAGCAGCAGCAATACAGCAGCAGCAACAGCAGTAGCAAGAACAATACATCAACAGCAGCAACAGCAGCAGCAATACAACAGCAGCAACAACAACAGTAGCAACAGCAGCAGCAAATCAGCAGCAGCACAACAGCAGCAGCAGCAGCAATACATCAACAGCAACAACAGCAGCAGTAGCGCTGCCTTGGTTGTGCGAGAGTCGTTAACTAAGATCCACGTCCCCGCGATCCGTCGGGGCAGCGTCGGGGCGAACCCATGAATTCTGAAAAGTCAGCGCGCCGTCTTATCAGCCTCTGCCAAAAAAAAAACAACGGATAAGGAGGGCATGCCAGAGGCAGCTGCGGCAGCAGCTTGAAACGATGTGGACGTAGGAGCTGTAGCAGGATAAAATAAATCAGCGATAGAATTATAAAGTATGTTCACGTAGAGGGAAGACAAGTCAGCGTGGAGGGGAGGCCTAATCTGGGTTTTTTTTCGATCCTCAAATCGTCTCTTTAGATCCAGAAATTATGTGACAGGAAACTTAACGGTAAGAAAAATTAACCCGTATAAAAACAAAGTTTTTAACTATAAATCCTTAATATGCGTGTTGGCTAGAGTCCTCTCGTCCTCTGGTTTGAGATGGCTGCCACCTATGGGTCAGATGATTGCCTGCCACCATTAAGCAATTGGTAATTAAATATAAAAAAATGTCCTAAAAAGTGTAAAAATTTGGAGAAAAAAAATTCACGAAAATTAATTGTCACGCACAACGAGTATGTGTGCAAAATGTCAGCTCGATTGGATCACGGGAAGTGGGTTAAAAAACGACCGAAAGATTTGCACGGTCGTAAGCGCGCAAGCAAGTGAACTTAATATAAAGGATTTAAAAATTTGTTCTAGATTTGAAGCTTCCGTGACTGCAAGGATTCATACTCTTAGGTTTTTTCGATAAAGTCACGTAGGGGAAAAAAATAAATAAATAAAGTTAATGTTCGAACACATGCACACAAGTATTCAAAACATCATAACCATTCTTAATCCACGCTCTAACACATACACACAATAATTCAAAACATCAATACATTTGCCTATGGGTTCGATCATGGATCAAGCTTGGATCAAGCTTCGTATCGTTTAAAAAATCGCTCGATCCCCGTTTAATCGTGCATTGGATCGTTAAAAACACGAAACTCTTAGGTTTTTTCGGTAAAGTCACGTAGGTAATTTTTTTTTATAAAAGTAAAATAAAAAATCACGACGTTTCGGAGGCAACACAAGCTTCCGTCTTCAGGTGGAACCGTCACAGCATGATTGCTGTATTTTTAACTTTTATTAATTTTAATTTACTTTTTTACCTACGTGACTTTACCGAAAAAACCTAGAAGTATGAATCCTTGCAGTCACGAAAGCTTCAAATCCGTTAAAAACGCATTGCATCGCGTTCCGGTAATACTTACACGAGCAAAATCACGCCCTAATAAACTCCGTAAATGCGCCTACAGCACGAACATAATAATTAATGCATTCTGTCACGGATTAAATGTTACCCTGCTACAGCAGTGCCGCTAATTGCCGCGATGGAACGAGCTCGCTCGGGGTCACCCCGCACGGCAGCGCAAGAGAAGCACAACAATTTAGTGTCGACGACAATGAAATGAAGGTGTCTCCAAAGAGTAGCGCGCGCCTTCGGCTGACAAACACTTTGTTCCAATTACCCTTTTGTCAGTGTTTAATGTTGGGGCTGTTCAACTTCGTAACCCGTGGGGGGGGGGGGGGGGGTCCCCGTGGTTTTGGTGAAAAGAGGTGGCCAATTAAGGTAAGGTGAGAGAACCCGTGCGGGTTTTCAACTGAATATCGTCGTCGTCATCATCAGCAGCATAATTAATAACACAATATAATAATAATAATATATTCATACTCTTAGGTTTTTTCGGTAAAGTCACGTAGGGGAAAAATTAAATAATAATAAAATAAATAATAAACATAATAAGAGAAATGATAGAAATAACAAAAATAGTATTTCTTTTTTCGATTTAAAGCTTTCGTGACTGCAGGGATTCATCTTCTTGGTTCTTTCGGTAAAGTCACGTAGAAGGGAAGTAATAAAATAATAAAAATAAAACATAATAAAACAATTCTCACGACGTTTCGGCCACAACGCAAGCAGCCGTCCTCAGGCGAGGACGTTGTGGCCGAAACGTCGTGAGAATTGTTTTATTATGTTTTATTTTTATTATTTTATTACTTCCCTTCTACGTGACTTTACCGAAAGAACCAAGAAGATAGTATTTCTTCTTCTATTATTTTTATTATTTATTTCGTATTATTATTTTTCCCCACACGTGACTTTACCGAAAAAACCTAAGAGTATGAATCATTGCAGTCACGAAACCTTCAAATCTAGAAATAATGTATTCATTCATAACATGATTCATAATTAGGAGTGGTGGCACAGTGGTTAGAGACACTGCATTATGGATACAGCATACCCCAGTTGGATTCCCTGGCAGGGCTGACATCAGTAGCGAGTGCTTGCTAGACGGGTCCTTGACCCACCGGCGCTGAACCGATCATTCCATGGCGAGAACCCAGTGAGCCTTGGAGTCTCTCTTACAAGGGGGTACACCAGTGTCAGATGGGTGCAAATCACAGGGGCCCATCACAGGGGCAAATCACAGGGGCCAATCGCAGGGGCCCATCACAGGAGCCCATCACAGGGACCAATCACAGGGGCCGATCACAGGGACCAATCACAGCGACCAATCACAGGGGCCGATCACAGGGACCAATTACAGGGGCCAATCGCAGGGGCCCATCACAGGAGCCAATTACAGGAGCCATTCATAGTCGACAGGCATTAATTAGCGTTCACGCTGGCGTTGCTTCGTCTGGCAGAGTCGTGATCCCCAGCACGAAGGGACGCAACGACACGGGTAGCCCCATTGACCCCGCGTCTTCTCTGACCTCGTCAGGTCGGAGAAGACGAGTTGCCGATTAGCGACGTGGGTGGGAGGGAGACCAGCAGCTGGGGCTCTGAGATGGATCAGGAGTTGTATGTACCGTATGTTGAACTTCTTTTGCACCGTACGTAGCCAACCGTGATAATTTGGAGGTGCGGGGGAAGGACAATACACTAAAACACAAAAAAACTGTTTTAAAGAAATGAGTTTGTCGATTTCGATGTAAAGCTTTCGTGACTGCAGGGATTCATCTTCTTGGTTCTTTCGGTAAAGTCAAGTAGAAGGGAAATAATAAAATAATAAAAATAAAACATAATAAAATACAATTCTCACGACCTGTTCTTCACCTGAGGACGGCTGCTTGCGTTGTGGCCGAAACGTCGTGAGAATTGCATTTTATTATGTTTCATTTTTATTATTTTATTACTTCCCTTCTACGTAACTTTACCGAAAGAACCAAGAAGAATTTGTCGATCTAGATGATTTAAAAAGTGCATATCTCCCAGTGACTTCCTAATGTCGGGAGGAGCGTTCCAGACGGCCGCAGAAGCGCATCTGAAAGCGCCTGACGTGGTGACCGTCTTTGTTCGATGGCTGAGCCCAAAAGCCGCTGCGAGGATGACCGCAGTTCGCGTGATGGTTTATACTCCATGACGAGATCGGCGTGAAAACTAGATTGGAAGCTTTCGTGACTGCAGGAATTACTCTTTGGTTATTTCGGTAAAGTCACGTAGAAATAAAATAACATAATAATAGCATACGACGTTTCGATTGCATCACAAGCAGCCATCATCAGGTACAAATGAATGAGAAAACAAATATAGTAAACTTGGAAATATAATGGAATACAACACAGAGAGTCGGCCAACACAACAGTCAACACCCCACCTGGTTGATTACGTTCTTCCAAAGATTGCTAAATGTAAGGCCTCGACACAGAGATGTTGTCTTTCTGTGTGCCTTTGTGTGTCTCTCTCTCTGTTTGTCTCTGTGTGAGTCTCTCTCTGCTTGTGTGTCTGTCTGTGTGTCTCCGTGTGTGTGTTTTGTATCTCACAAATTTAGCAATCTTTGCAAGAACGTAATTAACCAGGTGGGATGTTGACTGTTTTGTTGGCCGACTCTGTGTTGTATTGCATTCTATTTACAAGTTTACTATGTTTGTTTTCGCACTCATTTGTATCTGACGATGGTTGCTTGTGTTGCAATCGAAACGTCGTATTCTATTATTATTATTTAAGTACATTTCTTTCTACGTGACTTTCCAGAAAGAACCAAAGAGAGATCGGCGTGGTATTGTGGTTCATTTGCGGCAATCACTTTGCGATGTAACAATTCACCACAGCACCGGCACATTCCGTTGTTCCATCTCCACACACGCTGGCCGCCCTCTCTGTGTGTTGGCGTTGTTGCTGCTGTTGTTATTTTCCGTGCCTCCGTTCAACAATAACAGTAACGGATTGTGCTGACGCAGATGACATTGCGAGCCCCATTAACGGAATCTGACTTTCGCAAAGGGCGAGCGAATGAGAGCGAGGGAGAGAGAGAGCGATGGAGAGTGAGGGAGAGAGAGTGAGGGAGAGCGAGAGGGAGAGCGAGCGAGCAGGAGAGAGCGAAATTGAGAGCAAATGAGAGGGGGGGGGGAGAGCGAGGGGAGAGTGCGCGGCACGGTGCAAATTTTGTCAAAAAGCCTCTCCGGTGAACAAATTCCCGTGTTTGCTCTTAGACAGAAACCGACGTCTTGAAATATTAAAATAATATAGGTAAAAATCTAGCGTCTTCAATGCACACGCTTCAATTCGCACTCACAAGTAGAAAGTAAATGATTTTGACCCCAGAATTAGTCAAAATTTGATGTGCTGAATAAAAGTGGGTGGCATCCGTTCGAGATGCTTAATTGTCTTAATGCGAGCCATCCACTTTAATTCGGCACATCAAATTTGATTTATTCTGGGGTCAAGATAATAGATTTTCTACTTTTGAGTGCAAACAAAAGTGTGTGCACTGAAACACTTTTTTTTTACCTTTTTTTAAAGTTGTAGTCCCATTGTCGTTAACTTAACAAAAAGTCTTGACCGTAAATGCTGCTCATTTGCATAGAGTAAGCTTACGTAATGTTGAAGGGCGGCAAATAAATAGATGGAGCAATTTCGTCTCTCTGTTTATGCAATTTTTTTTATGTGAACATGCAAATAGAAATTTGCAGGCGTCAGGGTTAGGATGAAACTCAGGAACCTCCCGTATACCAGGCGAGGTTAGTAAACATCTCGCCACGGCACGATGTCAACTCTGAAGACCAGTAAAGGAAATATTATTCATAATAAACGTTTTTGGGTTCGATCGCGTTGTTTATAAATGTGTCGTAACCCTCCACCACCCGACACGGCCAATCAGCAAAAAAAGTGTCACGTTGACAAAAAGACAAAAAGTTCACTACTTTAGCCGGGAACAGTGACGGCAAATTGCCCAATGATGCTGGATGTAATTACCAGCGAAACGTCGTACTCAAAAAAAATTGAAATGTTGTGGATTCATTCTTCAACACACCGGTGGGCTAAAGTAGTGAACTATTTGTCTTTTGTCAACGTGACACTTTTTTGCTGATTGGCCGTGTCGGGTGGTGGAGGGTTACGACACATTTATTAATAACGCGATCGAACCCAAAAACGTTTATTTTCAATAATATTGGTCGTGAAAGCCTGCCACGTGTTAAAGAAAATATGTATAACCCTCAAGGCCTATGAAGAAATCACCCAGACTTGGAATGTGGCCGATGTGTTTGGACCTCGAAAGTAAAGCAGATCTGAGCCGGGAACAGTAACGGTCAAAAATGAAATTAAAATTAATAAAAATAAAACAATAAAAATCACGACGTTTCGGAGGCAACACAAGCTTCCGTCTTCACCTGAAGCTTGTGTTGCCTCCGAAACGTCGTGATTTTTATTGTTTTATTTTTATTAATTTTAATTTCATTTTTTACCTACGTGACTTTACCGAAAGAACTAAGAGTATGAATCCTTGCAGTCACGAAAGCTTCAAATCTAGAAGTAACGGTCAGTCGGGCCTGCCCACCATGTACGAGCAGGTTGTCAAGGGGCTGGCCGGCTGGGAGCCGAACGTTGTGTTTACATGCAGAGTTGTCACGATACGTCTATCCGCACTTGAGGCCGTCACCCTCCCCGCAGTGGAATGACAAAGTTATCGATATTCCTACGGGCATTCCGAGGCACTCGTCTAGAGCGGTGAAAATTGCGCATTGCCACGGCAGGGGGCCGCGATTGACAAGCACCGAAGACTGCACCCGAAGTGGCAGCCATTGTCACAAGAGCGTGTTGAGATGGAAATGGTGCGGGCTTGGCCTTATGCGCAAGCCGTTGAACCGACAGGTAATTGAAAGCGTTGCGCATTGCTCTGTGACAGTGGAGTGAAGTGACATTCCGAGCAAGGCGACAGGGTCACAGTGCGTTCAGTTGTAGGATTTGCGATTGCTGGGGTCTGTAGTGTATGCCAGACGGCAATGCACACACGCATGGACCCGCAATGTGATAACCAATGCGCACGTATGCACAGCGATTGTATATATCTCGACAGCGTAGGCAGCGTGCACAGTGAACACGTTAGTATTCATGTCAACGAGAGAGAATGATAGCTTCTTTTGTGAATTACTAAGGCGCTCAATAAAAGGTTAAGTTCATTTAAGACCTATTCTTTCACTGTATTTATATTATAATTCATGCCAAATGTCGACTGCTGCTGCGTCCTGTACAGCACTTTGAGATCCTTGACGAAGAGCCGCTATTTCGATGTAATTATAAATTAAATGGCAATCATGATCACAATAAAGAGCCGCTATATGATGTAATTACAATTAAAATAGTAATCGTGATCACGATTAAAACCCACTATAAAAAATTTACAATAATTTAAATGCTAATCATGATCAGGATGAAGAGCCGCTTTATAAATGTAAAACAAATTATTTAAATGGTAATCATGATCACGATACACAGCTGATATGTAGATGTAATTATAATTAAAAAAACCTTTGATCGCGATGAAGAGCCACTATTTAAATGTGTAATGATAGGGGAGTCAACCTCTGGTGTGAGTGGACTAGTGGCCACGGGAGGTAATGACAGGGGAGTCAGCCTGCAGTATGATGGGACTGGTGGCCACGGGAGGTAATGCCAGGGGAGTCAGCCTGTTGTACGAATGGACTAGTGGCCACGGGAGGTAATGACAGGGGAGTCAGCCTGCAGTGCGAATGGACTAGTGGCCACGGGAGGTAATGACAGGGGAGTCAGCCTGCAGTACGAATGGACGAGTGGCCACGGGAGGTAATGACAGGGGAGTCAGCCTGCAGTGCGAATGGACTAGTGGCCATGGGAGGTAATGACAGGGGAGTCAGCCTGCAGTACGAATGGACTAGTGGCCACGGGAGGTAATGATAGGGGAGTTAACCTGCAGTACGAAGGGACTGGTGGCTTCGGGAGGTAATGACAGGGGAGTCGGCTTGCAGTACGAAGGGACTGGAGGCTACGGGAGGTAATGACAGGGGTGTCGGCTTGCAGTATGAAGGGACTGGTGGCTACGGGAATGATCGAGAATGAGAGCGTGGCCAGGTGACGGAAGAGGACAGTGGAGTCTGCTGGTAGAGCGAGCGGTCTAGAACCAGCGAGAAGGTTCGGAAATGGGGGCGTAGCCTCGGACCGTATAAAAGGGAGATGTGCGGGAGACTCGGGGCTGTCAGAGTGGGGGTCTCCGCCTATCCGAGTGTGAGCACGCGGCTCCTTAATACAGAAACCATCTCAAGGCAAGCACGTCGAAGTCGTCATTACAAATGTGATAATTATACTTTAAATGGTAATCGTGATCACGGTTCCCACCTGCTAGCGCTATTCAGCACAACCATACCTGCCCTCCGCACGTGAGAACGCGCCTTACGACACAAGTGATAGCGCTGTTTATTACGATTATAAGCATGTAATTGTGTTAACAATAGTGGTAACTATTATATATTACGATCAACGTTGTAATTGTTGGTCTCGCGCTCAGGGAGAGGGTAATGCAGCGGCTGCTCAGGCGCCATCACGAGCAGGCGCTGCAAGGTGCACGCCCCGCATTGGTCAGACGGCCGCTCAGCAACGGCCGCTGTGATTGGACGAGACGTTTGGCCCTCGTGGCTGGGTGCAACCATTCGTGACTTTAACAAGGGGGGAGAGGTAGAATGTGTGAGTCATAATTATTAAAATTATAAGAGAGTTTTAATAATAAATTAGTAAAATTTATTATAAAAAAAAAATTTTGATTGTTAATGATTAAAATGTATTATAAAAAATTTGCACGATGAAGAGCCGCTCTATATATGTAATTATGATTTAAACGGTGTTAGTAAAAGACCTGTTACTAAAAAACATGCTACTAAAAGACGTATTAGTAGAACACGTGTTACTAAAAAAAACATTACTAAAAGACATGTTACTAAAATACGCGATACTAAAAAAATGTATAATAAAAAAATTGTTTTAAAAAACACGAATACACACGTTCTGATGATGACCGATTGTGTTGCGATCGAAACGTCATCGTTTTTTGTTATTTTCTTTGAACCTATCTATGTGACTTTACCGAAAGACCCAAAGAAAATTTTACAACAAAAATGTCACAAAAAATATGTTACTAAAAATGTTATTAAAAATGTGTTACTAAAAATGTGTTACTAAAAATGTGTAACTAATAATGTTACTTAAAATGTGTTACTCAAAATGTGTTACTAAAAATATGTTACTAAAATGTTACTAAAATTTGTTACTAAAAATATGTTACTAAAATTTTTACTAAAAACGTGTTACTAAAAATATGTTACTAAAAATATGTTACTAAAAATGTGTTACTAAAAATATGTTACTAAAAATGTGTTACTAAATATGTTACTAAAATGTTACTAAAAATGTGTTACTAAAAATATGTTACTAAAATGTTACTAAAAATGTGTTACTAAAAATGTTACTAAAATGTGTTACTAAAAATGTTACAAAAAATGTGTTACTAAAACAATATTTCTAAAAATGTTACTAAAAATGTGTTACTAAAAATATATCACTAAAAATGTTACTAAAAATGTATTACTAAAAAAGAAACAAACGGGCAGAGACGTCGAGACGGGTGCAACGGTTCGGAACGGAACGGACATCACCACGTGGCCCCTCTAAGCCAACAACCTCCACAACCTCTCCGTTCTCTCTCTCTCTGGTTGCTGTCGAGAAGGGCCATTGCCCGAAACGTCGCCGATTAAATACATATTTCCTTTCTTTCACGCAATACACGCGTTTTTTGTATTCTTCTTCTTGACGAATGCGTTGTGAGTGTTGGCTTGCTTGTTTGTTTGGTTGTTGCTGTTGGTAAAGGGGCCGTCAATTTATTGTCGGCCGCTGACTTTCTCAATCGCGGCGGAGGCGGAGGTGACGAGAACTGATGGGGGGAGTGGGCTGGCGGCTACGAAGGGCGTTTGCTTCTCCCCTTGAAGGTTCTCAATAAAACATTCATAGTAATAATGAACGACGCTGATGCCCCCGCGAAATAAAACATTCATAGTGCCCGGAGACAAGCTGGCGAGCGCGCCTGTGTGCGTCTGTGTGTGTGAGTGTGTCTGTGTGTGTGAGTGTGTCTGTGTGTGTGTGTGTGAGTGTGTGAGTGTGTCTGTGAGTGTGTCTGTGTGTCTGCGTCTGTGTGTGTGCGTGTGTGTGTGAGTGAGTGTGTCTGTGTGTGTGCGTCTGTGTGTGTGAGTGTGTCTGTGTGTGTGCGTCTGTGTGTGTGTTTCTGTGTTTGTGTCTGTGTGTGTGTTGTGGGGAGCGGTAGTGTAGTGGTTAGCGCGCTACGCTGCGAACCTGGCGACCCGGGTTCGATTCCCGTTCACGGCCAACACCAGTGAAGATTGTCTGAACCAGTTCTGGCCCTAGGCCGACTCAGCCTCAAAAGAGTACCTGGTGCGGTGTGTAAACATCGTCACTAGGGAGACAAAGGCGGCCGGGCGTGGTGCTGGCCACCCACCCCCTCGTGTACCGTGTTGGCCTTCATAGGTGCTCGCTAGCAGCACTTGCCCCAACAGTCTGTTAAGTCTATACGGGAATCTTTTGTGTGTGGGGTGTATGAATGAGTGCGATTGTCCTCATGTCCCCACGTCTACCCCCCAAGTGTCTCCCCACGTACTCCCCCTGCGTCTCCCCATGTCTTTCACCAGGTCTCACCCCACGTCTCTCTCCACGTCTCCCCAAGTCTCTCCCCGCATCTCCTAGCGTCTCTCCTCGCATCTCTCCCCAGGTCACTTCACATCTACCCACATCTCACCCCAGTCTCCCCACATCTCCCCACATCTCCCCATGTCTTTCACCAGGTCTCACCCCACGCCTCACCCCATGTCTCACCCCACGTCTCCCCAAGTCTCACCCCGCATCTCCCAGCGTCTCTCCCCGCATCTCTCCGCGTCTCTCCCCGCATCTCTCCCCAGGTCACTTCACATCTACCCACCTCTCACCCCAGTCTCCCCACGTCTCCCCATGTCATTCACCAGGTCTAACCCCACGTCTCCCTGCGTCTCTCCACATTTCCCCACGTCTCCCCGCGTCTCTCCACATCACCCGACGTCTCACCCCAGTCTCCCCACGTCTCCCCATGTCTTTCACCAGGTCTCACCCCGCGTCTCTCCCCACGTCTCACCCCACGTCTCTCCTCACGTCTCCCCAGGTCTCTCCACATCTCCCCACATCTCACCCCAGTCTCCCCACGTCTCTCCACATCTCCACACGTATCGCCCCACATCTCACCCCAGTCTTCCCACGTCTCCCCACGTCTTTCACCAGGTCTCACCCCACGTCTCTCCACATGTCTCACCCCACGTCTCCCCGCATCTCCCCGCGTGTCTCACCCCACGTCTCTCCACGTCTCCCCACGTGCCTCTCCCCCCCCCCCCCCATCGCCCCCGGCGAGGGCATCTCACCGATGCGGTCGAGGCGGTCGATGGCCACGGTCTCGAAGGCTCGCCGCATCATGGGGTACTCCTCGAGAACCTCGTTGAAGTGGTCCACGGAGAGCGAGAAGAGGCGGCAGTACGTGTCGGCGCGCACGCTCGCCGTGCGGCGCCCGCGCGTCAGCAGGCAGATCTCTGCACGCGCAGAGTCGCCGTCGGCATCATCGTCAGCAGCAGCATCATCAGCAGCACCATCAGCATCATCAGCAGCACCATCAGCATTATCATCATCATCATCAACAACAGCATTATCAGCAGCATCATCAACAACAGTATTATCAGCAGCATCAGCATTCTCAGCAGCTGCATCATCATCAGCAGCAGCATCAGCAGCATCAGCAGCAGCAGTATCATCAGCATCATCATCATCATCATCAGCAGCAGCATCATTATCATCATCAGCAGCATCATCATTATCATCATCAGCAGCAGCATCATCAGCAGCATCATTATCATCATCATTATCAGCATCATCGTCATCATCAGCAGCAGCATCATCATGAGCAGCATCATCAGCAGCATAATCAGCATTATCATCATCATCAACAACAGCATTATCAGCAGCATCAGCATTCTCAGCAGCAGCATCAGCATTATCAGCAGCTGCATCATCATCAGCAGCATCAGCAGCAGCATCATCAGCAGCAGTATCATCATCAGCAGCAGCATCATCATGAACAGCATCATCAGCAGCACCATCAGCATCATCAGCAGCACCATCAGCATTATCAGCATCATCATCATCAGCAGCATCAGCATCATCACCATCTTCAGCAGCATCATTATCAGCAGCAGTAGCATCAGGATCATCAGCAAAATCATCAGCAGCATCATCAGCAGCAGCATACATCATCAGTGTCATAATCATTATCATCATCAGGCAGATCTCAACACGCGCAGCGTCATCATCAGTTTCATCTTAATCAGTGGCATCATCAGCAGTAGCAGATCTCTTACATGCGCAGCATCATCGGCATCATCCTTATCATCACTATCGGTGTCATCCTAGCGACATCATCAACGTGGGAATGGCTCCTGGTTCAAAAGCGAGGGCCACCTCTGCTGCTGATGAGAGACCGGGTGGCGAAACCGCTCCGGAGATTTGTCTCGCGTTGAACCGAACGCTGCCTCACTAATGCCACGACCAGACGGCTGATGGGATGTGTAAAAAAACAAGTTTGTGTTGCGGCAGATCGTGCGAAGGGGGTGTGCAGAAGCAGGCGCCCGATCGTCCGTTTATTTATTTATTTATTCCTCCTCCTGAGGCTCCTCCTCCTCACGTCCTCCTCCTGAAACTCCCTCCCTCTCCACCCCCCTCCCTCTCCTCCCTCCCTCCCTCTCCTCCCTCTCTCCACCTCCCTCCCTCTCCTCCCTCCCTCTCCACCCCCCCCCCCTCCTGACCTTCTCATCCTGAACCTCCTTTTCCTTCCCCTCCTTCCCTCCCTCCATCCATCCCTCCCTCCTGACCTCCTGACCTCCTCCTCCTGAACCTCTCCCTCCTCCTGAACCCCTCCCTCCGTCTCCTCCCCCCCCCTCCTCCTGAACCCCTCCCTCCTCCTGAACCCCTCCCTCCGTCTCCCCCCTCCCCCCTCCTCCTGAACCCCCCCCCCCTCCCTCGCCCTCGCGTCGACCGACCTCCGAAGTAGGAGCCGTCGGAGAGCTTCGTCTCCTTGTTGGCCTTGGTGATGATGCTGACGACGCCGTGCTGGATGAAGTACATCTTCTTGCCGATGGTGCCCTCGCGCACGATGAAGTCCGCCGGCTGGAACACCTCGAACTGCAGCTTGGTGAGCATCGCCGTCACGAAGTTGGGGTCCGCGTTGGCGAACAGCGGCATGGAGGCGACGAGCTTGCGGCAGTTGTAGTTGACGATCTCCTGCGGTCGAGGGGGGGGGGGAGCGGTATGGGCGGCGTGGTTCGTGGTGACCGGTGACCACGGCAGCGGTGGCGGTGGTGACGATGGTGATAGAGATGGTGATGACGATGTTTATAGAGATGGCGATGACGATGATGATAGAGATGGCGGTGACAATGGTGATAGAGATGGCGGTGACGATGGTGATAGAGATGGCGGTGACGATGGTGATAGAGATGGCGATGACGATGATGATAGAGATGGTGATGACGATGATGATAGAGATGGTGATGACGATGGTGATAGAGATGGTGATGGCGATGGTGATAGAGATGGTGATGACGATGGTGATAGAGATGGTGGTGGCGATGGTGATAGAGATGGTGGTGGCGATGGTGATGACGATTGTGATAGAGATGGTGGTGGCGATGGTGATAGAGATGGTGATGACGATGGTGATAGAGATGGTGGTGGCGATGGTGATGACGATTGTGATAGAGATGGTGGTGGCGATGGTGATAGAGATGGTGGTGGCGATGGTGATAGAGATGGCGGTGACGATGGTGATAGAGATGGTGATGACGATGGTGATGACGAATGTGATAGAGATGGTGGTGGCGATGGTGATAGAGATGGTGGTGGCGATGGTGATAGAGATGGTGGTGGCGATGGTGATGATGATTGTGATAGAGATGGCGATGACGATGGTGATAGAGATGGTGATGACGATGGTGATAGAGATGGTGATGACGATGGTGATAGAGATGGTGATGACGATGGTGATAGAGATGGCGATGACGATGGTGATAGAGATGGTGATGACGATGGTGATAGAGATGGTGATGACGATTGTGATAGAGATGGTGATGACGATGGTGATAGAGATGGTGATGACGATGGTGATAAAGATGGCGATGACGATGGTGATAGAGATGGTGGTGGCGATGGTGATAGAGATGGTGGTGGCGATGGTGATAGAGATGGCGATGACGATGGTGATAGAGATGGCGATGACGATGATGATAGAGATGGCGATGACGATGGTGATAGAGATGGCGATGACGATGGTGATAGAGATGGTGATGATGATGGTGATAGAGATGGTGATGATGATGGTGATAGAGATGGTGGTGGCGATGGTGATAGAGATGGCGGTGACGATGGTGATAGAGATGGTGATGACGATGGTTATACAGATCGTGATGACGATGGGTATACAGATCGTGATGACGATGATGATAGAGATGGCAATGACGATGGTGATAGAGATGGCAGTGACGATGGTTATACAGATCGTGATGACGATGATGATAGAGATGGCGATGACGATGTTTATAGAGATGGTGATGACGATGTTTATAGAGATGGTGATGACGATGGTGATAGAGATGGTGATGACGATGGTGATAGAGATGGTGATGGCGATGTTTATAGAGATGGTGATGACGATGGTTATACAGATCGTGATGACGATGGTTATACAGATGGTGATGACGATGTTTATAGAGATGGTGATGGCGATGTTTATAGAGATGGTGATGACGATGGTTATACAGATCGTGATGACGATGGTTATACAGATCGTGATGACGATGTTTATAGAGATGGTGATGACGATGTTTATAGAGATGGTGATGACGATGTTTATAGAGATGGTGATGGCGATGTTTATAGAGATGGTGATGACGATGGTTATACAGATCGTGATGACGATGGTTATACAGATCGTGATGACGATGTTTATAGAGATGGTGATGACGATGTTTATAGAGATGGTGATGACGATGGTGATAGAGATGGTGATGGCGATGTTTATAGAGATGGTGATGACGATGGTTATACAGATCGTGATGACGATGGTTATACAGATGGTGATGACGATGGTTATACAGATGGTGATGACGATGGTGATAGAGATGGTGATGACGATGGTTATACAGATGGTGATGACGATGGTTATACAGATGGTGATGACGATGGTGATAGAGATGGTGATGACGATGTTTATAGAGATGGCGATGACGATGGTGATAGAGATGGTGATGACGATGGTGACAGAGATGGTGATGGCAATGGTGATAGAGATGGTGATGACGATGTTTATACAGATCGTGATGACGATGGTTATACAGATGGTGATGATGATGGTTATACAGATGGTGATGACGATGGTTATAGAGATGGCGGTGGCGATGGTGATAGATATGGTGATGACGATGGTTATACAGATGGCGGTGGCGATGATGATAGAGGTGGCGGTGGCGATGACGGCGACGCGTCTCGCGCTCACGTGTCTGAGCGGCTCGTTGAGCTCCTCCAAGATGTTGTCCTCGTCGAACATCTTGCCCTGGTAGCGGTGCTCGTAGTACTCGTGGATGCGCTGGCGCAGCTCCGCCGGCAGCTTGTGGAACGACATGTACTGCTCCACTTGCTTGTACTGCACGCGGAGGGGGGTCAATAGGTCAACGGGTCAAAGGGTCAGCGGCGGGATCGGTACGGCATGCACTGCTCCACTTGCTTGTACTGCACGCGGAGGGGGGGTCAATAGGTCAACGGGTCAACGACGGATTGGAATTATATGCACTGCTCCACTTGCTTGTACTGCACATGGGGGGTCAATAGGTCAACGGGTCAATAGGTCAGCGGCGGGTCGGTACGGCATGCACTGCTCCACTTGCTTGTACTGCACGCGGGGGGTCAATAGGTCAACGGGTCAAGGGGTCAGCGGCGGGTCGTTACGGCATGCACTGCTCCACTTGCTTGTACTGCACGCGGGGGGTCAATAGGTCAACGGGTCAAAGGGTCAGCGGCGGGTCGGTACGGCATGCACTGCTCCACTTGCTTGTACTGCAAACCGGGGGGTGGGGGGTCAATAGGTTAACAGGTCAGCGACGGATCGGAACGGCATGCACTGCTCCACTTGCTTGTACTGCACACGGTTGGTCAATAGGTCAACAGGTCAAGGGATCAGCGGCGGGTCGGTACGGCATGCACTGCTCCACTTTCTTGTACTGCACGTGGAGGGGGGGGTCAATAGGTCAACGGGTCAACGGCGGGTCAGCGGCTCAAAGGGGGGTCGACCGGTCAATGGGGGTCCATGCTAAAGAGTTTATATTGGGGAGGGAGGGGGGTGCCACTAAAGCCATCGCCGCCCCCGACACAGCCGATCGGCGAGGCCTCGTCGCCGCAAACAAAACGTGGCCAAATTCGCCGGCGGCTTCAGCACGCCGGGGTTGTTGTTGTTGTTGTTGTGGGTGTGTTGGGAAGGCAAACCCCGCGGCGTTTACAATTCCGAGTACAATAATAGTAGGTTTTTACCCTTTAAACTGGTACAAAACTGACACCTTTATACAAGGCATCATGTTTGCAATAACCACAACACGAGCAGTCAAAATGCAAACAAAAAGAAACAACTCTGATAATGGTAATGATATGCACTGTCCTTGAAGTTGATTGGTCCACACCCGAGACAGCTTTTCTCAGAGCCTAGTCTCCATTGGTGTTGGACCAGATGACACCAAAAGTCGTACAACTCAAAAACAGCGCACTATCAGAGTATTGAGAGCTCGGGGTAAGCATTTACACTATGAGACCTCCTTTACCAGTGGCAAAATATAGTAGTAGGTTTTTACCCTTTAAACTGGTACAAAATCATTATCATCATCAGAGTTGTTTCTTTTTGTTTGTATTTTGACTACTTGTGTTGTGGTTATTCCAAACATGATGCCTTGTATAAAGGTGTCAGTTTTGTACCAGTTTAAAGGGTAAAAACCTACTATTATATTTTGCCACTGGTAAAGGAGGTCTCATAGTGTAAATTCCGAGTACGGTGAAGGTTCCGCGGGCGACTGCAACCAATCAGGAGCTCCAGCACGGGGCAATTGGCATGGAAATGCGAGGATGTCCTCCCTGCGTCGTCAGTCTCAAGCAAATGTGACGTCATCGCTGTGAGCCCACGTGGTGTCAATCTGGTCAGTGGGAGGTCAATGTGTCAGTTAGGCAGAGGGAGGGGGGGTCATCAGGTCGACGGGTCAAAGTGTCATCGATGCACAGGGGGTCAATGGGGGGGAGGGGCGGTCAACGTGTCGGTGATACACGTGGGGGTCAATGGGTCAGCGATGCACAGGGGGGTCAACTGGTCAATGGGGGGGTCAACGTGTCAGTGATGCACATCGGGGTCAACGGGTCAAATGGGGGGGTGGTCAACGTGTCAATGATGCACATGGGGGTAAATGGGTCAGCGATGCACAGGGCGGTCAATGTCTCAACGGGTCAATGGGGGAGGGGTCAACGTGTCAGTGATGCACAGGGGTCAATTGTTCAACGCGTCAGCGATGCACAGGGGGGTCAATGGGTCAACGTTTTAGTGATGCGCATGGGGTCGACTGGTCAATGTGGGGTGAAGCGGTCACCCGCGTCAAAGGGTGAGAGGTGACGGGTCATCGCTGCTGATGAGGATGATAGTGATGATGATGGTGTCGACGATTAGAATCGCCCAGGGACGGATGTAGGCCGAGGCTGAGTGAGCCACAGCTTAGGGCCTCTCATTGCGAGGGGTGCGGCGGGCGGGCGGGCGGCGACCTCCGAATACGAAATAAACATTAATTAAACAACGGCACGAAGTTGCAAGTTTTTACATAATCGGTTGAAAAATAAAGAAGACTGTGGGAATAACAAAAACAAACGGACTTAAACGGTTACAGGGTCTCCTCTTCTTACGAACGAGTTAGGTTCCAGAGGTACTGCTCGTAACTCGATTTGTTCGTAAGTTCCATCTTTACTCCCGTCGATTCGAAACGCGTTGTACGGCGTGTACACTCAACACGGGGAATGGCTTTATAAGTTGTGTAATCTCCTGCAGACGTATATATCGCTGGTACTTCACGTTCTGTAGATGTAGACGCCACCACCGCCGTCTATTGCGCGGTGGTTGAACTTACGACTCTCGGTCCGAACAGGCAACTGGACATACGGACCAGGCTTGTTCGTATCTCTGACAGTTCGTGAGTAGAGGAGTCCCTGTATTTCCATTGCGATATTAGACAACAAATCTCAGAGGCATTCCTCCAAGGGGGGAACCCTTCGAAAAGCTTCACGCGGCTGAATTTTAGATACCCCAGCAACGTCACAATCCCCCCCCGCCCCCCCGAGGGGAGATGGAGGAGGGGGGGAGGGGGAGGGGGGGATCCTCAATGCCCCCCACGCACCTTCTCCTGGTACTGGCGGCGCGACGAGTCGAGCGACTGGATGAGCGCCGTGGCGTGCCCGATGAACATGGCGTAGCACGTGGCGCCCACGATCATGCTGAGCATGGTGAGCCACACGTCGGACATGCTGGAGGGCGCCTGCTGCCCGTAGCCGATGCACAGCATGTGGCTCATGGCCATGAAGAGGGCGTACGAGTACTGCATCTCCCACGACACATTCTGCAGCAGCACACAATGACAAAGGTCGCCCGTGTAGCCTTCACGGGAGTGGGGGCGGGGGGGTGTGGGGACAAGTGCTGTTAGTGAACGAGGAATAGCAGCGACTCGTAAAGGCCGGCACTGTTGCACACGAGGGGGAGCGGTGCGGTGGCGAGCAAACCGCGACATCGCTAAGTAACGCAAATCCAGATATCGCTTCCATCCCCCCCCCTCCGGCAATCTCGCCGTGCGTGTGGTGAACAGCGGCGATGTGGGTGTGTGTGTGTGGGTGAGTGTGTGTGGGTGTGTGGGTGTGTGTGTGTGGGTGAGTGTGTGTGGGTGTGTGGGTGTGTGTGTGTGGGTGAGTGTGTGTGGGTGTGCGGGTGTGTGTGTGTGGGTGAGTGTGTGTGGGTGTGTGGGTGTGTGTGTGACTTGCCGATGACTGGTACCAGCGGTGTCAAGATCGGCCTCAGTGGAGGAGGCTCGTGAAGGACGCTACTGGGCAGTTGGAGGCAGTCGCCCTCCAACAACAACGGAGGGCGGAGGAGCGACGCTCACAACAACGAGCGGAGCGCCGGGTGGCTAAAGCACAGCAAGTTGGCACAGTAGGGGGCACAGGTGGTGCATCAGCCAGTCATCTCGGTCATCTCGGTCAGTCGACCCGTGGCACCTGGGTCTGCCCCGTGACCTCCTGCCAGCGGGCGTTCGACACTTCACGTGGCCTCAAGGTGCACATGGCCTGGCACAAGCGTCGTGGTGACGTCACCGCCACTTAGTGGCGAATGGCGGTTGTTGTGTGTGTGTGGGTGAGTGTGTGTGGGTGTGTGGGTGTGTTTGTGTGGGTGAGTGTGTGTGTGTGGGTGAGTGTGTGTGGGTGAGTGTGGGTGTGTGAGTGTGGGTGGGTGGGTGAGTGTGGGTGGGTGAGTGTGGGTGGGTGAGTGTGGGTGAGTGAGTGTGGGTGGGTGAGTGTGTGTGGGTGAGTGTGGGTGGGTGAGTGTGGGTGGGTGAGTGTGGGTGTGAGTGTGGGTGGGTGAGTGTGGGTGGGTGAGTGTGGGTGGGTGTGTGTGGAGGGATGAGTGTGGGTGGGTGGGTGAGTGAGTGTGGGTGTGTGGGTGAGTGTGGGTGGGTGGGTGGGTGTGGGTGGGTGTGTGTGGGTGGGTGTGTGGGTGAGTGTGGGTGTGTGGGTGAGTCTGGGTGGGTGTGTGTGGGTGGGTGAGTGTGGGTGGGTGAGTGTGGATGGGTGAGTGTGGGTGGGTGTGTGGATGGGTGAGTGTGGGTGGGTGAGTGAGTGTGGGTGGGTGAGTGTGGGTGAGTGTGGGTGGGTGGGTGAGGGTGGGTGGGTGAGTGTGTGTGTGTGTGGGTGGGTGGGTGAGTGTGGGTGGGTGAGTGTCGGTGGGTGAGTGTGGGTGGGTGAGTGTGGGTGAGTGAGTGTGGGTGGGTAAGTGTGGGTGGGTGAGTGTGGGTGGGTGAGTGTGGGTGAGTGAGTGTTGGTGGGTGAGTGTGGGTGGGTGGGTGAGTGTGGGTGGGTGAGTGTGGGTGGGTGAGTGTGGGTGAGTGAGTGTGGGTGGGTGAGTGTGGGTGGGTGAGTGTGGGTGGGTGTGGGTGGGTGGGTGAGTGTGGGTGGGTGTGGGTGGGTGAGTGTGGGTGGGTGAGTGTGGGTGGGTGAGTGTGGGTGAGTGTGGGTGGGTGGGTGAGTGTGGGTGGGTGAGTGTGGGTGTGTGTGTGTGTGTGTGGGGGTGAGTGTGGGTGAGTGTGGGTGGGTGAGTGTGGGTGAGTGTGGGTGAGTGTGTGTGGGTGGGTGAGTGTGGGTAAGTGTGTGTGGGTGGGTGAGTGTGGGTGGGTGAGTGTGTGTGGGTGAGTGTGGGTGAGTGTGGGTGGGTGAGTGTGGGTGTGTGGGTGTAAGTGTGTGTGGGTGAGTGTGAGTTGGGGTGAGTGTGAGTAGGGGTGAGTGTGGGTGAGTATGGGTGAGTGTAGGTGAGTGTGAGTAGGGGTGAGTGTGGGTGAGCGTGTGTGAGTGTGTGTGAATAGGGGTGAGTATGTGTGAGTGTGGGTGAGTGTGAATAGGGGTGAGTGTGTGTGATTTGTGGTGAGTGTGAGTAGGGGTGAGTGTGAGTAGGGGTGAGTGTGAGTTGGGGTGAGTGTGAATAGGGGTGAGTGTGTGTGAGAAGCGTCAACTCCGGGCGTGTCTCTGCACGCCTGGAATCCGGCGCCGCGCGCCTCGGGTTAGCGGATCACTCCGGGATCACTCCGGCGTCACGCTGCGCGCCAGAATCCCACCCAGGGTGGCACGGGGCGGTGCAGTGCAGCAAATAGGTTCCCCATCTACCCACGTTCGTCTACTTCGCTGTGTGTGTCTCCTCTTCGCTGTGTGTCATCTCCTCTTCGCTGTGTGTGTCTCCTCTTCCCTGTGTGTATCTCCTCTTCGGAGTGTGTCATCTTCTCTTCGCTGTGTGTCATCTCCTCGTACCGTGGTGTGGCTGTCTCGGGGCTCGCTGGCATTGGTTGACAAGCGAACCTGACTGCTGATGAGACACCGAATGTCGAAACTTTGTCTGGACAAATTTTTTCAAAAACATATTTTGGTTCTTTCGGTAAAGTCACGTAGATAGAAAATAAAAATAAAATAAAAATTTGAAATAAAATTGTCTAGACAACCTCTTCCCCCCCCCTCCTCCTCCTCCAACGTTCCCCCAGCTCGAGAATGATCCGAAGCCTCCCTTCCAAAACGCTCGAACTTGTTCCACGTCCCCGTTGGTTCGCGTGGATTATCCTCCGCGTCATCCTCCGGTTTCCCCCACCCCCCCCTCCCTCCTCCTCCCCGCACCTTCACATCGAGACTCAACACGGACGAGTTTTATGATTCATTCCACGCGATGATGATAAACCACGAAACCTCGTTTCGCTATCATTTTGTGACAGCGCAGGTCGCTCCGGGGGGGGGGGGGTTACACCTTGTAAGATGAAGAACAATAGTGAAGTGTTTTTATTTAGTTTAGTTTAGATCGCCCCCCTCTTCCCCACGGTCAAACCACGCGTGGACACAATCACAGCCCGTTATACTCGGCGGGGGGTGAGAGGGGGAGCGGGGGGAAGGGGGGGGGGGCTGGGTGGAAGTAGAGCTGGGGGGAGGGGGGAGTTGGGTTGGGGGGAGGGGGAGCGGGGGAAGGGGGGGCTGGGTGGAGGAAGAACTGGGGGGAGGGGGGAGGGCGGTTGGGGTGAGGGGGGGCTGGGGAGAGGAGGGGGCTGGGTGGAGGTAGAGCTGGGGGTAGGGGGGAGGGAGGTTGGGAGGAGGGGGGTTGGGGTGAGGGGGGGGGGGCTGGGTGGATGAAGAACTGGGGGGAGGGGGAGCGGGGGGAAGGGGGGGGGCTGGGTGGAGGAAGAACTGGGGGGAGGGGGGAGGGCGGTTCGGGGGAGGGGGGGCTGGGGAGAGGAGGGGGCTGGGTGGATGAAGGGCTGGGGGGGAAGAGGGCTGGGGGTGAGTCGGGGGAGGGGGCCTGGGGAGAGGAGGGTGTGGGGGGAGGGGAGGCTGGCAGGAAGGGGGGGCTGGGGGGAGGCGGGCTGGGGAGAGGAGGGAGCTGGGGGGAGGGGAGGCTGGGGGTGGTAGTAAGGGGGGCTGCGGTGTGTGGGGGAGCTGGGGATAGGGGTGGGGGGCTGCGGGGGGGGTGGGGGTGGAATTCCTGCGAGGCGGGTGCGCGGCGTTGTCGACTGTGGAGCGCTCGGAATCTCTCTCGCCCGCCCGAGCCCTCGACGGGGAGATTAACAACGCTCGCCCTCTCGCATTTCAATGAACTTCACCAACGCCTCTCCTCGCCCCGTGCGAGAGGCGTCGTTTGTTCTTTTCAGTCGGGGGTGGTGGCGCGGGGGGGGGGTAGGAGCTGTTCATAATCGGGCGTCCGTATTTGCCAAGGACAAGTTATGTCAGGATCTTGGCTTCACCGTTGGGGTGGAAGGCTGGGGGGGGGGGGATGAGGTTTTTTTGTGACGTGGTTTTGGTTACAATCGCGACCTCTGGGCAGGTGGTGGACGATGGGCGATTTGACCCGGTGGAGGCAATGCAGGGGGCGCCAGGGAGGCGAGACGTCCACTGCCTCACCTGGCACACGGGAGGATCGTGGGTTCCACCATGGCACTGCCGCCTGTATATTTTGAGTTTTCGTGTCTCTATCTCTCTCCCTCCCTCTTTCTCCCCGTGGTTGCGTGGATTTATCTCCGGGTCCTCCGGGATTTCCCTCCACGTTTAGAATCACCGTACGTTTTAGAGTAATTTGGCTGCTATAAATGTCCACGTGATAAGCCACTTCGTTGTAGCTCGCATTTGAAGCCACGTGGCTTCGAAAAAAAAGTTCTATATAGCTGAGTGGGCTATACAAGTGGTAACATAATAAAATTATCTTCTTGGTTCTTTCTGTAAAGTCACGTAGAAGGGAAATCATAAAATAATACAAATAAAACATAATAAAATACAATTCTCACGACGTTTCGGCCACAACGCAAGCAGCCGTCCTCAGGTAAAGAACAGGTCTGTCGGAAAGACAGCGTCTGAATGAACACCACTAAGCTTGGCAGCGTATATTTAATCTGGGTTAGAGGAGGAAGGGCGCCTTGACAAAGGAATAATAATAAAATTCGTTTATAGTCGAGTTTTAGTTTGTAGTCGAGTTTTTAGGTCCGGCTGGTGGTTCACCCTCCCGCCCTCCACCCGCCCCTCCCCTCGTCCCCTCCGGCACCACCCCAACCCCTCCTGAACTTTTGTTTTAATTGAAACTCGGAAGAGAAATAAGTAATTCAGAACAAACGCCAACAACAACAACCCAGCCAAGAGTTGCGCAAGTTACATTTTGACAAAAGTCGCGGGAGTAACTGGGACGTGGAGCGATTTGTGTGACTTTGAGTGGAGGTAACCTCACTGCGTGCCCACACATAAGAAACAGAATGACAAAGTGACTGTGATTATTGAACCGAAATCGCCTTCCAATTCATCCACATGCGCCGCGATTCTCACCTGTAACAATAGCGCCCTGATTGTCATTGAGATCGGACGGAATCTGTCACGTGTCCCTGTCACGTGTCTGTGCCACGTGTCACTGTCACGTGTCTATCACTGTCACGTCACTGTCACGTGTTTGCCACGTGTCCGTCACGTGTCTGTCACTGTCACGTGTCCTTCACTGCGACTTCACGCGTGTTGTTATTTGCCGTTCGGAGAGTAGATGAGGCTCCAAATCCATTGAGTTGTTTCGTTATTCTGTGCACCACTGCGGCAGATTGAAAACAAAAACTAACTTTCTTTAGAACTGCTTGTTGTTGTTGTTGTGTGTTTAGTTTGTTTGTCCTTCCCCGCGCACCTCCAATTAGCGCGGTTGGCTACGTACGGTGCGAAAGAAGTTCGACGTCCAAACGTACATCAATCACATTATTTGATTGTGTAGCCTTCATAGAAAGATTATATAACAGGCGACATATCAGACAATACACCAGAAGGACCATCGCCTGAAACGTCATAAAAATGTATCTTTCAGGCCACACGCGGTTAACGTTAACGAACGTGTTGTACCCCCTATTATTATATTTTGGTACTGGCAAAGGAGGTTTAATGATGAAGATGCTCACCCCGAGCCCTCATTACTTTGATAGTGCATTGTCTTTGAGCTGTACGTCTTTTGGCGTCCTCTGGTCGAGCACGAATTGGGTCGAGGCTCAAAAGAAAGCCCTCCCTTGGTGTGGACCAATCAGTTTCAAGGACAATGCATATATTATCAGTGTGTTTTTTGTTTGCATTTTGACTGCAAGTATTGTGGTTAATGCAGACATGAATCCTTTTAAAAAGGTTTCAGTTTTGTTGCCAGAAAAAAGGGGAAAACCCTATTATTAAACTGGTCAACACACTTTTTCTGGCATAAGGTATTCCAACGGTTTTTGGGGTGCTGATTCCAAATCTGGCATCAGTTTTTGTCTATCACATCAGGTTTTTGAGATATCAAATATTGCATTTTCAATAAAAACTGCAGAAGAAAAATATTAAATAAATGTGGATATCTACATAAAATGATATTATAAACACACTTTCCTAAAAATACAGCACCATATTTTAACACTAAAGCAGTCACTGACTCGCAACAACGTGCAATCATAAGTGACAGAGTTAATTTCGGGTAAAATCAATGAAAATGGGGTATTCCGATAGCATAAAAATGAGATGTGATAGAGCAAATCTGAGATCAGATTTGGAATCAGCACCCTGAAATTAGTCTAAAACAGCTGCAAAAGTCCAGGCCAGAAAAAAAAAGTTTTTTTTTGTTGACCATTGAGTTATTGAACGTGTTGTCTCCCTAGCCTAGTCATCTCGATGAGCAACGGTTGGCTACGTACGGTGCGAAAGAAGTTCAACAGACGTACAGACATCGGGGCCATCTCTCCGAGCCATCCACACGTGACGTCGGTGGTGGGTTCAGCCGAGAGAGTCACGCCCCTGCACTCCGTCCCATTCCCCACTCCCCGATAGCCCCTTTCGTGACCCTGCGTGCCAGTGCCACTGCTCGTCACTCATTTCCAGAGACGGGGGGGGGGGTTGGCACTTTTGCTGATGAGACATCATCAGTGCCGAGGGCCGCCACACGCATTTGAAACCACTGCTGGGTTTGACAGCAGCACGACGACGACGATGATGATGATGGGGGGGTGCGTCAGGGGCCGCACTGAAAGCCACCGGAGGGCCATCAGTGCCCCCCTTGGTGGCCGTGCAATGAAGAAGGCCGCCGTGTACCCTCTGCTGTGACCCCTAATTCGTTGGCCCTTGCACTCCCTTGTCCTTGCCGCCATCTCAATCAGTTTTTTCATACTTTGCTGCTTTTAAACTGTTAAGCAGCTTCAATAGACCTGTAATAAAGGTCGTTGAGGCGACTTCTGGAATCCGGTCTTTTATTCACTTCTCATTACAGCTCTCCTTCACGCTGCTGACTGGCAGCGTGAGAGGGACAGACAGAGACACGCACTGCCACGTGGCAACTTGGAGCCCCGCTCTCGCGTGGCCTCCTCCTCCATTCGTTCCAGTTCTGACCACGTGTTGTTCGTCTCCACCCCTATTTAATACCCGGGTCACGTGGTACATTTCCACCAATCCTGGTTAGCCTCTATGGAATATTCCAGACACCCTCGTAGGCTCCCGGGACCACTCCCCTGACTCATCTCCCCATTGGCTGTGGCCAAAGCCAGCAGAACCAATCCTCTACTTACAGCTGTCACCTTTCCATTACGTCAGGGCCACGCCCCTAGGCTTCCCCCCATTGGCTATGGACCAGGACCGGCAGAGCCAATCATCATGACGAGTTGTGATACGTCAGTGAGCCGGATATATCCTCACATTACAGACCCAAGTCGACTCCGACTACGCCGCTGCACCCGCGGTTAAACCCCATGCGCAGTGATACGGCCGGCGCACTTTCGGGGGTCTCTGGCCCAAAGACGTTGGGGCACCACTACCAAGCTCACGTGCGGGATCCATCCCCTGAGTCGGAGTCAGTTCTGCAACAGACTCCACACAAGTTTATCAGAGAGCCCACTTCAATGTGTGATCGATGAGCATTAGTGATGGACCGGACTCATAAGAGTGCGCAATAAAAAATGTTCTTCACTTACTTCAAGTGGCTTGAGGAACGGCGCTCTACAAATATGAAATATAAACTGAGATAAGGAACCAAGACCCCCACTCAGGCCTGCCCCAGCCCTGCAGAATGCACTCTGCTGCTGGCCATGATGTGCCCAGTGGTGTGTGTGTGTGCTGCCCATTGTGTGCCCAGTCGTGTGTGTGTGCTGGCCATTGTGTGCCAGTGGTGTGTGTGTGCTGCCCATTGTGTGCCAGTGGTGTGTGTGTGTGTGCTGGCCATTGATGTGCCCAGTGGTGTGTGTGTGCTGCCCATTGTGTGTCAGTGGTGTGTGTGTGTGCTGCCCATTGTGTGACAGTGGTGTGTGTGTGTGTGTGCTAGTCATTGTATGACAGTGGTGTGTGTGCTGCCCATTATATGTGAGTGGTGTGTGCGTGTGTGTGATTGCGCTGGCCCATTGTGTTGTTGTTGTTGGTTTCCTCCGGCCGTACCACCATGCGGGAGGTGGTGACCCAGCAGTCGTCTGGGAAGTCCTGCAGCATGGGCACGAGGAACTGCAGGCAGCCGTCCCAGTGGCACAGCAGCAGCATCATGGCGATGAGGTTGATGATGCGCATCACGGCGCTCGCCAGGTCGTACGTCATGTGGAAGATCTGTCGCGACGGGCAAGGGCGACACGAAGACAAAGATACCCCCGTATAGCCTCAACAGACGGATGGGGCAAGTGCTGCTACCTATGTGTAATGACAGTGGCGTCTGCATGCGGTGTGAGTGAACTAGTGGCCACGGGAGGTAATGACAGGGGAGTCAGCATACAGTGTGAATGGACTAGTGGCCACGGGAGGTAATGACAGGGGAGTCAGCATACAGTGTGAATGGACTAGTGGCCACAGGAGGTAATGACAGGGGAGTCAGCCTACATTGTGAATGCACTAGTGGCCACGGGAGGTAATGACAAGGGAGTCAGCCTACATTGTGAATGTACTAGTGGCCACGGGAGGTAATGACAAGGGAGTCAGCATACAGTGTGAATGCACTAGTGGCCACGGGAGGTAATGTCAGGGGAGTCAGCCTACAGTGTGAATGCACTAGTGGCCACGGGAGGTAATGACAGGGGTGTCAGTTGTGAGTGTGTAGAGACCGGTGGCCACGGGAATGATCGAGAAGGGAGCGAGGTCAGGTGACGGAAGAGGATGGTGGAGTCTGCCGGTGGAGCGAGCGTCCAGAATCAGCAAGAAGGTTCGGGAACGGGGGCGTGGCCTCGTGTCGGTATATAAAAGGGAGATGCGCGGGAGACTCGGGGCTGTCGCAGTGGGGGGTCTCCGCCTGTGTCAAGTGAACGTGTCTTCAATAAAGTTACATCTCGAGAGAAGTGTGTCAAGTCGTCTTTACATATGCAAGGCCAGAAGAGCACAGAGACAGACACACACAAAGACAAAAATTCCCCCCCCCCTCCGTGTACCCTTATCAGACTGTAGGGGCAAGTGCTGTTCGCGAATAGCACCTATGCAAGGCCGAAACGGCACACGAGGCGGTGGGTGGCCAGCACCACGCCCGGCCGCGTTTGTCTCCCCAGTGGCGATGTTTACACACCACACCAGGTACTCATTTGAAGCTGAGTCGACTTAGGGGAGGCCCAGGACCGATTCAGATAATCGTCACTGGTGTTGGCCGTGAGCGGCAATCGAACTCTGGTCGCCGGGTTCGTAGCGCAGCGTAGCGCTAACTACAAAGACCCACACAACGACAAAGATCCAGCGTATAGCCTCAACAGGCAGTTGACACCGGTGCTGTTTGCGCGAGTAGCACACCGTGTGAAGCGGGAGCTGAGTTCTCGAACAAAGCTCTCGGTTTGCCGGTCGATCTACGTTCCCACCCTCACCTATGGCCATGGGCTTTGGGCAATGACCGAAAGGGTGAGATCGCGGGTACAAGGGGCCGAGATGAGGTTTATCGGCAGGGTTTTCCGGGCTCACTCTCCGTGATCGGATAAGGAGCTCGGTAATCAGGGAGAGCCGCAGAGTCGAGCCGCTGTTCCTGCGGATTGAGAGGAGCCAGTCGAGGTGGTTCGGGCACCTGGTGAGGATGCCCCCACCCCGGTAGACTCCCCCCCCCTGGGACTCTACCGGACAGCACGTCCCACTACGTCACTCTGCTGGCCCGGGAACACCCGGGGATTCTCCAGGAAGAGCTAGAGTCCGTGTATAGTAGTGTATAGCAGTGTAGTATATAGTGTAGTAGTGTATAGTGTAGTAGTGTATAGTGTAGTAGTGTACAGTGTAGTTGTGTATAGTAGTGTATAGCAGTGTGGTGTATAGTTTAGTAGTGTATAGTAGTGTATAGCAGTGTAGTGTATAGTGTAGTAGTGTATAGTGTAGTGTATAGTAGTGTATAGCAGTGTAGTGTATAGTGTAGTAGTGTATAGTGTATAGCAGTGTAGTGTATAGTGTAGTGTATAGTAGTGTATAGCAGTTTAGTGTATAGTGTAGTAGTGTATAGTAGTATATAGCAGTGTGGTGTATAGTGTAGTAGTGTATAGTAGTGTATAGCAGTTTAGTGTATAGTGTAGTGTATAGTAGTGTATAGCAGTGTAGTGTATAGTGTAGTGTATAGTAGTGTATAGCAGTGTAGTGTATAGTGTAGTAGTGTATAGTGTAGTGTATAGTAGTGTATAGCAGTGTAGTGTATAGTGTAGTAGTGTATAGTGTAGTGTATAGTAGTGTATAGCAGTGTAGTGTATAGTGTATAGTAATGTAGATCTAGAGTCTGTCGCCAGGGAGGTGTGGACCGCCCCTACTCAATGCGCTTCCACCGCGACCCTCACCAGGACGAGCGGTCTGAGAAGCGAACGACGGAACCTATGAAGGCCGGCACAGCACACGAGGCGATGGGTGGCCAACACCACATACACCAACACACACAACAACAACAACCGCCATTCACCACTAAGTGGCGATGACGTCACCACGACGCTTGTGCCAGGCCACGTGAAGTGTCGAACGCCCGCTGGAAGGAGGTAATGGGTTGACTGACTGAAATGACTGGCCGATACACCACCTGTGCCCCCTACTATGCCAACTAGCTCTGTTTTAGCCACCTGGCACCCTGCTCGTTGTTGTGAGCGTTGCTCTTCTATCCTCCGTTGTTGTCGGAGGGCGACTGCCTCCAACTGCCCAGTAGCAGCGTCCTTCACAAGCCGCCTCCACAGTCCCAAAGACAATACAAAGTAAAACAACACCAGCCCCCCCCGCCCCCCCGTATAGCCTTCAATAGACTTCTAAAGCAAGTGCTGTTAGCGAGCACTTATCCCCAAGACAATAGGCCACCGTATGACCCACACACAGGGCACCCCCCCCCACACACACAGAGACCGGCCAACACGCACACACACACGCGCACTCACAGACACGTAGAGACACTGTTAGTTACATCGATTTACGAGGGAGCGTGCGAGTGCGTGTGGGCTACACACACACACTCACACCAGGGTGGATAACACACACACACCAGGGTGGACAAAGCACACACACTCACACCAGGGTGGATAACACACACACACCAGGGTGGACAAAGCACACACACTCACACTCGGGTGGATAACACACACACACACCAGGGTGGACAAAGCACACGCACTCACACCAGGGTGGATAACACACACACACACCAGGGTGGACAAAGCACACACACTCACACTCGGGTGGATAACACAAACACACACACCAGGGTAGACAACACACACACTCACATTAGGGTGGATAGCACACACACACTCACACCAGGGTGGACAGCACACACACACACCAGGGTGGACAAAGCACACACACTCACACTCGGGTGGATAACACACACACTCACACCAGGGTGGACAACACACACACCAGGGTGGACAGCACACGCACACATGCCAGGGTGGACAAAGCACACACACTCACACTCGGGTGGATAACACAAACACTCACACTAAGGTGGATAGCACACACACTCACACCAGGGTAGACAACACACACACTCACATTCGGGTGGATAACACAAACACTCACACTAAGGTGGATAGCACACACACTCACACCAGGGTGGACAACACACACACTCACACTCGGGTGGATAACACAAACACTCACACTCGGGTGGATAACACAAACACTCACACTAGGGTGGATAACACACGCACTCACACCAGGGTGGATAGCACACACACTCACACCAGAGTAGACAACACACACACACACACACACACATTAGGGTGGACAACACACACACTCACACCAGGGTGGACAACACACACTCACACCAGGGTGGACAGCAAATACACACACACCAGGGTAGACAACACACACACTCACACTAAGGTGGATAGCACACACACACACCAGGGTGGACAACACACACACTCACATTAGGGTGGATAGCACACACACACTCACACCAGGGTGGACAGCACACACACACACACCAGGGTGGACAAAGCACACACACTCACACTCGGGTGGATAACACACACACTCACACCAGGGTGGACAGCACACACACACTCACACCAGGGTGGACAGCACACACACTCACATTCGGGTGGATAACACAAACACTCACATTAGAGTGGACAGGACACACACACGCACACCAGGGTGGACATACTAAAACAAACACCCCCCTCCCACGCCGCTCGCCGCCAAGGTGGGCGGAGGTCGTTTGCAGCGACGCTGATTGGTGACCTTGGGTGATCTCTACGTTGAAGGGGCCCAGACCTCGCCCGCCCGCCCGCTCGCTCGCTCGAGTGACACCCGCGCGGCTCGTCATCACCGGGGGTCAGGGTTAGGGTCAACTTCGGTCGTCGGCGTCGTAAATTGGTTTGCCACTTACTTGCCTTCCGTGTCCAGAGACTTACATCAGAGCCAATGACTCACGTAGGCTCACACATCCTTACATAATGAGCCATGAACTCACGTAGCCTTATATAGGAGCCATAGACTCACATAGACTTACATAGGAGCCATAGACTCACATAGACTTACATAGGAGCCATAGACTCACATAGACTTACATAGGAGCCATAGACTCACATAGACTTACATAGGAGCCATAGACTCATATAGACTTACATATGAGCCATAGACTTGCATAGACTTACATAGGAGCCATAGACTTGCATAGACTTACATAGGAGCCATAGACTCACATAGACTTACATAGGAGCCATAGACTCACATAGACTTACATATGAGCCATAGACTTGCATAGACTTACATAGGAGCCATAGACTCACATAGACTTACATAGGAGCCATAGACTCACATAGACTTACATAGGAGCCATAGACTTGCATAGACTTACATAGGAGCCATAGACTCACATAGACTTACATAGGAGCCATAGACTCACATAGACTTACATAGGAGCCATAGACTTGCATAGACTTACATAGGAGCCATAGACTCACATAGACTTACATAGGAGCCATAGACTCACATAGACTTACATATGAGCCATAGACTTGCATAGACTTACATAGGAGCCATAGACTCACATAGACTTACATAGGAGCCATAGACTCACATAGACTTACATAGGAGCCATAGACTCACATAGACTTACATAGGAGCCATAGACTCACATAGACTTACATAGGAGCCAGAGACTCACATAGACTTACATAGGAGCCATAGACTCACATAGACTTACATAGGAGCCATAGACTCACATAGACTTACATAGGAGCCATAGACTCACATAGACTTACATAGGAGCCATAGACTCACATAGACTTACATAGGAGCCATAGACTCACATAGACTTACATATGAGCCATAGACTTGCATAGACTTACATAGGAGCCATAGACTTGCATAGACTTACATAGGAGCCATAGACTCACATAGACTTACATAGGAGCCATAGACTCACATAGACTTACATATGAGCCATAGACTTGCATAGACTTACATAGGAGCCATAGACTCACATAGACTTACATAGGAGCCATAGACTCACATAGACTTACATAGGAGCCATAGACTCACATAGACTTACATAGGAGCCATAGACTTGCATAGACTTACATAGGAGCCATAGACTCACATAGACTTACAAAGGAGCCATAGACTTGCATAGACTTACATAGGAGCCATAGACTCACATAGACTTACATAGGAGCCATAGACTCACATAGACTTACATATGAGCCATAGACTTGCATAGACTTACATAGGAGCCATAGACTCACATAGACTTACATAGGAGCCATAGACTCACATAGACTTACATAGGAGCCATAGACTCACATAGACTTACATAGGAGCCATAGACTCACATAGACTTACATAGGAGCTAGAGACTCACATAGACTTACATAGGAGCCATAGACTCACTTAGACTTACATAGGAGCCATAGACTCACATAGACTTACATAGGAGCCATAGACTCACATAGACTTACATAGGAGCCATAGACTCACATAGACTTACATAGGAGCCATAGACTCACATAGACTTACATAGGAGCCATAGACTCACATAGACTTACATAGGAGCCATAGACTCACATAGACTTACATAGGAGCCATAGACTCACGTAGACTTACATAGGAGCCATAGACTCGCATAGACTTACATAGGAGCCATAGACTCACATAGACTTACATAGGAGCCATAGACTCACATAGACTTACATAGGAGCCATAGACTCACGTAGACTTACATAGGAGCTAGAGACTCACATAGACTTACATAGGAGCCATAGATTCACATAGACTTACATAGGAGCCATAGACTCACATAGACTTACATAGGAGCCATAGACTCGCATAGACTTACATAGGAGCTAGAGACTCACATAGACTTACATAGGAGCCATAGACTCGCATAGACTTACATAGGAGCCATAGACTCACATAGACTTACATAGGAGCCATAGACTCACATAGACTTACATAGGAGCCATAGACTCACATAGACTTACATAGGAGCCATAGACTCACGTAGACTTACATAGGAGCCATAGACTCACATAGACTTACATAGGAGCCATAGACTCACATAGACTTACATAGGAGCCATAGACTCACGTAGACTTACATAGGAGCCATAGACTCGCATAGACTTACATAGGAGCCATAGACTCACATAGACTTACATAGGAGCCATAGACTCACGTAGACTTACATAGGAGCCATAGACTCGCATAGACTTACATAGGAGCCATAGACTCACATAGACTTACATAGGAGCCATAGACTCACGTAGACTTACATAGGAGCCATAGACTCGCATAGACTTACATAGGAGCCATAGACTCACGTAGACTTACATAGGAGCCATAGACTCACATAGACTTACATAGGAGCCATAGACTCACGTAGACTTACATAGGAGCCATAGACTCACATAGACTTACATAGGAGCCATAGACTCACGTAGACTTACATAGGAGCCATAGACTCGCATAGACTTACATAGGAGCCATAGACTCACATAGACTTACATAGGAGCCATAGACTCACGTAGACTTACATAGGAGCCATAGACTCACATAGACTTACATAGGAGCCATAGACTCACGTAGACTTACATAGGAGCCATAGACTCACATAGACTTACATAGGAGCCATAGACTCACGTAGACTTACATAGGAGCCATAGACTCACATAGACTTACATAGGAGCCATAGACTCACGTAGACTTACATAGGAGCCATAGACTCGCATAGACTTACATAGGAGCCATAGACTCGCATAGACTTACATAGGAGCTAGAGACTCGCATAGACTTACATAGGAGCCGTAAACTCACATATCTTTACATAGGAGCCATAGCCTCACATAGCCTTGTATAGGAGCCATAGACTTACAAGGGAATTTGTCTTCTGGAAGATGTGTTGTAATCTAGATTTTCAAAACCATATTCCGGAAGGCCGTTCTCCACAGCCATACATTACCGGCCAGGGGGCAGGAGGTACCGACGGCCGTCCACAATCACCTTGCCGAAGAATCTCTCTCCCCATTGCATAGCGGCGTGTCCAACATTCATCTTCTGGAAGGCAGTGGCTCTCCATAGCGATACCGTATTCTCGCCATTATAAAACCGATATTTGTTTTTCATTTCCTTCTTTAAAAATATCACCGCACAGTTTTGAGAGCGTCTAATTATCCAGAGACTTACGGAAAATGCAAAAAAAAACTATTATTAGCAGATTTCGTTGTTGTTGTTGTTGTAGAAATCCATTCTGAGCTTCTCCAATATATACTTGTTTCTTTTAATCGATTACTTTATTTATCGACACTTGGTTCACACCTCGCACATGCCCCTGCAAAGAGCGTTCAGTGAGATATTCTGGAGGAACTATGCGGCTAACGTCGCATCACCGCGTGCCAATGAAACCGAAACAACGGAATTCTCGTGACGCTGGAATTTTCCCAAATTGGGTAAATAAACAAAAAAAATTAAAACCCCAAATGTAATATCACGGCGTATCTGTGCAGTATCATTGGTGATTGGGATGAGACCATCAATTTAAACACGTAGGCTTTCGCGACCCAATATTATTCATAATAAACGTTTTTGGGTGGGTGAGATTCGCGTTATTTATAAATGTGTCGTAACCCTCCACCACCCGACACGGCCAATCAGTAAACAAAAGTGTCACGTTGACAAAAGACAAATAGTTTACTACTTTAACCCACCGGTGTGTTGAAGAGTGAATCCACAACATTGACAATTTTTGAGTACCACGTTTCGCTGGTAATTGCATCCAGCATCAACCCGCTACAATCGAGGATCCCGGTTTAATGACAGGCAGCTGCCTGGATTCGAACCCAGGCCCTCTGCAGCACGGGCTCAGTGCTCTGACCCATGAGCCACCGGGTCACCACCCACACACATCTATTTATTTCGTGACTGCAGGGATTCATCTTCTTGGTTCTTTCGGTAAAGTCACGTAGAAGGGAAATAATAAAATAATAAAAATAAAACATAATACAATTATTCTCACGACGTTTCGGCCACAACGCAAGCAGCCGTCCTCAGGTGAAGAACAGGTCTGTCGGAAAGACAGCGTCATTCAGACTTCTACGTGACTTAACCGAAAGAACCAAGAAGATTTTTTTTTTATTTCATCTGAATAATCACAAGGCCAAAGAGGCAACTTGCATGCGCGGTTCCGTCCTTATCAAGGTTCATCAGCACCGTACGGTACTGCCAATCGCGCCTGGATGATTGACGGGGCGATGTAGGGAAGAGGACCGGTGGGGGAACGGTTGTGGGGGGGGGGAAGGAGGTAGGGGGGGGGTAGGGGGGGGGGGTAGGGGGGGGGGTGTCAAGTTCTTGAGCGCAATGCGCACGACGCGAGCGGAGTTATTGGCTGCGTCGGGGAGCCCCCGAACGTCACCCCGAGGGCCTCCGTGCCTGCTGCCGCTCGCTCAGCCGTTACGTCCGATTGAGCGATTCGCTGGGAATCTGTTGAACATTTTTTTTGGGGGGGAAATGCCACGAGGCGCCGTTAAAAAAGATTCGCCGAGCATCCCCGGAGAGAGGCGGTGCGACGCCGCGCCACACAAGGACAACGGGAATGTCAAGATGCGTGCCAACTGCCACTGTACCGGCCCTGCAAGCGATGCCCACCGGCTCCCGTAGAAGACCCACAGATTTATGTCGAGACCCGTAGGTTAACGTAGGAGACCCATAGGCTTGCATAGAGACCCATAGGGATGCATTGAGAGCCATAGGCTCGCATAGAGACCCATATATTTCTACGTAGATTTATAGACTTACACAGAGACCCATTGATTACATTGAGACTCATAGATGTATTGACTTACATAGAGACCCATAGGATTACATTGAGACTCATAGATTTATAGACTTACATGAATACCCATAGGATTGCTTTAAGACTCGTATACTTACATAGAGACCCATAGATCTATACACAGACGTATAGACTTGCATAGAGACCCATAGGATTAAATGGAGAATAATAGGCTAAAATAAAGACCCATAGATGTACACATAGACTCATAGGCTCACATAGAGACCCATAGGATTACATGGAGACTAGTAGGCTTACACAGAGACCCATAGATGTATAGAGAGACGCATAGGCTTACATAGATGCCCATAGGATTACATGGAGGCTCAATGGCTTACATACAGACCCATATATTTATACACAGACTTATAAACGTACATGGATACCCATAGGATTACATGGTGACTAATCGGCTTACATAGAGACCCATAGATGTATACAGAGACTCATAGGCTTACATACAGACCCATAGATGTATACAGAGACTCATAGGCTTACATAAAGACCCATAGATGTATACAGAGACTCATAGGCTTACATAAAGACCCATAGATTTATACACAGATTTATAGACTTACATAGAGACCCATAGGATTACATGGTGATTAATCGGCTTACTTAGAGACCCATAGATGTATAGAGAGACGCATAGGCTCACATACAGACCCATAGCTGTATACAGACACTCATAGGCTTGCATACAGACCCATAGATGTATACAGAGACTTATAGGCTTACATAAAGACCCATATTTCGATGTAAAGCTTTCGTGACTGCAGGAATTCATCTTCTTGGTTCTTTCGGGAAAGTCACGTAGAAGGGAAATAAGCAAATAATAAAATAAAACGTTAAAAAATTAATTAATGAACATTAAAATACTAAAATACTATGTTTTTCTTATTATTTAATTATTTCCCTTCTACGTGACTTTACCGAAAGAACCAAGAAGAAAAAGACCCATATGTTTATACATAGATTTATAGACTTTCATGGATACCCAAAGCATTACATGTAAAATAACATTTTAAAACACCACCACCAGCACCACCAGCAGCACCTTATGAAGAAGCTCACCTCCTCCCACTGGTGGATGTAGCGAATGAGCCTAGACAAACGCAGCAGCCGCAGCAGGCTGAGGATCTTGGCGAAGCGCACGATGCGCAGCGCGCGCGCCGTCTTGTACACGTCCGAGTCCATGCCGCTCTCCACGATGAGGAAGATGTAGTCGACGGGGATGGAGGACACCAGGTCCACCAGGAACCACGTGCGCAGGTACGTGCGCTTGATCTTGCGCGGGTCCAGGATGATGTCGGTGTTGTCCTCGACCACGATGCCCGTGCGGAAGTTGAGCACGAGGTCGACGAGGAAGAAAGTGTCCGAGAAGACGTTGAAGATGATCCAGGGCGTCGTGGTCTCCTCCTTGAAGAAGGTGATGCCCACGGGGATCACGATGAGGTTGCCCACCATCAGCAGCAGCATGACGAGGTCCCAGTAGAACCTGCGAGAAGGATTTATTGAAGAGATGAGATCGGCCGGTGAGGGGGGGGGGGGGGCTACGTGTGGCACATGTGAGATGTGGGAGCGGTCGAGCAGCGGTTACGAACCCGGCAATCCGACTTTGAAACCCGCTCATGACCAATAACAGCGTTGAATATTTTAACCGGCCCTGGGTCGCCCCTAGGTCGATGCAGGCTTAAATAAGTACCTGGTGCAGCGTGTATACATCAGCACTGGGGAGACAAAGGCGACCGGGCGTCGTATTGAACATCCACTCCTTCGTGTGCCCTGCAGGCCTTCATACTTTCCCCAACAGTCTGTTAAGAGGCTATACAGAGGATCACTGTCCGTCTCTTGTTTGAGGAAGAGGGTAGGTGAAGGTGCACCACCTGTAATTTTCTCAATCTTTTGCTCATGCTTTTATTACCTCGTGTCTCTCGTTCGATTTCGATTTAAAGCTTTCGTGACTGCAGGGATTCATCTTCTTGGTTCTTTCGGTAAAGTCACGTAGAATGGAAATAATAAAATAATAAAATTCTCACGACGTTTCGGCCAAATGCAAGCAGCCGTCCTCAGGTGGAGAACAGGTCTGTCGAGACAGAGTCTTCTCGACAGACCTGTTCTCCACCTGAGGACGGCTGCTTGCATTGTGGCCGAAACGTCGTGAGAATTATTTTATTATGTTTTATATATATATTTTTTTATTTCCATTCTACGTGACTTTACCGAAAGAACCAAGAAGATGTCTCATTTGAGTTCAGGACCACGGACAGCCCCTTTGTGTTCAGCACCACGGACAGCTCCGTGAGTATTTCACTTGGGATAAGAACCAAGGACAGCCCCTTGTGCTTTAAATTTTGATTTAAAGCTTTCGTGACTGCAGGGATTCATATTCTTGGCTGTTTCGGTAAAGTCACGTAGAAGGGAAATAATAAAATAATCTAAATATAAAAATATTAAACAATACAAAATTGTTTTATATTTATATCATTTTATTATTTCCCTTATACGTGACTTTACCGAAAGAACCAAGAATATGAGCCCCTTGTGTGTTTGACAAATTATACGAACAAATATTAACATCATCATTTCTCACCCAGCACAGATACTGAAATTGTTCGGTTTCAATCATTTGTATTTATTCGCTCAAGAAAACCTCACTGAATCTCTTGATTAATTTTCAAGTGTGCTTACTACAGCACCTTTTAGGGGGAAACCTGGATACACGGAGCATACCCACGCATAAAAGAAGGATAAAACACACTGTGCTGCACAGATAGCCAGCCTGACCTAACCTACTTGCTGTACTCCCTCGTATGGGCAACACCACTCTGTCATGCAAGGTGAGTGCCTCCTTGAGCACCAAATCTGTGTGATCCATCAACTCTGCCTCGACGTCAGATTCACACCCGGCTATTAAACAATTCCATTTTAGAAGATCCGTTATTTCTCCTGCTAATGAATGCACGAGGGGGCATTCCGTTAATTTGATTTTCGACTTAATTTCGTAAAGTTCACGCTCTAAAAATGTAAAATATCGGTTGGGCCAATCACGCGATGAACTTTCGTCTGGAGCAGGGTGGTTGGGGAGAGGACACACGGCCGAGTGTGATTAAGGTTACCACTTATAGAGGGACACTCGGAAGTATTTCTGTGATATCGGCTTTCGCGATCCACTCTCTATCACACAGAGTGGTGCGATTCTCGCTCTGTGAAAGCTCCAAGTGGCCACTTCGTCTGGCGACGTGACGCCAATAGCAGAGAGTGAAGAGAGAAGGCAGGGGAGACGAGGAGAAGGAGGATGGAGAGGCTGCCTCAGGACCCTGACGATGCTGCTTCTGCACGGAGCGGCGTTTGTTCTCGAAGTGGGCGGGGCGAGTGGCCACTTCACAGAAATCACGTGATTCGCATGAAGGCTTGAGGTGACGTAGAAGAGTTTTTCAGAACAAAAGCAGACGCGATGTTGTTGAACGTAGCAGGCGCATGAAATGTGAAATAGGATTTTTACTAAATTTAGTGTTCACTTTTGGGAATAGATTTTGTGCTTGTCACAGCAAGTCTAAAAATGATGTGTTGCTTGCAAATTAACCCAATTTGCCCGGAGTATTTTTAGCCTTGCTTTCAAACACGATCACATTGCCCCTATTTCCATCCTGGTAAAAAAAACTAAAAACCACTATACTGTTCAGCTCGTTTTGTAAATCCACTGCTGGATGAAGGTCTCCCCACGTCGTATCAGTGACGGAGGGGGGAGGGGTTATCTGACCATGCATCACCACACTGGTTGGTGATGAACGAAGGTGCCCAGAACCCCTTAATCAGATATAATTCACCACTGATCTTAGCCGATGCCGGTAATCGAGCGAGCTGGCTTCATCGTGCAGTGAAGCTACCCAATACGCCCCCCCCCTCTCCCCCCAACGCCTCCACCCCTCCCCCCCACCACAAGTCCTAATAGGGCCCGTTAAGAGTCCATAAATCAATCACTGCTCTTAACGGCGGCCCACTCTAAAACTCAGTGCCTCCATTGGAGAGCAATCAGAAACCTCGGCTCCCCATTCACTTCCTCCATAACCGGGCACTGAGCACACACGGCCCGGGTTCTCTCTCTCTCTGAGAGTGATGTTTGTTTTTAAAAAAACAACACAGATTATCGTTTTCTCTCTCCCCGTCTCTATCCGGCTAACCCGAGCGTTCCCTCCCCCCGGGTCAACAATCCGACGAGAGATATGCGAGCTGACAGACCCAACCGTGCAGAAGGCGATTAATGGGAAGAGGCCACTCACGAAGGCGGAAAGGCCGCGTGGTGTCTCCCAGTTGGCCGGGGGGGAGGTGGGGGGGAGCGTGGGATTCCACCCCCAATCCGGTTTCTAGGCAGCGCTGTGGAGTGTCGGGGGGCGCGCGTCCAGACATCACCTGGCCAGCCGATAGCCCTGGTTTTGTCCCGGGCAGTCACCTCGCGCCCAAGCGCTAATTACACGCAGGCTTAAAACAAAAGCCTGCTGAGTTTCTGAGCTCTTGTCAGATCAGCCGCGGCAATCATGGTGATTGGGTCTTAGTGTAAAGAAGAAGAAACCGGTAGAGAGCTGGCGTGAAATAAACGTGACTCGAGTGTCTTCTTGGTTCTTTCGGTAAAGTCACGTAGAAGGAAAATAATAAAATAATAAAAAGAAAACATAATACAATAATTCTCACGACGTTCCGGCCACAACGCAAGTAGCCGTCGTGAGAATAATTTTATTATGTTTTATTTTTATTATTTTATTATTTTCCTTCTACGTGACTTTACCGAAAGAACCAAGAAGATGAATCCCTGCAGTCACGAAAGCTTTAAATCGAAAAGTGACTCGAGTGATTGCCAAGTATGTGGCCCAGCCATCTGTGGGTATCCGGAAATGGCGAGCACGTGGATAAGTGACGCCCCACGGGCTTGTCGCGATGTGGCTGAGAACATTTTGGATTTTTAAAAAAATTGGTTATTTCTGAGACCACGTGTTTCTCCTCTGCCCAGCAAGGTGACACGCGCGCTGGCGATTATGCTGACGATGAAACATTTAAATACGCAGCAGCGCACGAACAGCAGGCACAGCGTTAATGCAGTGTAGTTGCATAAATTAAATGTAATTATAGTGCCGTTGAACTCTTACACCAATTGGGGGGTGGGGGGTGGGGGGGGAGTGCGGGTGAATTCCGTATTCTCTGAATGATACGATGCTCCGGGAAATAAAAACGCATCTCCAAAAACTCGTGCCCAGTGCAAATGAAGTTCTACAAATCTGGTGACACAAACACACGCATGGCCAGAAATCTGGCAGTGAGGTGAGGTGGGCAGGTAGGTGGGTAGTCGGTAGTTATATAGATAAAGATATATTTTGTTACATATCGATTTATATAGGTCATTGAGTAGGTGTTATGGGCAGAAATATAGTTTGCTAGGTATAGATCGGCGTGATAGGTATTTAAGGTGATATATAGATATTGGTGGTTGGGTAGGTAGTTTCAGTTTTGCTGCCAGAAAAAAAGGGAAAACCCTATTATTATATTTTGGTACTGCCAAAGAAGGTCTAATGATGTAGATGCTTATACCCCGAGCCCTCATTACTTTGATAGTGCATTGTCTTTGAGCTGTACGCCTTTTGGCATCCTCTGGTGGAGCACCAATTGGGTCGAGGCTCAAAAGAAAGCCGTCCCTTGGTGTGGACCAATCAGTTTGAAGGACAATGCATATATTATCATAGTGTTTTTTGTTTGCATTTTGACCGCAAGCATTGTGGTTAATGCAGACATGAATCCTTGTAAAAAGGTTTCAGTTTTTTTGCTGGAAAAAAGGTGAAACCCCTATCATTATTTAGGATTGATTGGTAAAGATGCAGTTAGGTAGGTTGGTTGGTAGATGGCTCACTCTCAGAGCTGACCTTGGAGGTCAAATATCGACCGCTCAACAGCTCTACCACCTGACTGAAGAAGTGTTGACCAAGCAAATCCGCTGCCCGCAAACAGCGTTGACCACGGCGACATCTCAAATTGTCGGCACGGTGTGAACAGTCTGACAAACATCAACAAACATCGGGGAAACGGGCACGCGGCCCCCACTAGCGGCGCTGTACTAATTTGCCAATGTTGACATTTCCAGGGTCTGCCGGCGGGAAGTGTTTGGTTGGCAAGGGGTCTGGGGTCGGCTGAAGCGCCCGGGGGGGGGGGTCGAGATTGGGGCGCTCAGATGACAGCGCCTGTGGCGGAGTGGTGAGCCCCCAGCCTGCTGTCTCGAGAGGGCCCTGCTGCTGCTGCTTCTGCTGCTTCTGCTGCTTCTTCTGCTGCTGCTGTTGCTGCTGCTGCTTCTGCTGCTGCTTCTGCTTCTGCTGCTGCTGCTTATGCTTCTGCTGCTGCTGCTTCTGCTGCTGCTTCTGCTGATGCTGCTTCTGCTGTTGCTGCTGCTTCTGCTGTTGCTTCTGCTCTGCTGCTGCTGCTTCTGCTGCTTCTGCTGCTTCTGCTGCTGCTGCTTCCGCTGCTGCTGCTTCTGCTGCTGCTGATTCTGCTGCTTCTGCTGATTATGCTGCTGCTGCTTCTGCTGCTGCTTCTGCTGCTGCTGCTTCTGCTGCTTCTGCTGCTGCTGCTGCTTCTGCTGCTTCTGCTGATTCTGCTGCTGCTGCTTCCACTGCTGCTGCTTCTGCTGTTTCTGCTGCTTCTGCTGCTGCTGCTTTTGCTTCTACTGCTGCTGCTGCTTCTAATGCTGCTTCTGCCTTTGCTGCGACTGCGTCTGCTGCTTCTTCTGCTTCTACTGCTGCTTCTACTGCTGCTTCTGTTACGTTTGCTGTTGCTGTTGCGTCTGATGCTGCTTCTGCTGCTACTGTTGCTTCTGCTGCTTCTGCTGCTGCTTCTGCTTCTGCTGCTTCTGCTGCTGCTGCTTCTGCTGCTGCTACTCCTGCTGCTGCTGCTGCTGCTGCTGCTTCTGCTGCTGCTGCTGTTTCTGCTGCTGTTGCTGCTGCTGCTTCTGCTGCTTCTGCTGCTGCTGCTGCTTCTGCTGCTTCCGCCTTTGTCTGCTGCTGCTGCTTTTGCTTCTACTGCTGCTGCTGCTTCTAGTGCTGCTTCTGCCTTTGCTGCGACTGCCTCTGCTGCTTCTTCTGCTTCTACTGCTGCTTCCGCTGCTACGTTTGCTGTTGCTGTTGCGTCTGATGCTGCTTCTGCTGCTACTGTTGTGTCTGCTAATTCTGCTGCTGTTGCTTCTGCTGCTTCTGTTGCTGCTTCTTCTGTTGCTGCTGCTGCCGATTCTGCTTCTTCTTCTGCTGCTGCTGCTTCTGTTGCTGCTGCTGCTGATTCTGCTTATTCTGATCATTTTGCTGTTGCTATTGCGTCTGATGCTGCTTCTGCTGCTGCTTTTGTTGCTGCTTCTGCTGCTTCTGCTTATTCCGCTGCTGCTTCTGCTGATTCTACTTTTGCTATTGCGTCTGACGCTGCCTCTGCTACTGTTGCTTTTGCTTCTTGCTGCTTCTGCTGCTTCTACTGCTGCTGATTCTGCTTCTGCTGATTATGCTGCTGCTTCTGCTGCTGCTTCTGCTGCTACGTTTGCTGCTGCTGTTGCTTCTGCTGCATTTCGCTTGTGCAGATCACACGGGCGGGTTTGCGGGGAAAGCGTTCACGGCCGAGGTGCGGGGAGTAAAATAAATCAAGGAACGTCACGGAATTCAGGGCAAGGTCACGGGGAGAAAAGAAACGTGGGGGGAGAGGGGGGTGGCAGTGACTCACCTACAAGGTTATATTCTGTGTTTGTTGTTTAAAATGGCGTCTTTATTCTCAGATGCTACATAAAGTCAACACGAACGCAATGAATGTTTCAACGCCAACACGATGGGATTTTGAATCGATTCTTTCCGATGGAGGCTGCTTTAAGCTTAGCTTCGGAGATTCCGACGGGTGTGCACGCAGCTGCGTATGCCAATTAGACTTTAACTTCAACAGTAAATCAAGGGCATGCATTTAAAAAAAAAACTATATATTATAGCTGCGTACACGGGGGAAGTTAATTAGAAGTTAATTTAAGCTCAAACATCACGTTAATTGGCTTGGCGTGATCGACAGTGTGCTTCTGCCGTGCGGTTCGTTAGTAAATCCGTCGTCGTTGTACTGATGTCAGTGATTATAGCTCTCACGATTGTGAAATGAGGGAATTTTATCGATAAAAATGTTTTTGTATCAATAAGGAAGATAAAAAAAATCGAGTCATCGTGATGCTGGCAGTGGCGCACGGGAACAAAGAACGGCAACTGAACGTCTGGCTTGGAAAACTCGCCTCGTAAGACTTCACTTTACCCCCCGTAGTTGTAGCCGCTCTCCCTGCAGGCTCTGAGTGGCTGAGTGGGAGAGTCAGTAGGTGAGTGAGTGGGTGGGTGAGTGAGTAGGTGAGTGTGTGTGTGAGTGAGTGAGTGGGTGAGGGAGTAGGTGAGCGGGTGAGGGAGTAGGTGAGTGTGTATGTGAGTAGGTGAGTGAGTGGGTGGGTGAGGGAGTAGGTGAGTAAGTGGGTGAGGGAGTAGGTGAGTGTGTGTGTGAGTAGGTGAGTGAGTGGGTGAGTGAGTGAGCGAGAGAGTGAGTGGGTGGGTGAGGGAGTAGGTGAGTGAGTGGGTGAGGGAGTAGGTGAGTGAATGGGTGAGGGAGTAGGTGAGTGAGTGAGTGAGTGGGTGGGTGAGGGAGTAGGTGAGTGAGTGGGTGGGTGAGGGAGTAGGTGAGTGGGTGAGGGAGTAGGTGAGTGTGTGTGTGAGTAGGTGAGTGAGTGGGTGAGTGAGTGAGTGAGTAGGTGAGTGAGTGGGTGGGTGATGGAGTAGTTGAGTGGGTGAGGGAGTAGGTGAGTGTGTGAGTGGGTGGGTGAGGGAGTAGGTGAGTGTGTGAGTGAGTGGATGAGTGGATGAGTGAGTGGGTGGGTGGTGAGGGAGTAGGTGAGTGTGTGTGTGAGTGAGTGAGTTGGTGAGGGAGTAGGTGAGTGGGTGAAGGAGTAGGTGAGTGTGTGTGTGAGTGAGTGGGATGAATGAGTAGGTGAGTGGGTGGGTGAGGGAGTAGGTCAGTGGGTGGGTGAGGGAGTAGGTGAGTGTGTGTGTGAGTGAGTGGGTGGGTGAGGGAGTAGATGAGCGGGTGAGGGAGTAGGTGAGTGTGTATGTGAGTAGGTGAGTGAGTGGGTGAGTGAGTGAGTGGGTGGGTGAGGGAGTAGGTGAGTGAGTGGGTGAGGGAGTAGGTGAGTGTGTGTGTGAGTGAGTGAGTGGGTGGGTGAGGGAGTAGGTGAGTGAGTGAGTGAGTGGGTGAGGGAGTAGGTGAGTGAATGGGTGAGGGAGTAGGTGAGTGAGTGAGTGAGTGAGTGGGTGGGTGAGGGAGTAGATGAGTGAGTGGGTGGGTGAGGGAGTAGGTGAGTGAGTGAGTGAGTGTATGAGTGAGTGGGTGGGTGGGCGAAGGAGTAGGTGAGTGAGTGTGTGAGTGAGTGGGTGGGTGAGGGAGTAGGTGAGTGAGTATGTGAGTGAGTGGATGAGTGAGTGTGTGAGTGGGTGGGGGAGTACGTAAGCGAGTGTGTGAGTGAGTAGGTGAGTGAGCAGGTCGTAATATTTCCCTTCTCCACTCTCTCCTCTACCACTCCCTCCACCCCTCCACCCCCCTCCCGCTGGGAAACCCGCAACACCCTCTGAGTGCTCGCACCCCCAGAGTCTCCGATGCAGAGTGGTGGTGGTGGTTGTGCTGGCGACCCCAGTAGTCAAGGCGCTGTCCCTGGTGCTGAGATGCAATGTGGCTCTGATTGACAGGGTCACCACTGGGGCGTTTATTTGTCGTAGTAATATTATCATGTAATGCATTACCGATGTTAACCCAAGGAAGTCTTATTGAATTTCGATTTAAAGCTTTCGTGACTGCAGGGATTCATCTTCTTGGTTCTTTCGGTAAAGTCACGTAGAAGGGAAGTAATAAAATAATAAAAATAAAACATAATAAAATAATTCTCACGACGTTTCGGCCACAACGCAAGCAGCCGTCCACAGGACAGCTGCTTGCGTTGTGGCCGAAACTTCCCTTCTACGTTACTTTACCGAAAGAACCAAGAAGAAGTCTTATTGAGTCTCGTGGCTTTTTTGGCAGGGAGGGAGGGGGGGGATCCTGCCAAGTTTTGGCAGTTGGGATCGATCATTATTATTGCTGCTGCCGTACGTGATACCAATCTCAGTAATTGTGGTGGAGTTTTTCAAACGTTTGCAAAACAATTGAAGCGTAACGCTGGCACATCAGTGGCCTTGCCAATTGGCGTCACGGGATCTTGAACGTCCACCGTCAGTGTTAGCGGATGGGGCGTAGTGTCACGGTGGTTATTGCACAGACCGCCGTCCACAGGCTGTTGGGGCAAGTGCTTTTGGCGAGCGCCTATGAAGGCCGGAAGAGCGCACGAGGTGGTCGTGAGGACAGCAACACGCCCGGCCGCCTTTGTCTCCCCAGTGCTGATGTTTAACTCGCCGCACCGGATACTCATTTAGGGCTAAGTCGACCTATGGACCGGTTCAAATTTTCGTCTCTGATGCTGTTAGCAAGCACTTACGGAGGACGAAACGGCCCACGTGGAGGTGATTTGGACAGCAACACGCCGGGCCGTCTTTGTCTCCCCAGTGCTGATGTTTTTTTCTCACCGCTACCAGGAAAAGTGGACCTAGGGCCCAGTTCAGATATTCGTCACTGACGTTGGCTCTGAACTGGAATCGAACTCGGGTCGCCGGCATCGGGGCGTGGTGCGCCATAATCACGACGCGATCGCTCCCCGGTGTTAACCAGGGCGGCCGCCGGAGTCGAACCGTGAATCTTCGACGATAAGCGGCGGGCGCGCCAACCGCTGGGGCCTGCGTCAGCGGCAGCAACGGGCATAACGGTGACGACGCATCGACGATTAATCGATTATTTAGCTCGCGACGCGTGTTGAGTGGCGCGAGAACCCCACGTGTTTCGTGACGCGTCCGTTGCGCGTCACGCGACCCCCTTGCAGCCACTCGAGGCCGCTACGTTCACCGCAATCGTGAGAATCGATTATCGAATCGAATCGTCATTTAATGACGGCAATCATTCGCAGCGCCGTTGTATCATAGACACGTGCTATGGGTACAAATGTCTGCTCCTTGCTAATACATTAATTTAAGCAATGGGGAGCGGTGGCGCAGTGCTTAGCGCGCTGTGCAATTAACCCGGTGACCCGACTTTGATTATCTGAACCGGTCCTGGTCCACCGGTAGGTCGACTCGGCCTCAAATGAGCACCTGGTGCGGTATGTAGTAAACATCGCCGCAAGGGATACATAGGCGGCCGGGCGTGGCGTTGACCACCCACCCCCTCGTTGTGTCGCGTCATAGGTGCTGCTCGCTAACAGCACTTGCCCCAACAGTGCGTTAAAGAGGCTTCACGGGGGGTCTTTGTCGCGCGCGCGTGCGTGTGCGCGTGCATGTGCGCGTGCGTGTGCGCGCGTGCGTGCGCGCGCAGTAGCTTAGCAGCCTCGGCGTGGCTGCTCCACGAACACCGCATCAATATTTTACGCTCTCTCTGACGTTCAAGTGCCTAATGATCGCGCTTGCGTAACGCGCGTTTCAAAGGTCACTCGAACGCACCTCGGGAGGGCACGCACGCGCGCACGCACCCCCTACACAGACGGATACAGAGACAAAGACCCCCCCCCCGTCTCCTCCTACCCCCCCCGCGTAGCCTCCCAACAGATTGGTGGGGCACAGCGGTGGCTAAGCTGCTGCGCGTGGCTGCCTGTTATCGCTGCTGCTGCTGTTGCTGCTGCTGTGGAGGCAGCAGCAACAGCAGCAGCGAGAGGTTCGTTGGATAACGCACAGCCACCCTGGCTCGCCAGGAGAAGGCGGTACAAGCCACGGTGCCGACTAATCGCCGTCTGTGTTTCCATCCGTGCGGGGGTTGCAGTTTTATTTCACCCCGTGCGAGCTTTCTCCGGGTGCCTCAAGTGTCCTCCCCACTCGCATCGACACTCGTCACTCGTTGGCCGAAGAAACATTTTTTTTAAAAACTCCAAACGTGGCAGCTCCGTCGTGAATAAAAAAGACGAATTCCCGTGAACGAGCTCCGGCGAAGGCGAACGCGGCACACGAGGAGGGGGTGGGCGCGGTCAGCACCGGCCGCCTGTCTCTCACCGCACCGGGCGTCTCTCTCTCTCTCTGCCTACTTAAGGTTGAGGTCCAGAGCCGGCCCAGCCACTAAGCGACCCTTGCAATTGTAAAGGGCCCCGTGGCCAGCAGAGGGCCCCCTAGAGTCACTGCTAGCTAGTGGGTGAAAAAAATCATACATCAAAGGGGCCTCCAACCAAATTTTGCTTAGGGCCCCCAAAGGTCTAGGGCCGGTTCTGGCTGAGTCGACCTTGGGGAGGGCGCATAACCGGTTGAGATAATCGCCAATGGGGTGGGCCGTGAGCGAGAATCGAACTCGGGTTGATGGGTGTTGTAGCGCAGCGCGCCGACCGCTTCGCCACTGCCCCACTGCGCCACTGACCCATAACAAAGACAAAGATCCCCCATATAACCTGTAGCAGACTCTAGGAGCAAGTGCTGTTTGCGAGCACCTATGATGGCCGGCACGGCACACGAGGGGGTGGGTGGCCAGCACCGCGCCGCGCCGCCTTTGTCTTCCCAGTGGCGATGTTTACTCCACACCGCACCAGGCACTACATTTGAGGCCGAGTCGACCTAGGGGAGGCCCAGGACCGGTTCAGATAATCGTCACTGGTGTTGGCCCTGAGCGGGAATCGAATCCGGGTCGCCAGGTTCATAGCGCAGCGTAGCTGGCAGGAGGTCACGGAGCAGACCCAGCAGGTGCCACGGGTCGACTGGCTGAGAGGACTGAGATGACTGGCTGATGCACCACCTTTGCCCCCTACTGTGCCACCTTGCTGTGCTTTAGCCACCCGGCGCTCCGCTCGTTGTTGTGAGCGTCGCTCCTCCGCCCTCTGTTGTTGGCGACTGCCTCCAACTGCCCAGTAGCGTCCTTCACGAGCCTCCTCCACAGAGGCCGAACTTGACACCGCTGGTACCAGTCATCGGCAAGTCCACTCAGCTCCACATCCTCCTGCACCACATCACTCCATCTCTTATCTAGCCCGTGCCGCGCCCGTTTAGCCCCCTCATTCCAGCCGAACAAAAGCTGTTTAGGCATGCGGTAGCTGGGCATGCGGGATCCATGACCCAGCCAACGCAGCCTTGCCTGCCGGAGGAGCTCACCAGAGACACACACACTGACACACACGACACGACACACACGACACTCACACACTGACACACACGACACGACACACACTCGGGCCGTCTCAGCAGAGACAATCTGAACGAGCTGAAGAGAGCGGCAGAAAGTAAATGACTGCGCACAAAGTCGTTTTGGGCAAAAAACACACAGAGGGCGAAACGCATTCGGGGGCATGCAACCAACAGCAGCTGTTCGGGTGGTGGGGAGCGGTGGTGCAGCGGTTAGCGCGCGCTGCGCTGCGAGTTCGATTCCCGGCCCACGGCCAACACCAGTTGACGATTATCTCAACTGGCTCTGGACCTCCCCTGGGTCGACTCAGCCTCCAATCAGTACCTGGTCCGCGGTGCGTAAACATCGGGGAGACAAAGGCGGCCGGGCGTGGTGCTGGCCAACCACCCTCTCGTGTGCCGTGCCGGCCTTCATAGGTGCTACTCGCTAACAGCACTTGCCCCAACAGTTTGTCGAAGGATATACGGGGGATCTTTGTCTTTGTTTGATGGTGGTGATAGTGGTGGTGGTGGACGGGGGTGATGGTTGGTGGTGGTTTGTGGTGGTAGTTTGTAGTGGTGGTTTGTGGTGGTGGTGGTTTGTGGTGGTGGTTTGTGGTGGTGGTGGTGGTGGACGAGGGTGATGGTTGTTGTTGTTGGTGGTGGTGGTGGAACAAACCAGACAAAACCCCCGGCAAAGACCACACAAGCGACGAGCAGCAGCGAATACGTCCACTCGGATGTGCGGGGAGTGGGGGTGTAGGGGGTGGGGGTGTAGGGGGTGTAGGGGGTGGGGGTGTAGGGGGTGGGGGTGTAGGGGGTGGGGGTGTCACCGTTGTAATTCACGGCGAGAGACAAGGGACAGGAGGCAGGGGAGCTCCTCCGGTATCGATCTCTCGGCAAATCGGCTCCTGTGGAAAACGTATTAACCGTCCGACGCACGTGTCCAATCTGTTGTTGTTGTTGTTGATTCTCTGTTGTTTACGGCGCCCTTCGCGGGGGTTGGGCAATTAGACGGTAGCAGAGGGTTCACTCTAGCCTCGAGCAGGAATGAGGTTCGGCCAAAGCGACAGATCCGGGGTGGAGGCGGTGGGTGTCAGGAACATATCCCGATCCATCCAACACCAACCGCAAGCAATTGTCTATTGTTGTTATTGATATTTGCTGGAGGAAACGCGTCCATTGTTTTGTGTGTAGTTAACGTACGGGGGGGGGCTTGTTTTAAGTGCCCGACATATCGGGACTGGTCGTTCAAGCCCAACCTCACTACCCTCCAACCTGACCCCTGCACCCCAACTCCCCCCCCCCCCCCCCACATTCGTCAATAACACAGTGGCTTTAAAAAATAAATATACATACGGGGAGACGTTCTGGACTAATGGTCCTTCTATTGAGCCAATTATTGGACTGTGCACGTGTTACTGGCTTGTGAACACTGCTTGTGCACCGCCACCAACGCAGCAGCAGCATCACCGGATAATTCGTTCATTTCGTGCGTGGACGTGTGGCTGACGTTTCGGGCAATGGCCCTCTTTTCACGGCACGTAGAGAGAGGCTTAGAGAGGTAGAGCGATGAGTTTGTTGTTGTTGCTTGTGCTCGTGCACAACTGCCAATGCGTCGTCACCAAATACTCGCATCTCTCGCCTAATACTCCATCGGGATTGCTGCTCGCGTTATCTTTTCTGGAGGCAGTGGATTGAGGCGAGAGACACCCGCAGCTGCGCGATCTTATCAATTCGGCCGGAGACGCCGAGACATTTGAAATGCTTGAGAGCAGATTTAACGCCTCAAAATAACATTCCCCGAATCAATTTATTGAAAAAGCTAAGCCCATCCACCTCCCCCGCCACTCCCTCCGATGAAAAATGTGTATTGGGTACATTATGCTGAAAAGGAAGAAACTTAATTTGATGACAATGTTTTAATATCATTTCGTGGCAACCGTACGAATGTCATAGCTGGCCCTACCGCAGAGGGCATCAATTCGAGTCAGACTCATTTGTTTTACTGCCTGAGAAGTCAAGAGGTTAGGAAAGCCCACCCCACCTTGGCACTGAGATGTACACGCGTGTGTGCGTGTGTGGACAGCAAGTATGCAGATAGAAATCACATAGGCCTTTGTGTCTCGAGAGACAATTCTTTTGCGCCTTGCGAGGTCAGCTGTAGGTTTTGCAGCGCCTACAATGACTTAGTAGGCCAATCCTTGAGTGGCAATCCTTGCCACAGCAATTGCAAGTGAATGCGGTGGCAGCTCCAGAGGTGTTTGTCGCTTGTTCTTTACGTTGCTCCCTCTTGGTTTGCCAAGCAATGTGTCTTTTCTCCTCGCCTCTCCTGAGGCCTGTTTTCACAGCCTGCTGCCAGCTGAGTCGGTCGCCGGCAGTTTTCTCCCAGTCATTTGGGTTGATGTCGCAGCTCTTCATGTCCCGTTTACAGACATCTTTGAAGCGCAGGACCAGGCGACCAGTGACCCGTGTACCTGATGCCAGCTCGCCGTACGAGACATCGTTGAGTATTCTGCCATCCTGCATGCGGCGCACGTGACCAGGCCATCTCAGGCGCCTATGACTGAGTCGAGAGTACACGCTGGGAACGTTGGCCAAGTTGAGGACTGAGGAGTTGGGAACGCGACCTTGCCATCTGATACCGAGGATGCACCTGAGACAGCGGAGGTGGAACGTGTCTAGTCGATGTTCTTGATGGGCGTATGTTGTCCAGGACTCAGACCCATAGAGGAGGGTGCTAAGGACGCATGCCCGATACACCTGTACTTTGGTGTTGAGCGTTAGGGATTTGTTCTCCCGCACTCTTTTGGTCAACCTGAACATCGCTGTGGACGCCTTCCCAATGCGCTTGTCAATCTCTGTGACAAGAGACAAATTGCAGGTGATGGTGGAACCCAAGTAGGTGAAGTCCTGAACGACTTCCAGGGTGTAGCTGCCAATGTTTATGGAAGGAGTGTCTCTGACATCCTGGCCCATGACATTGGTCTTTTTCAGACTGATTGTCAGGCCAAAGTTGTTGCAGGCATTGGCAAGGTGGTCAATGAGTGTCTGCAGACCTTGTTCTGTGTGAGATGTCAGCGCGGCATCATCAGCAAATAGGAGTTCTCTGATGAGGACTTTACGGACTTTGGTTTTGGATCTGAGACAGCCATGATTGAAGAGTTTGCCATCAGATCTTGTTTGGAGAAAGACTCCCTCTTCTGCTGTCCCAAAGGCATATGTGAGCATAAGTGAGAAAAAGATGCCAAACAGTGTTGGGGCAAACACGCACCCCTGCCTTACACCGCTGAGTATGGGAAATTCCTCTGAGGTGGTGCCGCTGTGCTGTATTATTCCTTTCATGTTGTCATGGAAAGAGGAGATGACTGCCAGCAGCTTCGGTGGGCAGCCGATCACTTTGAGGAGTTTGAAGAGGCCTCCCCTACAGATGAGGTCAAAGGCTTTTGTAAGATCAATGAATGCCAAGTACAGGGGCACTCTCTGTTCTCGGCATTTCTCCTGTAGCTGACGCAAGGAGAAGAGCACGTCAATCATGGACCTTCCTGCTCTGAAGCCACACTGTGCCTCAGGATACGTCCTCTCAGCTAGTATCTGTAGCCTGCTGAGGACCACACGGGCAAAGGTTTTACCCACAATGCTCAGCAGGGAGATGCCACGATAGTTATTGCAGTCCCCACGGCCACCCTTGTTTTTATTCAGGGTGATGATGTTGGCGTCTCGCATGTCTTGAGACATTGCTCCTTCTTCCCAGCACTGGCATATAAGTTCGTAGAGTTTTGTGAGGACGGCGGGTTTCGCACATTCCAGTACCTCAGGTGTGATGCCGTTCTGTCCCGGAGACTTGCCGCTGGCTAGTGAGTTGATGGCGTTGTCCAGTTCCTTCAAGGTTGGAACATTGTCCAGTTCGTGTATTGTTGGTAAGGGGCTTTACAGCAGCAAGGGCAGCTTCTGATACACCATTGTCTCGTGAGTAAAGCTCTGAGTAGTGTTCTACCCACCTGGCCATTTGCTCTTGTTTATCAGTGATGATGGCCCCTGTGCTGGATTTAAGAGGGGCAGTCCTCCTGATGTCTCCATGATACTTTGTGGCACGGTTTAGTGAGAAAGAATGAGTTTGCGATACAGAGATTGTGGTATGAACAAGGCTCCAGTCGTCTTTGGCCACGCGCCGTGGTCAACCCCAACCCTTGCATTGAAGTCTCCCAACAGAAACACGTGCTCAGAGTTGGGAATTGTGCTCATAATATTGTGAAGCTCTTCATACAACTGGTCATGAATATCCGGAGGTGAGTAGAGTGTTGGGGCGTAGACACTCATGATGTTTACATGGTCAGAAGCAGCGAGCAGTCTCATGAGCAGAATCCGCTTGGAGCCTGAAGTCGGTGGTTCTATCATGCCAAGGAGTGTGCTTTTGACAGCAAACCCAACACCGTGTTGCCTTGGTTTGTTCTGCTGTTTTCCTTGCCAGTAGAAAGTGTCGTCACTCTCTCGTAGTGAGCCACTGCCAGCAAGCCGGGTCTCCTGCAGTGCTGCAATATCCACATGAAGTCTCGCCAGCTCCCTGTCGATAACTGCAGTCTTGCGGATGTCCTCAATCTGCAATAGATCTTCGGAGAGTCCAGAACACATTGTACGTACATTCCAGCTTGCAAAATGAAGGGCTGGAACCTTCTTTCCTTTTGTTTTGCTTTTGTCTGGTGCAGGTGTTGCAGCCCACGTGTCTGGTGACGAACCATAAGCTCCAAGCACCCATTGGAGCAGGTGAGCCGTGGCGGGAAAGCACCTGATTGGCGGGGGCTGCCCAGCTTGAGGCGGGTTGCGGTAGCTGTCCATTGGGGTGCAATGACCCCTCCCACCGACGATGGCAACCCGTGGCGCCCATTTTTTACGCCAATCTAAGATGAGCTTATAACCCGTGACTGCTGCCGTCCTTGTTTCTTGGCCACGATTAGGTGGCCGAGGAGTGTCCTCTCCCCATTTTTGCACCTCTTGTTGGCGCAAATAGTGGGCAGGTTTATTCTGGAAATCCTGGGTTGCCCATGCGTCAGGATCCCCCCCTCGGCCTTGCTGGTAATGTCCAAAGGAGTGCGTAGCACGACGTTTGGTACCAGTTTGGCTGCACGGGCTGCCGGGAATGTGCCGCAGAGCGTCACAAAACCGCCTGAGGGACCCCACTCGTGATTTTCTGTCGGGGTTTACTCCCTCAGCCATTGACTCTCCCGAGACACTCACAAGGCAGTGAGAAAACCGCGTAACCCTGGGAGGGGCCCTTACCAGGTACTGACAGCCGGGCCAGCTGTGCCTGGGACTCGCGTAAGGCAGGGTCGTCACGCCCGCTACCCCAAAATAGAAATCAAATAGAAATCAGGGTAACATCAACTGTGTTATCAGAGGAACCTACCTACAACACTGCACGAAGATAAATCAACATCTCCCGTCATGAGAGTTCGCTGGTTAATTATTATTTTAAAACCGTTCAATTAAGTTACCAAACAAACGATTGTAACCTATTCAGGGTGATTGTATGTAAAACAACCAGGCCTGACACATGACAGGATCAATATATGACAGGATTAATGGCAGGGTTAGTATATGGGAAACAGTCCCGCCTACCGCGGTTTCATCATCCCTGAGCCTACGACCAGGTTACCCACAATGCACTACACGATGATCTATTGTTGTCAGTACAATCTCAGAAGCTAAGCGAGTTTGAGCCTGGATCGCGCTTGGATGGGCCACCAGCAAAGACAAAGGTCTGCCGTATAGCCTTAACAGACTGCTGGGACAAGTTCTGTTAGCGAGTAGCAACTAACGATGTCTAGCACCACAATGTCGAGCACCACCTATGATGCGAGGCATCACTGCAGAAGAATCTATTGTTGTACTGTACTATGCTGCCACGTCATTGCCCCCCCCCCACCGCCAACCCCCAGCACTGACGAGTGTGGTGAAGTATGGTCAAATCCATCCAACACCAACCGCAAGCAATTGTCTGTTGTTGTTATTGATATTTGCTGGAGGAAACGCGTCCATTGTTTTGTGTGTAGTTAACGTACGGGGGGGGGCTTGTTTTAAGTGCCCGACATATCGGGACTGGTCGTTCAAGCCCAACCTCACTACCCTCCAACCTGACCCCTGCACCCCAACTCCCCCCCCCCCCCCACATTCGTCAATAACACAGTGGCTTTAAAAAATAAATATACATACGGGGAGACGTTCTGGACTAATGGTCCTTCTATTGAGCCAATTATTGGACTGTGCACGTGTTACTGGCTTGTGAACACTGCTTGTGCACCGCCACCAACGCAGCAGCAGCATCACCGGATAATTCGTTCATTTCGTGCGTGGACGTGTGGCTGACGTTTCGGGCAATGGCCCTCTTTTCACGGCACGTAGAGAGAGGCTTAGAGAGGTAGAGCGATGAGTTTGTTGTTGTTGCTTGTGCTCGTGCACAACTGCCAATGCGTCGTCACCAAATACTCGCATCTCTCGCCTAATACTCCATCGGGATTGCTGCTCGCGTTATCTTTTCTGGAGGCAGTGGATTGAGGCGAGAGACACCCGCAGCTGCGCGATCTTATCAATTCGGCCGGAGACGCCGAGACATTTGAAATGCTTGAGAGCAGATTTAACGCCTCAAAATAACATTCCCCGAATCAATTTATTGAAAAAGCTAAGCCCATCCACCTCCCCCGCCACTCCCTCCGATGAAAAATGTGTATTGGGTACATTATGCTGAAAAGGAAGAAACTTAATTTGATGACAATGTTTTAATATCATTTCGTGGCAACCGTACGAATGTCATAGCTGGCCCTACCGCAGAGGGCATCAATTCGAGTCAGACTCATTTGTTTTACTGCCTGAGAAGTCAAGAGGTTAGGAAAGCCCACCCCACCTTGGCACTGAGATGTACACGCGTGTGTGCGTGTGTGGACAGCAAGTATGCAGATAGAAATCACATAGGCCTTTGTGTCTCGAGAGACAATTCTTTTGCGCCTTGCGAGGTCAGCTGTAGGTTTTGCAGCGCCTACAATGACTTAGTAGGCCAATCCTTGAGTGGCAATCCTTGCCACAGCAATTGCAAGTGAATGCGGTGGCAGCTCCAGAGGTGTTTGTCGCTTGTTCTTTACGTTGCTCCCTCTTGGTTTGCCAAGCAATGTGTCTTTTCTCCTCGCCTCTCCTGAGGCCTGTTTTCACAGCCTGCTGCCAGCTGAGTCGGTCGCCGGCAGTTTTCTCCCAGTCATTTGGGTTGATGTCGCAGCTCTTCATGTCCCGTTTACAGACATCTTTGAAGCGCAGGACCAGGCGACCAGTGACCCGTGTACCTGATGCCAGCTCGCCGTACGAGACATCGTTGAGTATTCTGCCATCCTGCATGCGGCGCACGTGACCAGGCCATCTCAGGCGCCTATGACTGAGTCGAGAGTACACGCTGGGAACGTTGGCCAAGTTGAGGACTGAGGAGTTGGGAACGCGACCTTGCCATCTGATACCGAGGATGCACCTGAGACAGCGGAGGTGGAACGTGTCTAGTCGATGTTCTTGATGGGCGTATGTTGTCCAGGACTCAGACCCATAGAGGAGGGTGCTAAGGACGCATGCCCGATACACCTGTACTTTGGTGTTGAGCGTTAGGGATTTGTTCTCCCGCACTCTTTTGGTCAACCTGAACATCGCTGTGGACGCCTTCCCAATGCGCTTGTCAATCTCTGTGACAAGAGACAAATTGCAGGTGATGGTGGAACCCAAGTAGGTGAAGTCCTGAACGACTTCCAGGGTGTAGCTGCCAATGTTTATGGAAGGAGTGTCTCTGACATCCTGGCCCATGACATTGGTCTTTTTCAGACTGATTGTCAGGCCAAAGTTGTTGCAGGCATTGGCAAGGTGGTCAATGAGTGTCTGCAGACCTTGTTCTGTGTGAGATGTCAGCGCGGCATCATCAGCAAATAGGAGTTCTCTGATGAGGACTTTACGGACTTTGGTTTTGGATCTGAGACAGCCATGATTGAAGAGTTTGCCATCAGATCTTGTTTGGAGAAAGACTCCCTCTTCTGCTGTCCCAAAGGCATATGTGAGCATAAGTGAGAAAAAGATGCCAAACAGTGTTGGGGCAAACACGCACCCCTGCCTTACACCGCTGAGTATGGGAAATTCCTCTGAGGTGGTGCCGCTGTGCTGTATTATTCCTTTCATGTTGTCATGGAAAGAGGAGATGACTGCCAGCAGCTTCGGTGGGCAGCCGATCACTTTGAGGAGTTTGAAGAGGCCTCCCCTACAGATGAGGTCAAAGGCTTTTGTAAGATCAATGAATGCCAAGTACAGGGGCACTCTCTGTTCTCGGCATTTCTCCTGTAGCTGACGCAAGGAGAAGAGCACGTCAATCATGGACCTTCCTGCTCTGAAGCCACACTGTGCCTCAGGATACGTCCTCTCAGCTAGTATCTGTAGCCTGCTGAGGACCACACGGGCAAAGGTTTTACCCACAATGCTCAGCAGGGAGATGCCACGATAGTTATTGCAGTCCCCACGGCCACCCTTGTTTTTATTCAGGGTGATGATGTTGGCGTCTCGCATGTCTTGAGACATTGCTCCTTCTTCCCAGCACTGGCATATAAGTTCGTAGAGTTTTGTGAGGACGGCGGGTTTCGCACATTCCAGTACCTCAGGTGTGATGCCGTTCTGTCCCGGAGACTTGCCGCTGGCTAGTGAGTTGATGGCGTTGTCCAGTTCCTTCAAGGTTGGAACATTGTCCAGTTCGTGTATTGTTGGTAAGGGGCTTTACAGCAGCAAGGGCAGCTTCTGATACACCATTGTCTCGTGAGTAAAGCTCTGAGTAGTGTTCTACCCACCTGGCCATTTGCTCTTGTTTATCAGTGATGATGGCCCCTGTGCTGGATTTAAGAGGGGCAGTCCTCCTGATGTCTCCATGATACTTTGTGGCACGGTTTAGTGAGAAAGAATGAGTTTGCGATACAGAGATTGTGGTATGAACAAGGCTCCAGTCGTCTTTGGCCACGCGCCGTGGTCAACCCCAACCCTTGCATTGAAGTCTCCCAACAGAAACACGTGCTCAGAGTTGGGAATTGTGCTCATAATATTGTGAAGCTCTTCATACAACTGGTCATGAATATCCGGAGGTGAGTAGAGTGTTGGGGCGTAGACACTCATGATGTTTACATGGTCAGAAGCAGCGAGCAGTCTCATGAGCAGAATCCGCTTGGAGCCTGAAGTCGGTGGTTCTATCATGCCAAGGAGTGTGCTTTTGACAGCAAACCCAACACCGTGTTGCCTTGGTTTGTTCTGCTGTTTTCCTTGCCAGTAGAAAGTGTCGTCACTCTCTCGTAGTGAGCCACTGCCAGCAAGCCGGGTCTCCTGCAGTGCTGCAATATCCACATGAAGTCTCGCCAGCTCCCTGTCGATAACTGCAGTCTTGCGGATGTCCTCAATCTGCAATAGATCTTCGGAGAGTCCAGAACACATTGTACGTACATTCCAGCTTGCAAAATGAAGGGCTGGAACCTTCTTTCCTTTTGTTTTGCTTTTGTCTGGTGCAGGTGTTGCAGCCCACGTGTCTGGTGACGAACCATAAGCTCCAAGCACCCATTGGAGCAGGTGAGCCGTGGCGGGAAAGCACCTGATTGGCGGGGGCTGCCCAGCTTGAGGCGGGTTGCGGTAGCTGTCCATTGGGGTGCAATGACCCCTCCCACCGACGATGGCAACCCGTGGCGCCCATTTTTTACGCCAATCTAAGATGAGCTTATAACCCGTGACTGCTGCCGTCCTTGTTTCTTGGCCACGATTAGGTGGCCGAGGAGTGTCCTCTCCCCATTTTTGCACCTCTTGTTGGCGCAAATAGTGGGCAGGTTTATTCTGGAAATCCTGGGTTGCCCATGCGTCAGGATCCCCCCCTCGGCCTTGCTGGTAATGTCCAAAGGAGTGCGTAGCACGACGTTTGGTACCAGTTTGGCTGCACGGGCTGCCGGGAATGTGCCGCAGAGCGTCACAAAACCGCCTGAGGGACCCCACTCGTGATTTTCTGTCGGGGTTTACTCCCTCAGCCATTGACTCTCCCGAGACACTCACAAGGCAGTGAGAAAACCGCGTAACCCTGGGAGGGGCCCTTACCAGGTACTGACAGCCGGGCCAGCTGTGCCTGGGACTCGCGTAAGGCAGGGTCGTCACGCCCGCTACCCCAAAATAGAAATCAAATAGAAATCAGGGTAACATCAACTGTGTTATCAGAGGAACCTACCTACAACACTGCACGAAGATAAATCAACATCTCCCGTCATGAGAGTTCGCTGGTTAATTATTATTTTAAAACCGTTCAATTAAGTTACCAAACAAACGATTGTAACCTATTCAGGGTGATTGTATGTAAAACAACCAGGCCTGACACATGACAGGATCAATATATGACAGGATTAATGGCAGGGTTAGTATATGGGAAACAGTCCCGCCTACCGCGGTTTCATCATCCCTGAGCCTACGACCAGGTTACCCACAATGCACTACACGATGATCTATTGTTGTCAGTACAATCTCAGAAGCTAAGCGAGTTTGAGCCTGGATCGCGCTTGGATGGGCCACCAGCAAAGACAAAGGTCTGCCGTATAGCCTTAACAGACTGCTGGGACAAGTTCTGTTAGCGAGTAGCAACTAACGATGTCTAGCACCACAATGTCGAGCACCACCTATGATGCGAGGCATCACTGCAGAAGAATCTATTGTTGTACTGTACTATGCTGCCACGTCATTGCCCCCCCCCCACCGCCAACCCCCAGCACTGACGAGTGTGGTGAAGTATGGTCAAATAACCCCCCCCCCCTTCCCATGACCCACAAGGCATGGGGAGATACTCATCCAGCTGTGGATCGGTTAAACGAGCTGTACAGAGTGTGCATGTGTCATATTGGCGGTAGATTTTGTTGCGGAAACATTTTAAGGTCTACAAATTGTTCGTAAATTTCCCTACGGAATTGAATATTGCGAACAGGTTGAGGCGTAATCATGCAGCAACTGAGAGCACAATCACCGGACAGAACCCGGCTCAACACATTCGTGTCCATAACACTGCGAGAACGCGTGCGTCTGGCCTTAAATAACAAGTGGGACAATCGGCGACGCTTCGGGCAATGACGCTTCCTCTCGGCACGTGGAGAGGCTAGAGAGGTGCGCACTGGGAGACAAGGCAGGGCCATCTCCTGGGTCTCCTCTCCGCGCGCTGTGACGAAGGACCCGTTTGCCCGAAACGTCAGCTGATTATACACATGCTGTACTTTTATTTTTTTTTTTTTTTCCATCTGCGTGACTTTACCGAAAAAACCAAAGAATATGAATTCCTGCAGTCACGAAAGTTTTAAGTCGATTTTTTTTTTTTACAAATGCTCCGTTTAAGGCCACGGCGTTACCGAGGAATGCGCGTGGAGTTCGCGTTGCCGCTATTTGCGCGCCACTGCCAACGCAGTGTCACAGCACGGCGTGATCTTGTTTTAATTAAAACATGTTTTGCTTTTGTGCAATTGTACTCCAATCGCTGGCGCCATGGCACAAAGGGGTGCTGGGTGCAGCCCCTGCAATTGCTCGCGCATGGCACTGCTAGCGGAAGGGGTCTCGACTGGAGAGAGAGAGACTCCCTCTAAATAGAAGTGGTTCTTCACCTTCACTGCATCCTTGCATCCATTTGGTTCTCGATCATGGAAACATTTACAATGTTAATAAAAAAAAACATAGGGTTTGATCAAACAAAGTAATCTACATCATTAGACATCCTTTGCCAGTACCAAAATATAATAATAATAATAATAATAATAGGATTTTCCCCTTTTTTCTGGCAACAAAACTGAAACCTTTTTTTTACAAGTATTCATGTCTGCATTAACCACAATACTTGTAGTCAAAATGCAAAAAAAACCACTCTGTAATAATATATGCAAGGACAATGCATATATTATCAGTGTTTTTTTGTTTGCATTTTGACTGCAAGTATTGTGGTTAATGCAGACATGAATCCTTGTAAAAAGGTTTCAGTTTTGTTGCCAGAAAAAAGGGGAAAAACCTATTATTAAAACAATGTAAGTTGTATTCACGCGCCCTGTGCTTAATTTGCGTTTAGATTATTTACCTTCTAACAACAAAAAAAATCTTGCAATGTCTCGCACCCCGAGAAAGGGCACATCGCACCCCAGGTTAAGAACCACTGCTCTAGAATGTTAATTGGCCTGCTCTTCCATGCGAGACAGACTTAATGTACGATTTGGGAGTACCCACAACTTTAGCCCACTGCCAAGCGCGACCTACCGATCAGATCCGTGCCGTACACATTCATACTACTACTTGCTGGGTGGATAGAGGCGGGGGTGGGTGGCGGGTTTAATAAGCTTGCCCCATTCCGACTTAAAACTTTCGTGACTGCAATAATTCATATTCGTTGGTTCTTTCGGTAAAGTCACGTAGATAGAAAAAAATCAAAGTTAATAAAATAAGTTAATAAATGTATTTTTATCTACGTGACTTTTTTTTGAATATGCTAAATTCATCTTGATATGCACATTCTTATGTTAAGGCGCTCTTCTTCCAACCCAGCTTATATATAAGCTCCAAGCTTGGTAGTGTCTCATTCTTCACCTGAAGACGGCAGCTTGCGTTGTGGCCGAAACGTCGTGAGAATTATTTTATTATGTTTTATTTTTATTATTTTATTATTTCTCTTCCACGTGATTTTACCGAAAGAACCAAGAAGATGAATCCCTGCAGGCACGAAAGCTTTAAATCGAAAAGACATTTAATTTGATTCAATTCTCAGCGCTGGATTTTTTTTTCCCAAGTGACAAAAATGTATCGAAATATTTAACGTTGTGTGTGTGGTTTGGTGGCTCAGTGTGTGTGTGTGTGCGGTAGTGTAGCGGTTAGCGTGCTGCGCTACGAAACTAGCCACCCGAGTTCGATTTCTGCTCATGGCCAAAATTAGAGGCGATTATCTGAACCGGTCCTGGGCCTCTCTTAGGTCGATTCAGCCTCCAATGAGTACCTGGTGCGGTATGTAAACATCGCCACTAAGGAGACAAAGGCGGTTGGGCGTGGTGCTGGCCACCCACCCCCTCATGTGTTATTTTGGCCTTCATAAGTGCTCACTAACAGCACTTGCCCCAACAGTCTGTTACAGGCTATGCGTCTTATCTTTGTATTACATTATTTTATTTTACCAGGTAAGGCCCACTGAGCTATACAGCTTCTTTTCAGAAGGGGCCATGGCGATCACAAATGCTAGCTCAGCGAAATTGTTTCATCGCGGCAAAATACTCCGAACGCGTGGATGTTGATTCCAAATGTTGGAGGGAGAAACGTGGAGGGCCACGGCAAAAAGATCCACGCGACCGCGGGGAGAACGCGCAAACTCCAAATATACAGCAGCAGCAGGCGTCAGGGTAGGGATCGAACCCACGACCTCCTGCACACCAGGCGAGGTAGTTAACATCTCCTAGCCACCGTGATGATGATGAGAGAGAGAGACGCGCAAACTCCAAATATACAGCAGCAGCAGGCGTCAGGGTAGGGATCGAACACACGACCTCCTGCACACCAGGCGAGGTAGTTAACATCTCCTAGCCACCGTGATGATGATGAGAGAGAGAGACACGCAAACTCCAAATATACAGCAGCAGCAGGCGTCAGGGTAGGGATCGAACACACGACCTCCTGCATACCAGGCGAGGTAGTTAACATCTCCTAGCCACCGTGATGATGATGAGAGAGAGACACACGCAAACTCCAAATATACAGCAGACGTCAGGGTAGGTATCGAACCCACGACCTCCTGCATACCAGGCGAGGTAGTTAACATCTCCTAGCCACCGTGATGATGATGAGAGAGAGAGACACGCAAACTCCAAATATACAGCAGCAGCAGGCGTCAGGGTAGGGATCGAACACACGACCTCCTGCACACCAGGCGAGGTAGTTAACATCTCCTAGCCACCGTGATGATGATGATAGAGAGAGACACGCAAACTCCAAATATACAGCAGCAGCAGGCGTCAGGCTAGGGATCGAACACACGACCTCCTGCATACCAGGCGAGGTAGTTAACATCTCCTAGCCACCGTGATGATGATGAGAGAGAGAGACACGCAAACTCCAAATATACAGCAGACGTCAGGGTAGGTATCGAACCCACGACCTCCTGCATACCAGGCGAGGTAGTTAACATCTCCTAGCCACCGTGATGATGATGAGAGAGAGAGACACGCAAACTCCAAATATACAGCAGCAGCAGGCGTCAGGGTAGGGATCGAACACACGACCTCCTGCATACCAGGCGAGGTAGTTAACATCTCCTAGCCACCGTGATGATGATGAGAGAGAGAGACACGCAAACTCCAAATATACAGCAGACGTCAGGGTAGGTATCGAACCCACGACCTCCTGCATACCAGGCGAGGTAGTTAACATCTCCTAGCCACCGTGATGATGATGAGAGAGAGAGACACGCAAACTCCAAATATACAGCAGCAGCAGGCGTCAGGGTAGGGATCGAACACACGACCTCCTGCATACCAGGCGAGGTAGTTAACATCTCCTAGCCACCGTGATGATGATGAGAGAGAGAGACACGCAAACTCCAAATATACAGCAGCAGGCGTCAGGGTAGGGATCGAACACACGACCTCCTGCATACCAGGCGAGGTAGTTAACATCTCCTAGCCACCGTGATGATGATGAGAGAGAGAGACACGCAAACTCCAAATATACAGCAGCAGCAGGCGTCAGGGTAGGTATCGAACCCACGACCTCCTGCATACCAGGCGAGGTAGTTAACATCTCCTAGCCACCGTGATGATGATGAGAGAGAGAGACACGCAAACTCCAAATATACAGCAGCAGCAGGCGTCAGGGTAGGGATCGAACACACGACCTCCTGCATACCAGGCGAGGTAGTTAACATCTCCTAGCCACCGTGATGATGATGAGAGAGAGAGACACGCAAACTCCAAATATACAGCAACAGCAGGCGTCAGGGTAGGGATCGAACACACGACCTCCTGCATACCAGGCGAGGTAGTTAACATCTCCTAGCCACCGTGATGATGAGAGAGAGAGACACGCAAACTCCAAATATACAGCAGACGTCAGGGTAGGTATCGAACCCACGACCTCCTGCACACCAGACGAGGTAGTCAACATCTCCTAGCCACCGTGATGATGATGAGAGAGAGAGACACGCAAACTCCAAATACACAGCAGGCGTCAGGGTAGGGATCGAACCCACGACCCTCCTTGCACACCGGGCGAGGTAGTCAACATCTCCTAGCCACCGTGATGATGATGAGAGAGAGAGAGACACGCAAACTCCATATATACAGCAGCAGGCCGTCAGGGTTGGGATATCGAACCCACGACCCTCCTTGCACACCAGACGAGGTAGTCAACATCTCCTAGCCACCGTGATGATGAGAGAGAGAGACACGCAAACTCCAAATACACAGCAGGCGTCAGGGTAGGGATCGAACCCACGACCCTCCTTGCACACCGGACGAGGTAGTCAACATCTCCTAGCCACCGTGATGATGATGAGAGAGAGAGACACGCAAACTCCATATATACAGCAGCAGGCCGTCAGGGTTGGGATATCGAACCCACGACCCTCCTTGCACACCGGGCGAGGTAGTTAACATCTCCTAGCCACCGTGGCGCCCGAGAAATGACCTTCAGCATCCGTTCCCCAAAGACATCGCTACAGTGCGCGTGTATATACCAAAATATGTGGAGAGCGGTGGTGCTACGGTGCGCTTCGAACCCGGCGACCAGAGTTAGATTCCCGCTCACGGCCAACACCGGTGGCGATGGTCTGAATCGGTCCAGAGGCCTCCCCTAGGTCGACTCAGCCTCAAATAAGAATCTGGTGCGCTGTGTAAATATCGCCTCGAGGGAGACAAAGGCGGCCGGGCGTGGTGCTTACCACGCACCCCACCATGTGCTGTGTCGGCATTGATAGGTGCTACTCGTCAACGGCACTTGTCCCCAAAGGCCTGTTACGGCGATACGCGGGATCTTTGTCTTCATAGATTAGACAAATGCCACCCAATTAAAGATTCATCAACTCGGCGTGGCCATCTCCGAGTTGACCCAAAGGGCCCCCCACTGCAACACAGAGGGGGGGGGGGGGCGAGAAAGCGGTGAGGAATTGAACTGCCACGGAGACTGCGGCTCTGTGTGTGCAGCTGATGATGATGATGATCACGATGCAGTCAACGTGGTTGGTGACGACGATGATGATGCAATGAATGTGGATGATGACGATGATATTGTCAAAGTGGTTGATGATGATGCAATGAATGTGAATGATGACGATGATATTGTCAAAGTGGTTGATGATGATGATGCAATGAATGCGGATGATGACGATGATATTATCAAAGTGGTTGATGATGATGATGTAATGAATGTGGATGATGACGATGATATTGTCAAAGTGGTTGATGATGTCGATGATGATGCAAGGAATGTGGATGATGACGATGATATTGTCAAAGTGGTTGATGATGATGATGATGATGCAAGGAATGTGGATGATGACGATGATATTGTCAAAGTGGTTGATGATGATGATGATGATGCAATGAATGTGGATGATGACGATGATGATATTGTCAAAGTGGTTGATGATGATGCAGTTAATGTGGATGATGACGATGATATTGTCAATGTGGTTGATGATGATGATGATGCAATGAATGTGGATGATGACGATGATGATATAGTCAAAGGGGTTGATGATGATGCAATGAATGTGGATGATGACGATGATGATATAGTCAAAGGGGTTGATGATGATGCAGTGAATGTGGATGATGACGATGATATTGTCAAAGTGGTTGATGATGATGATGATGCAATGAATGTGGATGATGATGACGATGATGATGTAATCAACATGGTTGACGGATGATGATGATGCTGTGGTGGTGGTTAGGCTAGCAGTGCCACTGCTGATGATCCGGTGAACGTGAATGTTGGTGATGACGATATCACTGTATAGATGTCATGTTGATGATGATGTTGATGACGATGATGTTGATGAGGACGACAATGACGGCGTTGGCGGCGGTGCTGCTGCTGCTGATGATCCAAAGAGCGAAACCCGGATGGCAATGATGGTTTAAATTCTGATGACTAAGATAATTTTTTGTCTCAATCGACTAAATAATCACTTAATTATTACTTACAGACTACACCATCCGCATTAGCCAGCGAGGTCACGAGTGGTCAAACAACCCCCCCCCCTCTCGACCCGCGCCTCTCATCCAGCAGTGGAGCGACAAAACGGCTCTGCTGGTGCCGTTGCTTGTAGCCACGCAGTTTGTAAATTGGAATGCGCATCGGCATACGCGCGGGTGTTATATTCCACGGCGCGTATGAGACGTAGCATTTGACCTTGGATGACCCCAATCAGAGGCATCTACGGGACCTTTTTGGCCAGTATCAGAATGATAAAAAGAACTATAAGAATAGGCTTTGACCCGCCTGGCAAGACAAACAGGAGATGTTTAAGATATTCAAGCAGCGAATAGAGACACCCCGATTGCGAAGGAATCAGCTCTGCATTGACCACACATGCTTGTAGCAACAACAACAACAAAAACCATGCAAATAAACGCGCTCTCTGGTTCACGGAGTCTCGACGCATTGCAATAGGCACATACTTGGCGTTCGAACGTCTTAACACGTCCTCCGTATTTCCTATTACATTTTTCAACCCAATCAGAGGCGTCCTATTCTTAGTTTTTTTTGGTAAAGTCACGTAGGTAAAAAATTAAAATTAATAAAAGTAAAATGAAAATAAAATAAAAATCACGACGTTTCGGAGGCAACACAAGCTTCCGTCTTCAGGTGGAACCGTCACAGCACGATAGCTGTATATCAAGTGAGTAAAATTCCTCTGCTCGGTTCATCCGTCATTGTTTCCCATTGTTGCACACTGCGATCGTACGCACAAAGACAAAGAGGGCCCCTTGGAGCCTACACGGGCTCTTTCGGCAAAGTGCTCTTGCTGAAGCCCGTGTGAAGGTCGTCACGCGCAAGAAGCTGGAAGCGGCCGGATATATGGCCGGCCGCCTTTGTCTCCCCAGTGCTGATGTTTACACAGCGCACTAGGTACTAATTTTAAGGCCGAGTGGACCTGGGGGGGAGGGGGGTAGGGGTAGGCACAGTAACGGTTTAAATATCCCTCTTTGATGTTAACCGTGAGCGGGAATCGCACAAAGTCAGGTCACCTGGGTTCATAGCGCGGTGCGCTAACCACTACGCCACCGCTCCCCACAGACAAAGACACACACACACATTCTCAACAACAACAACAACGAGTGCTATTTCGAGATGACAGTCCTGATAACACGAAGCTCCAGCCAGGCCACAGCCACTTCCATTGGGCCTTAATTTAGAAAGAGCCGATTCCAATTAAGATTGCGATCTAAGTGTGTGTGTGTCTGTGTGCACGTGCCCCACGTGTGTGTCTCTGTGTGCGCACACGTGTTCCGCGTGACGCAGACAACGCTAATTGCATGCACGTACGGTGCGAACTTCCTTCGCACCGTACGCAGCCAACCGCGCCAATTGCTCAGCGCGTCGCGTATTTGACGATCGCGTGCAGCGTGGGACGACTGCGACATTGATTAGATTCGAAGCTTTCGTGACTGCAGGAATCACTCCTTGGTGCTTTCGGTAAAGTCACGTAGAAATAAATTAAATTAAATAATAATAGAATACGACGTTTCTATTGCAGCACAAGCAACCATCAGCAGGTACAAATGAATGAGAAAACAAACATAGCCAACTTGGAAATAGAATTTCGATTTAAAGCTTTCGTGACTGCAGGGATTCATCTTCTTGGTTCTTTCGGTAAAGTCTACGTGACTTTACCGAAAGAACCAATAAGTTGGAAATAGAATGCAATACAACACAGAGAGTTGGCCAACATCACAGTCAACACTCCACCTTGTTGATTACGTTCTTCCAAAGATTGCTAAATTTGAGAGAGAGACAAGACACAGACACGGAGACACACAGAGCAGAGAGAGAGAGAGAGAGACACACACACACAGACACAAACAGAGAGAGACAAAACACAGACACGGAGACACACAGACAGACACACAAGCAGAGAGAGAGAGAGAGAGACTCACACAGAGACAAACAGAGAGAGACACGCACATAGGCACACAGGATTGTGAAGGGCAGTCAATCGCATGGCAAAGGTGGAGAGCGGTAGCAGGCGTGGTGGAATCTCGACTCAGTCTCTACAGATACCTGGACGCACGAACGGAACATTTCACATTCTCCAGCAGAGCGCGGCTGTGGTATCATCCAGAACGGACCCTGCAGCCAATACTCTTAGTGTTTTTTTCGGTAAAGTCACGTAGGTAAAAACATGAAATTAATAAAAAATAAAATAATAAAAATCACGACGTTTCGGAGGCAACACAAGTCTCCGTCATCAGGTGGGACCGTCACAGACAGATTTGCTGTATCAAGTGAGGCAGGGATTCCAAGATGCAAGTTCTTAAATACAAGTTATTTGTGTTTGCAGCCAATCCCCACGTTGCGGTCATCTGGGATGATGCAGCACCTGAATGTGAAACCGTAATTCGCCGCTGGGCCATCCACATCGGCATCTGCATACGACGACTACGACAAGAAGAAGACGAACAGCCCAGAGAGAAACGCGTGGGACACGTGACAAACACGACACCACCACCAACAACAACGACAACAACAACGACAACAACAACGATGGCTATCGAAGAGTCCCAGCGGCACACGAGTTCCCGTCCAGGCCACGGCTCTTCCCCACGGCTCTACCGAGGGAGCGGTGGCGCCGCGGTTGGCGCACTGCGCTAACGAACCCGGCGACCCGAGTTTCATCGATCGCTCACGGCCACCGAACATCGGTGGCAGCAATCATCGCCCTCCTCCTCCTCCCCCCCTCCCTCCCCTAGGTCGACTCAGCCTCAAATGAGCACCTGTCACGGTGTGTAGACAACAAGGGCTAACGAGCGTGATGCTGACAACACACCCCCCCAGCACTTGCCCCAACAGTCTGTTGAGGCTATACGGGGGGAGGAAGGGGTGGGGGATTCTTTGTCTTAGTGTGCCTTGCTCCATGAGAGAGATCAAGTCTCCATCACTTAGTAGTAGGTTTTTATCCTTTAAACTGGTACAAAACTGACACCTTTATACAAGGCATCATGTTTGCAATAACCACAACACAAGCAGTCAAAATGCAAACAAATATAAATAATGGTAATGATATGCACTGTCCTTGAAGTTGATTGGTCCACACCCGAGACAGCTTTCCTTAAAGCCTAGTCTCCATTAGTGTTGGACCAGATGACGCCAAAAGGCGTACAACTCAAAAACAGTGCACTATCAGAGTATTGAGAGCTCCCGGTAAGCATTTACACTGTTTTTGAATTGTACGCCTTTTGGCGTCATCTGGTCCAACACTAATGGAGACTAGGCTCTAAGGAAAGCTGTCTCGGGTGTGGACCAATCAACTTCAAGGACAGTGCATATCATTACCATTATCAGAGTTGTTTATTTTTGTTTGCATTTTGACTGCTTGTGTTGTGGTTATTGCAAACATGATGGCTTGTATAAAGGTGTCAGTTTAGTACCAGTCTAAAGGGAAAAAAACCTACTACTATATTTTGCCACTGGTAAAGGAGGTCTCCATCCCTTGTCACGGGAAAACACGATCTCATCGATTAAGGAGGCTTCTCTGTTATTCAGCTCCGTGATTGACGCGCAGAGCGATGGTTCGGCTACGTACCCGTGCGAAAGAAGTTCCACGTACATACAAAGACAAAGATCCCCCGTCTAGCCTTAACAGACCGTCGGGGCAAGTGCTGTTAGCGAGCACCTATGGAGGCCGGCATGGCACACGAGGGGGTGGGTGGCCAACATCACGCCCGGCCGCCTTTGTCTCCTTACGCGCCACAACAGGTACTCATTTGAGGCTGAGTCGACCTAGGGGAGGCCCAGGAGCGGTTTAGATAAAAGTCACTGGTGTGGGCCGTGAGCAGGAATCGAACCCGGGTCGCCGGGTTCGCAGCGCAGCGCGCTAACCGCTACGCCACCGCTCCCACGTACACAAAGACAAAGATCCCCCGTGTAGCCTTAACAGACTGTAGGGGGAAGTGCTGTTAGCGAGCACCTATGAAGGCCGCAATGGTACACGAGAGGGTAGGTGGCCAGCACCACGCCCGGCCGCCTTTGTCTCCCTAATGGCGATGTTTACACACCGCACCAGGTACTCATTTGAGGCTGAGTCGACCTAGGGGAGGCCCAGGAGCGGTTCAAATAATCGTCATTGGTGTGGGCCGTGAGAGGGAATCGAACTCGGGTAACCGGGTTTGCAGCGCAGCGCGCTAACCACTACACCACCACTCCCACACACACACACAGACACACACCCCCACATACACCCACATACACACACACACATACACCCACATACACACACACCTACATACACACACCCACACACACCCACATACACACACATCCACACACCCACACACACCCACACACACCCACACACACACAGACACACACCCATACACCCACATACACACACCCACACACACCCACATACACCCACCCACATACACACACACCCACACCCACACACACCCACATACACACAACCACACACACCCACACACACCCACATACACACACATACACACACACCCACACAGACACACATACACACACACCCACAGACACACACACACACAGACACACAGACACACCCACATACACACACACACACCCACATACACACACACATACACACACATACACACACACCCACACACACCCACAACAACACACAGACACACACACCCACATACACACACATGCACACACACAGACACACCCACACACACCCACAGACACACACACAGACACACAGACACACACACACCCACATACACACACATACACACACACAGACACACACATGCTCACGCCACGGTCTCGATTTGCCAGCAAGACGAGCAAGCCCAAGGAAGAATTGCCGCGCGGACGGATCGAGGTTCTAAAACGCCGTCCAACAGAAGGCGTTTGTCCGAGGAAGATATTTCATTTGTTCGGGTTGTTGTTTGTTGTTGTTTGTTGTTGTTGATATGAAGGCACGCTACCTGCTGTGATAATTGGATCAGAGGTATGGGCATCGTGGGAGAAAATGAGAAGCGTGCAACGAATGGAAAGCCGAGCGAAGTCTTCAAAACAAAGATGTGAGTTCTCAATGTAAGAAACGTCCTGGAGCACGCTTGTAATTACGAGAACTAGAAGATGTATTACTATACATACATAGACAAAGACCCCTCCCCCCAAAGACCCATAGACTAACACAGAGACATCTATAGACTAACACAGAGACCCATAGACTAACATAGAGACCCATAGACTAACACAGAGACCCATAGACTAACACAGAGACCCATAGACTAACTAACACAGAGACTCATAGACTAACACAGAAACCCATAGACTAACTAACACAGAGACCCATAGACTAACACAGAGACCCATAGACTAACACAGAGACGTATAGACTAACTAACACAGAGACTCATAGACTAACACAGAGACTCATAGACTAACTTACACAGAGACTCATAGACTAACATAGAGACCCATAGACTAACTAACACAGAGACCCATAGACTAACATAGAGACCCATAGACTAACACAGAGACTCATAGACTAACAAAGAGACCCATAGACTAACATAGAGACCCATAGACTAACCAACACAGAGACCCATAGACTAACATAGAAACCCATAGACTAACACAGAGACCCATAGACTAACATAGAGACCCATAGACTAACAAACACATAGACCCATAGACTAACTAACATAGAGACCCATAGACTAACACAGAGACCCATAGACTAACACAGAAACCCATAGACTAACATAGAGACCCATAAACTAACATAGAGACCCATAGACTTACATAGAGACCCATAGACTAACACAGAGACCCATAGACTAACTAACACAGAGACCCATAGACTAACTAACACAGAGACCCATAGACTAACACAGAGACCCATAGACTTCCATAGAGACCCATAGACTTACATAGAGACCCATAGACTAACACAGAGACCCATAGACTAACTAACACAGAGACCCATAGACTAACACAGAGACCCATAGACTTACATAGAGACCCATAGACTAACACAGAGACCCATAGACTAACTAACACAGAGACCCATAGACTAACACAGAGACCCATAGACTAACACAGAGACCCATAGACTTACATAGAGACCCATAGACTAACACAGAGACCCATAGACTAACACAGACTAACACAGAGACCCATAGACTAACTAACACAGAGACCCATAGACTAACACAGAGACCCATAGACTAACAGAGAGACCCATAGACTAACACAGAGACCCATAGACTAACTAACACGGAGACCCATAGACACACACAGAGACCCATAGACTAACTAACACAGAGACCCATAGACACACACTGAGACCCATAGACTAACACAGAGACCCATAGACACACACAGAAACCCATATACTAACATAGAGACCCATAGACTAACAAACACAGAGACCCATAGACACACACAGAAACCCATAGACTAACTAACACAGAGACCCATAGACACACACAGAGACCCATAAACTAACACAGAGACCCATAGACTAACACAGAGACCCATAGACACACACAGAGACCCATAGACTAACATAGAGACCCATAGACTAACTAACACAGAGACCCATAGACTAACACAGAGACCCATAGACTAACACAGAGACCCATAGACTAACACAGAGACCCATAGACTTACATAGAAACCCATAGACTAACACAGCGACCCATAGACTAACATAGAGACCCATAAACTAACACAGAGACCCATAGACTAACACAGAGACCCATAGACTAACACAGAGACCCATAGACTAACACAGAGACCCATAGACTAACACAGAGACCCATAGACTAACATAGAGACCCATAAACTAACACAGAGACCCATAGACTAACACAGAGACCCATAGACTAACACAGAGACCCATAGACTTACATAGAAACCCATAGACTAACACAGCGACCCATAGACTAACATAGAGACCCATAAACTAACACAGAGACCCATAGACTAACACAGAGACCCATAGACTAACACAGAGACCCATAGACTAACACAGAGACCCATAGACTAACACAGAGACCCATAGACTAACATAGAGACCCATAAACTAACACAGAGACCCATAGACTAACACAGAGACCCATAGACTAACACAGAGACCCATAGACTTACATAGAAACCCATAGACTAACACAGAGACCCATAGACTAACACAGAGACCCATAGACTAACACAGAGACCCATAGACTTACATAGAGACCCATAGACTAACACAGAGACCCATAGACTAACTAACACAGAGACCCATAGACTAACACAGAGACCCATAGACTTACATAGAGACCCATAGACTAACACAGAGACCCATAGACTAACTAACACAGAGACCCATAGACTAACACAGAGACCCATAGACTAACACAGAGACCCATAGACTAACACAGAGACCCATAGACTAACACAGAGACCCATAGACTAACTAACACAGAGACCCATAGACTAACACAGAGACCCATAGACTAACTAACACAGAGACCCATAGACTAACACAGAGACCCATAGACGAACTAACACAGAGACCCATAGACTAACACAGAGACCCATAGACTAACTAACACAGAGACCCATAGACTAACACAGAGACCCATAGACGCTTATCCGACCTCGGCGATCGGGAAGACGCGGACACTCTGTCCGCGTTCCGTCTCCCCGCATTGCCACAAGTCGCGCCGTTGATGGGTGTCCGCTCAGCAAACCCTTGGCAACGGGGGTTCGCCTCGCTCGGGCGCTGTGGCAGTGGTGATCGTGATCGTTATTGTTGCGATTAACAACGCGAAGGCCGCGCACGAGATACACGTACAACACAGGGGCAAAGATCCCCCTTATAGCCTTCGAGAGAATGTCGGGGCAAGTGCTGTTCGCGAGAACTTGCGCCAGGCCGAAACGGCGCACGAGGGGGGGGGGGTGTGGCCAGCACCACGCCCAGCTGTCTTTGTCTCCCCCCCCCCAGTGCTGATGTTTTTACACATCGCTCCAGGTATTCAATTGTGGCTGAGTCAACCTAGGGGAGTCCCAGGACCGGTTCAGATATTCGTGACCGATGTTAGGCTGTGAGCGGGAGTCGAAATTGGGTCATCATCATCGTCATCATCACCCACTGGATACACACTTACCGTCAGCAACCAATGTTACTGCATTCATCACCATCATCATCATTATTTCCTCATCATAACCATCATCACTTCCTCATCGTTATCATCATAATCCTGTCAGATACTTAATCATCATCATCGTTATCATCATAATCATACCGGACACTCATCATCATCGTTATCATCATAATCATACCGGACCGCATCACAATCATGATCGGCCAAGGTCAACCGTCTACTGCCCCTCCCCCCGCCCACTGCCCCCCCGCATGGAACATCTCAAACATTCAGTGCCGCTGGGAGAGACGTCAAAGTGGTTCCGTGCGTTCCGGACGAAGCGCATCAGGGTCGGGGAGGGGGGGCCGCCCCAGACCCCGTCTCGTGGCTCCTCCCTCGCCAAGGCGTCGGCCTCCACCGCCTTGCGTCACCGCGGCTCATCCCGGCTCGGGCAAGATTGTCCCAAGGACAGAGGTCGTAACCGGGTACCCGATACCCGTACCCTACCCGATACCCGGCTACCCTGGTGCGGCGGGGTACGGGTAGCCGTTTCCGACCCTGGTGCGGCTGGGTACGGGTACGGGTAGGCCGTGAGTCACTGGTGAGTAACCGTTTGTCACTCATTTCGGGTAGGGTACGGGTACGGGTAGGGAGCGGGTCGCAAATGGGTACCCGTACCCGGCCGGGTACGGGTACCCATTTGCGACCCTGGTGCGGCCGGGTACGGGTACGGGTAAGGAATCAAACCCCGTTTGCGACCTCTGCCGAAGGACCAGAAAATCTCCCCCTCCCCTCCCTCCCGCCATTCGTTATGCAAATCCCTTTTGTGCGATCCACTGCTGGATGAAAGTCCTTCCCCCTCCGCCGGGGTTTCGGCGTTCCCGGAGAGAGAGAAGGGGGGGGGGGGACATGGGTGTTGACCATACTTCACCACGCTGGTCAGTGCCGCTCATTATTAAATGTTGCCCGTGCTTGTGGAGATCACAAGCAGCGAGATGAATGCGGAGAGACAAAGCACGCACGATTGGCACCGTTGGATACGCGCGGCTGCGAAAGAAAGTTCAACACGCGCGCGTTGCAACGTCAAACTGACGATTCATTATTCTGTGCGCTGTGTTGTAGGGCTCTGCTTAGAACTCGGAGCGATGTCTCACGGGAGAGAGAGAGAGAGTCTTTGCCGATGAACGTCTGGCCGTTCGACATCATTTTCTGCAAGCAGAGCACGGCTCTGCAAGTTTTGAACACGAACTAATTGTTCTTCTTGGTTCTTTCGGTAAAGTCACGTAGAATGGAAATAATAAAATAATAAAAAATAAAACATTATAAAATAATTCCCACGACGTTTCGTTTCCATTCTACGTGACTTTAACGAAAGAACCAAGAAAATGAATCCCTGCAGTCACGAAAGCTTTAAATCGAAACTAATTAATTGTTTGCTGAAATTTTGCGTGCTCAGAAGTAAATGAATACGTATTTTTGAAAGAAAAAAAAAAGCCGTGAGGCTGAAAGGATGTGTAAAAAAATAAATAAACCAAATTAAATTGTTTTACGTGGAAGGGGGAACGGATCTTTGAAGGATGGGATAACAAACGCTGTGGCTAGCGCGGTGCGCTAAGCGATGCACCACCGCTCCATTTCCACCACACAACAAAGGTACAGATGCCCCCCCCCCCCGTATAACCTCAACAGACTGTTGGGGCAAGTGCTGTTAGCGAGTAACACATACGGAGGTGGGTGGCCAACGCCACGCCCGGCCGCCTTTGTCTCCCCGCGCGGCGATGGTTTACACACCGCACCGGTTACTCAAGTATCTGAGGATACCTATCGGGAGGCCCAGGACCGGTTCAGATAAATCGTCAGCGGTGTTGGTGACCTTGAGCGGAAATCGAACTCGGGTCAATAGCGCAGCGTAGCGCTAACCACTGCGCTACCGCTCCCCCTCAACTCACACACGAAAAAAGACAAAGATCCCCCGTGTAGCCTTAACATACTGTTGGGGCAAGTGCTGTTAGCGCGCACCTATGAAGGCCACCACGGCATACGAGGGGGTGGGTGGCTAGCACCACGCCCGGCCGCCTTTGTATCCCCAGTGGTGATCTTAACACACCACACCAGGTACTCATTTGAGGCTGAGTCGACCTAGGGGAGGCCCAAAACCGGTTCAAATAATCGTCACCCGTGTTGGCCGTGAGCGAGAATCGGACTCGGGTCGCCGGGTTCAAAGCGCAGTGCGCTAACCGCTACACCACCGCTCCCCCTCAACTCACACAGGCACACCTCACCCACTCACAAAGGCAAAGACCCCCCTATAGTCTTAGCAGACTGTTGGGGCAAGTGCCGTTAGCGAGCACCCATGAATAAAGGTCACTGGTGTTGTTGACCGTGAGCGGGAATTGGAAACGGTGTGGCCCGGGATACGTAGCGCGGTGCGCTAACCGTTGCGCCACCGCTCCCGCCACCGCTCCCGCCACAACACACGCGCGCGCACGCACGCACGCGCATCATCATCATCAGCGCCGCCGCCGCCGCCTCCGCTACCTCCACCGTGCATCATCAATGTTTTAGCGGCGAGACGACGATTCCGCGGTTGACATTGCGAGTCTAAAAATACCGCGTGTGAGAGCGAGAGGTGGTGGGTGGGGGCGGGGGCTGGACAAGGGGAATGGGGGGGGGAGCGAGGGGGGGCGTGGGACGGCCGTGTGGGGGGGGGGGCTGGACAAGGGGAATGGGGGGGGGAGCGAGGGGGGGGGGCGTGGGAGGGCCGTGTGGGGGGGGAGCTGGACAAGGGGAATGGGGGGGGGAGCGAGGGGGGGCGTGGGAGGGCCGTGTGGGGGGGGGGCTGGACAAGGGGAATGGGGGGGGAGAGATGTGCGAGGGGGGGGGGGCGTGAGAGGGCCGTGTGGGGGGGGGGGTGGACAAGGGGAATGGGGGGGGGGGAGCGAGGGGGGGGGGCGTGAGAGGGCCGTGTGGGGGGGGTGGCTGGACAAGGGAAATGGGGGGGGGGGGGAGCGAGGGGGAGGGGGGCGTGGGAGGGCCGTGTGGGGGGGGGTGGCTGGACAAGGGGAATGGGGGGGGGGGAGCGAGGGGGGGGGGCGTGTTTGGGCCGTGGGGGGGGGGGGCACTGCGTTGTCACGGCCCACAGGGAGCCTACAGCGCGAACCCCCACGACTCCGACCCGATTTACTTGCGGGGGGGGCAGGGTGGTGAGGGGGGGGGGCCAGGGTGGATTACAGTGCGTGGCTATGGGGGGTGAGGGGGGGTGGCAGTGACATCAGTGACTCAGCTCAACTGGAACGGACCCTGGGACTCGGCTCAAGTTGACTCCGCTCAAATGAGTATCTGGCTCCGGTGTGTAAACATCATCATTTGGGAGACAAAGGTGGCCGGGAGCGGGGTCGTGCCACCACCCAGCCCCCCCCCCCCTCGTGTGCCGTGACGGTTCTTAGCAGGCGCCCTGCCAACGGCACTTGCCCCGAACCGTCTGTTGAAGTCCATGCCGGCTGGAATCTTCGTTTGTTATTCGTATTTAATGCGTTCCCGGCAGCCTCGGATCGATATTAACGAGTTGGCTGAACGTCGGCGGCCAGTGACACCTCGGGGCCTCATCCGGCAATTCCTCTAGATCCACTCAGCCTTAAATGAGTCGCCTAGAACAGCGCGTAAACTTCAGGATAGGCTCATTTTTTTGCACCACGTTAGCCTCAACGTTTATATAATCGCACCAGAATAAGAATTTCCAGAAATTTTAAAAAACACACATCGATTCGTAATGCCTCCATCGTTGAGTCTTAAGAATTGTTAACAATCGACAATTCCACGTATTATTACACCACCACCACCACCACCACCACTCGTTCGCAACTTAACGGCTTAAGTTATCGTAACTACCCCCGTAAGTTAAGCTCCTCCAATATAATGTCGCTGAACACACATCGGTCAAGTTGCGTGAATGTCGAGATTATTGTGTTAACAGACCAAAGCAGTGTGTTAATAATACACACGTAGCCTGATTTCATTAAGTCAGACAAAAGCCCTCCCCACCAGCCCCCCCCCCCCCCCCTCCTGAAGGTTGATAAGTGCATAAATCTATTTACGACTTAATAACATTGGCCTCGACTTACCGAGGAGAACAACACTGAGTCTCAAGACTCTCTATTTCCACGGGAGGGGTCCTGCTACATTGGGATGGTTGGCCGGTTAAATTGTTCATCAGAGTTCGGCTCCTTGTCGGGGAAAAACCCGGAGGAACCCCATCGCACCGCATACGGAAATCTGTATTTGTACCGGAGGAATCCGATGAGCTATGAAGCTTTTTTACACAGATGCCCAGTAAAGGGGGAGACGGCTTTCAAAGAGCCGATCACGCGAACCGACTTGCTGTACTGTCAACAAGGCAAATCCCCGGTCACCTCGCCATGCACCCAGCGGGCGGGGTTCAGAGGTTCGCCAATCTGCACGTGATCCACCAATCCCAAGTCTTGCCTCGCAACAGCGCAAAAGAGCCCGGACCACCACCACCCCAACCACCACCACCACTCACCAGCACCACAGCCGCCACCATCACCAGCAGCAACAACACCACAGACACTCTTACTACCACCACAACCACCACCACTCACCAGCACCACATTCGCCACCATCACCAGCAGCAACAACACCACAACCACTCTTACTACCACCACAACCACCACCACTCACCGGCACCACAGTCGCCACCATCACCAGCAGCAACAACACCACAACCACTCTTACTACCACCACAACCACCACCACTCACCGGCACCACAGTCGCCACCATCACCAGCAGCAACAACACCACAAACACTCTTACCACCACCCCAACCACCACCACCACCACTCACCGGCACCACAGTCGCCACCATCACCAGCAGCAACAACACCACAACCACTCTTACTACCACCACAACCACCACCACTCACCGGCACCACAGTCGCCACCATCACCATCACAAGCAGCAACAACACCACAAACACTCTTACTACCACCACAACCACCACCACCACCACTCCCCAGCATCACATTCGCCACCATCACCAGCAGCAACAACACCACAACCACTATTACCACCACCACAACCACCACCACTCACCGGCACCACAGTCGCCACCATCACCAGCAGCAACAACACCACAACCACTCGTACCACCACCACAACCACCACCACTCACCAGCACCACAGTCGCCACCATCACCAGCAGCAACAACACCACAACCACTATTACCACCACCACCCCAACCACTATTACCACCACCACCACTCACCAGCACCACAGTCGCCACCATCACCAACAGCAACAACATCGGCACAACCACTATTACCACCACAATCACTACCACCATGACTACCAACATCACAATCAACCACCAGTCCTCACCACCGCTATCACAATCCCCACCACCACCAACCACCACTATCCCCATCACTACCAGCACCACCACTGGCATCTTCTGGACCACCACCATCACTACAGCAATCACCAACAGCATCATTACAATCATCTACACCACCAGCAGTAGAACTAGCAATAACAGAACTACAACCACCACAATCACCAGCAGCACAACCAACCACCACCATCATCACAAGCACCACCACCAGCAGTCACCACTACAATCCCAACCTCCACAAGCACCTCCACTACAATCACCACCACGACCATAATCACCAACTACAAAATCACCACCACCACCACCACAACAATCACCACCTCAACAACAATTACCACTTCCACAATCACCACCTCCACAATTACCACCACCTCCACAATCACCACCACAACAATCACCACCAGCACCACCACTAAAATCACCACAATCTCCATAATCACCACCACCACAACAATTACCACCTCAACAACAATTACCACTTCCACAATCACCACCTCCACAATCACCACCTCCACAATCACCACCAGCACCACCACCACAATCACCACAATCTCCACAATCACCACCACCACAACAATTACCACCTCAACAACAATCACCACCTCCACAATCACCACCTCCACAATCACCCTCACCTCCACAATCACCACCAGCACCACCACCACAATCACCACAATCTCCACAATCACCACCACCACAACAATCACAAACCTCAACAACAATTACCACTTCCACAATCACCACCTCCACAATCACCACCAGCACCACCACCACAATCACCACAATCTCCACAATCGCCACCTCCACAACAATCACCACCACCACAACCACCTCCCCCACCACCACAACCTCCTCCTCCGCCACCAACCGCCACCACGCCGACTCTACCTGAAGTCACTGTATGGGTGGATGATCCAGAATCCGGCCAACTTGACCCTCTCCTGTTCCTTCTCCACCGCCTTCTGGCTGCCGAACATCCTCAGCGAGAACTTGTTCACGCCTGGCAGCATCATCGCGCTGAACTGCCGGTGCATGAAGCTGCTCTGACTGCCAGTCTGGTCCACGTCTTCCCCCGCCGCAGAGGTCGAACCGAGGTTCGCGCCCGGCCCTCCGTCCTCCGCTTTGAGCAGAGACATCGAACCACCGACGCTGGCACCGCTGCCCCCTCGACGAGACATCTTCCGCTGCTGCTGCTGCTGCTCCGAAGATAAAGCGTCGTCCTTTCGGGAGCCGCCAACGCGCTGCTGTTGACGTCGTCTCGACGACCTTTTCATGGCCCCGTCCGCGAAGCGGATGGTGGTCGCGTTGTTGGAGTCGGATGATTCCTGCGGTGCCGAGTCCTCGAGGAATCGACAGCTGCCGAAGTTGGTCTCCACGGACGCGAGGCTCTCGCGACTCTGCGCGCAGTCGCCGTTGGGACTGCACTTGGCCACCAGAACTCTGGTCTCGTCCTCGTCCCGGCAAGACTCAACTCCCGGCGAGATCGTGTTCGCGATTGTTGTTGTTGTTGTGGCGGTGGTTGCCACACCACCACCACCGCCGGTGCTCGAGGGAGATGTGGACGAAGCAAGAGTCCGTAGTCGAATGAGTCTGCCACCACCACCGCCGCCACCACCGCCACCGCCACTCCCTCCGACGCTCGGGCAAAGACCTCCCTGTTGATCGGCCGCGTTGGATGACTGCTGCTGCTGCTGGTGCTCGTTCTGGCTGCCGTTCGTGTGTTCGTCGTCGCAGTCAATGAGACTGGCACGGGGGCACAGATGCTGGGGCAGGCTGTAGAGGCGTCTGCGCATTGCGTGTGGCAGCTTATCCATTGCGAGTCTGCGCGTGTGTCTGTGCGCGTGGTGAGTCTGTGTGTCTGTCCCGCCCGCGCCGTGTGAGTAATGTTAGCCTCCACCCGTCGCTCTCCTCCCCCCCTCTCTCTCTTGCTCTCTCTCTCTCTCCCACCTCTTTCTCTCTCCAGATATCTCACAAACTCCCGCTCTCTCTCGCTCTTCTCGTCACTGTGCGCGTTCCCTCCCTCGCCTCTCTGTGTGTGTGTGTGTCCTTTTGTGTACGACTACTGTGTGGGCCCGTGCATTTGTATGTACGTCTGTGTGTGTTACAGGTGCGCGTCTTCTTACGTGTGTCTTTGTTCTTGCGTGTCTGTGGGTGTTCCTGTGTGTCTGTGTATGTGTTCCTGTGTGTCTGTGTGTGTTCTTGTGTGTGTTCCTGTGTGTCTGTGTGTGTGTTCCTGTGTGTCTGTGTGTGTGTTCCTGTGTGTCTGTGTGCTCGCATACAGCACTTGCCCTAGCCGTCTATGTAGGTCACACGGGGGATCTTTGGCTTTGTTCTCGTGTATGTTTGTGTGTGTGTGTTGTGGTTCGTGTGTGGTGTTGTTATCTTCGTGTTGTATGTATGTACGCCTGCTCGGGCGTGTGTTTGTGTGTTGTGTTCTGTGTGCGCGTGTTCCTGTGTGTTCTTGCGCGTCTGCGCGTGGTCTGTGAGCGCGTGTCTGTGTGCGCGTGTCTGTGTGTGCGCGTGTCTGTGAGCGCGTGTCTGTGTGCGCGTGTCTGCGTGCGTTCTTGCGTTCTTCTATACAGTGTGAGCGCGCGCGTGTGTCTGTGTGTGTGCGATCGTCTTTATGTTGTTGAGTGCGCACGCTCGTGTGTTCGCGTGTCTGTTCACGCGCGCGTGCGTGTGTGTGTGTGCGCGCGCGTGTGTGCGCGTGCGTGTGCGCGCGTGCGTGTGTGTGCGCGTGTGTGCGCGCGTGTGTGTATGTTCGCGTGTCAGTGTTCGCGTGTGTGTGCGTGCGCGTGTGTGCGCGCGTGTGTGTGTGTGTGCGCGTGTGTGTGCGCGCGCGTGTGTGTGTGTGCGCGTGCGTGTGTGTTCGCGTGTGTGTTCACGCGCGCGTGTGATCACTTAAGTTCTTATCGGGTTTGTTCCAGCTTTGATGATGACGATGATGGCGGTGATGTAATTGATCTTGACTAATAGATGATGATAATGCACTTTTAAAATTGTAGTCCATGTACAGTGTTATGATGGTATTGATTGACTCTTGTACGATAATGCTAATGTGTGACTAAAAAACACATAATGAGGCTGATAATGTATTATAATGTTGTTGGGTGATGATGGTGGTGATGGTGATGGTGGTGATTATTGATCGTGGCTACTGGATCATGAAGATGCAATTGTGATTCCTGCTTGATGATGCTGTAATCTTTGATGTAATGACTGGCGATCTATTTGAATGGTAGATGGTGGTGTAATTGATCAATTATGGTGATGTCAGGTAATTACAGTAAATCTACCGGCTTCCCTTTGACATTGTGATAATGGCAATTAGATAATGAAGTCAGTCGCTAAAGATAATATGGATTATGTGGGATATCGGTGAAGGTCAGATGACGATGTATCTGAATCATAACTAGAAATTATGATGATAAATCCTAATTATGATATCATGATCACGATATTTGGAAGTTAAAGCTTATGACCATGTAATTCGTTATCCATCTTAATCGTGGCTATAAGGTTCATAATCAATTTAGATTTAAATAGGAAAATGGTGTAGGTTTAGCACGTGCGGTGCGAAAGAAGTTGGACACACATTAAAAATAATTAATATACTAATCGTTGCTAATGATGATACTAACAGTGAGTATGCGCAAGGTGATGATGATGGCGATGGATATTAATCGTGAAGAGGTGTGATGTTCAACGTGAGGACAAAATATAGATGGTGAATGAATGAATGCAAAGTATTATGGTTGATGATGATGATATTTAATTCTGATTATGTTGAAAATCGTGATGATGATACGAGCACTATGATGTCGTCAAAGTATAACAACGATAATGATGATAAGATATACATAACAAGATGCTAAAAATGATCCTAAAAATGATCATGTCCATATTACATGTTATAGTTGATGATGTTGTCTGCTCGATGCTAAATACAATTATGGACCCTAAAATTTATGACAGAGAGGATGATGATGCTAACAGCAATCACAGATGAAATGATGGATTTTAAAGATGACCATGCTTCAATGAATCTGAAGATGATTGTGCCTGTTTAACACCCTGGCAATCAAATTAATGAATTAATTCATGAATTAATTCATATCAACGCCGATGCATATAATAAGAACATCACCATCATCATCATCACCGCTACCAACATCATCTTTTTTCAGCCCCCTCAATCAGCCCCATCGTCATTACCTCCTCGGCGAAATCCTCTCTCGCCAAATCCATGCGCTGCTATGCACGTGGCATTTTTCTTTCCACTGCTAGCCTATCGCAGGCCGTCCTCCAGACTCGCAAGGACACTCGCTCCAGCGGTGTTGGGTGTCCGATCAACCGAAGACCCCGTACGAAGAGGTGTCCCCTAACGCACCGCTACAAAGATCTCCCCACTGCACACGCGCGCACACACACACACGCACGCACGCACGGGCAAGCAGTCCATGCATTATTCATGTATACATGTATACTGTATACATATATTAAGTAGATGCTGCTGCAAGTCACTTAAATGCAACATCCTTCACGTGTATGTGTGTGTGTGTCTCTCTCTCTTCCCCCGTGTTCCACTCAGTAGCAACAGCGGTGGCATGCACGCCACGCAGTGCGCACACGGAAGTCGACGGGGTAACAACGAAGGTAAAGTCGGCGCGTGACGTGTGGTGATGGGGCAAAGCACGGGGTACTCTCGATTTAAAGCTTTCGTGACTGCAGAGATTCATGTTCTTGGTTCTTTCGGTAAAGTCACGTAAAAGGGAAATAATACAATAATAAAAATAAAACATAATAAAATAATTCTCACGACGTTTCGGCCACGATGCAATCAGCCGTCCTCAGGTGAAGAACAGGTCTGTCGGAAAGACAGCGTCTGACAGATCTGTTCTTCACCTGAGGACGACTGCTTGCGTTGTGGCCGAAACGTCGTGAGAATTATTTTAATATGTTTTATTTTTTTTACTTTATTATTTCCCTTCTACGTGACTTTACCGAAAGAACCAAGAACATGGGCTACTCCCAAACTCTTCCCAACACGTCAGGGTCATCGTGGAAGAGTAGGCCAAACAACCTTCGTCCAGAGGGGATCTCTTGACATCCTTCAAGTGGAGGCCCTTCCGCCACGCAGCAGTGGCATGAGCATGCTATTGCGCAGCTGCGCCTTTGTGTTTGTAAATATGAAGACGCCAGGGGTAAATCAGATCTCAGAAGCTAAGCAGTGCTACAGCCTGGCCAGGGCTTTGATAGGACCCCGCTACGCGCGCTGTCCGGCAGAGGGCAGTGGAGCGCGACGTCCTGCGTTGTACTGCACTTCTACGCTTCCCCAACCGTCAGTGACCCCGCGTGGTGAATTATCGTCTAATAAGAATCTCCACAACCCGAGTGGCTCTGGTCCCAGCGACGGATTGATGAGAGGGCACGCGGGCATTTGGCGACGCAGTGGGTGACACGCGTGCCTCGTGGCGACTAGGGTGCCATACACTTAGTTCTTTCGGTAAAGTCACGTAGGTAAAAAATGAAATTAAAATGAATAAAAAAATAAAAATCACTGATTTTATTAAAATTAATACAAAATAAAAAAAATTAGATCACTAATTTTTTTATTATTAATTTTAATTTCATTTTTTACCCACGTGACCTTACCGAAAGAACTAAGAATATGAATCCTTGCAGTCACGAAAGCTTCAAATCTAGGACTAGGGTGCCACTCTGCGTGGAGTTTGTATGCCCCCCCCCACCCCCTGTTCCGTGTGGGTTTCCTACGGGTTCTGAGGTTTTCCCCCCATAGGTAATTCCAACACACACATACACGCACGCAATGTCTCTGGTATTGTTCCAAACATCCCACTATTGTAAAACAATTGGATGAAAATGTTTTGGCTTAAAAATGTCGTGACTGCAGGAATTCATATTCTTTGGTTCTTTCGGTAAAGTCACGGAGATGAAAAATACAATTTAAAAAAAATAATAAACTCACGACGCTTCGATCGCAACACAAGCGGTCGTCGTCAAATATAATAAAAAATAACAAAAACCAGCCTTTTCCGTTGGCTATCTAATCCACTGCTGGATGAGTGCGGGTCGGTGAAGTTTGGGAGCATAGGTGTGCAGTACAACTGTGGGCTTTGCTGGCCTGGCCAAAGCTGATAATGTCGAAGTAGCATTCGATGTACAGACTCGTGTTTCTGTATTCTTACTTATTTTTTATTTTTATTTTTTTATTTAGTAATTTTATTTTATATCTACGTGACTTTCCCGAAAGAACCAAAGGTTATGAATTTGATGCAAATTATTCGATTGGAGTAGCAGCAGCAGTTGGCATCACCCCCTACTGCGAACACTCGGCATGACCCTCCTGTGAGTGAGCCTTGAGACTGGGTGAAGACATCCCCCGAGTAAACAAACGTCAACAAGAACTCAGCTCAACACGTGGCAGGCTTTCGCGACCCAATATTAGTCATAATAAAGGTGTTTTTGGCTGTTTAGATCGCGTAAGTATAAATGTGTCGTAACCCTCCACCACCCGACACAGTCAATTAGTAAGGGATTTGTCGCGTAAACAAAATGCCAATTCGTTACTAGTATAGTGTATAGTGTAGTGTATAGTGTAGTGTATAGTGTAGTGTATAGTAGTGTATAGTGTAGTGTATAGTGTAGTGTATAGTGTAGTGTATAGTGTGGTGTATAGTGTAGTGTATAGTGTAGTGTAGTGTATAGTAGTGTATAGTGTAGTGTATAGTGTGGTGTATAGTATAGTATATAGTGTAGTGTATAGTAGTGTATAGTGTAGTGTATAGTGTGGTGTATAGTATAGTATATAGTGTAGTGGTGTGCAGTGTACAGTGTAGTGTATAGTGTAGTGTATCGTTTAGTGTGTAGTGTATAGTGTAGTGTATCGTTTAGTGTACAGCAGGGGCGGTTTCTTCATTAGGGCGATTGGGCGACGCACCACCAATGTCATTCAACCACAGAGTCACGATAGCCGTCACTGTGCCTCTGGATATAGTCCAATCAGCGTCATGTCACGTTATGTGGAGTACCGCCTCTTTTTGGGCGATTTCACTCCGGCTGAGAATCGCCCCGAGTGGCCCCATAGACTTACATTCAAAGATGTTTTTTTTCGAACGGGGGGCGCTGCAATGCATTCTCTATGGCTTCCGGAGGGCTCGCACTAACGTGCTTACGTCATCATACGTAAGCACGTTTCAGTCAACAATTTTATTTGTCGCCACCTAGTGGAATCTTTAATAAAAGAAACTTGAGTGGATTGTATTAATAGTGAGTATAGAAACAAACAATATGTATTGTAAGAGTCACTTTATTTTTCATTAATATTAAAGAAGTGAAGTTGCCTTTACATGCTTAAGCTGTTAATTTATCCTTTGCATGGGTGGACCTTATCCTTATAAATCATCCAGACATTTGCCCCCCCTGAGAGATTTTGCAGGAGCCGCCACTGGTGTATAGTGTAGTGTATAGTATAGTGTATAGTGTAGTGTGTAGTGTATAGTATAGTGTATAGTATAGTGTATAGTGTAGTGTATAGTGTAGTGTGTAGTGTATAGTGTAGTGTATAGTGTAGTGTATAGTGTAATGTATAGTATAGTGTATAGTATAGTGTAGTGTATAGTGTAGTGCATAGTGTAGTGTATAGTGTAGTGTACTATTTCAGCCAACCGGTGTGTTGCAGAGTAAATCCACAACATTCACAATCTAAGTAGTACGACGTTTCGCTGGTAATGACATCAACCAGCATCATCGGGCGATTTGCCAGAATCGTGAAGCAATCCACCTGCTTCATGTCTTAGCAGGACAACTTCATCACTGAACCCATCAGGTGCAGAGATCAGAGGCGGAGGAGGGAGGGAGGGGGGCATATTGTAATTATATAATAGATTAGTAATCTTTCTATTTAAAGCTTTCGTGACTGCAGGGATTCATAATCTTGGTGCTTTCGGTAAAGTCACGTAGAAGGGAAATAATAAAATAATAAAAATAAAACAGACCTGTTCTTCACCTGAGGACGGCTGCTTGCGTTGTGGCCGAAACGTCGTGATAATTATTTTATTATGTTTTATTTTTATTATTTTATTATTTCCATTCTACGTGATGACTTCACCGAAAGAACCAAGAAGATGAATCCCCGCAGTCACGAAAGCTTTAAATCGAAATTTGTATATATATTTGATGGGCTCGTGACAAGCGCTATTAGAGAGCACCTACGAAGGCCGGCATGGCACCACCACCACCACCACGCCTTGCCGTCTTTGTATCCCCAGTGCTGATGTGTACACAGCTGCAGCAGCTTTCGGTACAGGTGAACTCATTTAAGTCTGAGTACGGTCTGTGTCGGGTTCAAATAATATTCGCCCGCTCCGATCGGTCGTACACCAGGGGGCACCCCGACCTGCAGGCTGGGCCGACTCCTTTCCCGTTGGCTAACTAATCCACTGCTGGATGAGTGCGGGCCGGTGGAGTTTGGGAGCATAGGCGTGCAGTACAACTGTGGGATTGGCTGGCCTGGCCAACGCTGATAACGTTGAAGCAGCATTTGACGTACAGACTCGTGTGTGTGTGTGTGTCTTCTTAAACGCATGAACAGCGTTCGTGAAATCATTGTACCGAAATAACCAAAGAGTAATTCCTGCAGTCACGAAAGCTCCAAATTAAGATTGCACACAATATGTTAAGCGTTCATAGACATTCATAACGGGGCGACATTCGTCATGAATGCATCGACTGATACGATTCGCACATATGTACGGACATTAAAAAAAAACACATTGCCTGCACATATGGGTATATACCATTGGTGCACACATATAGCACACGCGTTACACCCGGGCATGATAAACGCAGTAAGTGCACACATTGATTGGCTCATATCAGAGGTCGCAACCGGGTACCCGATACCCGTACCCGATACCCGGCTACCCGTACCCGGCCGGGTACGGGTACCCGTTTGCGACCCTGGTGCGGCCGGGTACGGGTACGGGTAGGCCGTGAGTCACTGGTGAGTAACCGTTTGTCACTCATTTCGGGTAGGGTACGGGTACGGGTAGGGAACGGCTACCCGTACCCGGCCGGGTACGGGTACCCATTTGCGACCGTGGTGCGGCCGGGTACGGGTAAGGAATCAAAACCCGTTTGCGACCTCTGGCTCATATATACCTTGATGCACGACATGCATGGACACATACACAGTACACACATTACACACACGTAGAAAACAATACACACACACATACTCGACACACACTTTTGGAGGCAAGTGCTGTTAGCGAGCACCACCTATGAAGGTCGGGACGGCACACGAGGGGGTGGGGTGGCCAGTACCACGCCCGACCGCCTTTGTCTCCCCTCGTTGGGATGTTTACTGCACACCGCACCACGGGCACGGTACTCATTTGAGGCTGAGCCAACCTAGGGGAGGCCCAGCACCGGGTACGAGAAGCAACGTCATCACGGCACCGGGCCCCAAAGCGCCTTCGCCGCTTTGTTTAATTCCCGGTTCGAATCCACGCGGGCCTCCGTGATTAATACTGCGCGCCAGAAAAAAAATACCCCGACAATAAAACGCGCAGCCTTTTGCCTCACCCACAGGCGGTTGGGAGAACGTCGGGGAGATGGGAGAGGGGGGCACATGAACGCTCCACGTCGCTCACAAAGCGTAGTGAGTGCCGTCTTGTGTACGCGCGTATCGGAGTCACCGCCCCCCCCCAATTTTGCCCCAGAATTGGAAAATCGCGTCGCAAATTTACTCCGTTGGGGGGCTCGACGGATGACAAATGAATCCCGTCCGTGGAGGGGGGGCGGGGGGCGGGTGAGGTGGAGGGGGGGGACGCAGGTGACGATTGCAAGGTTCACTGCCGACTCCTCGAAAAGGTTAAAGCAACATTGACATGAGAGGGGTGGGTGGGCCAGCACCACGCCCGGCCGCCTTTGTCTCCCCAGTGGCGATGTTTACACACCGCGCCAAGGTACTCATTTTAGGCTGAGTCGACCTAGGGGAGGCACAGGGCCCGCTACAAATAACCGTCACTGATTACGGCCGTGAGCGGGAATCGAACTCGGGTGGCCAGGTTCGTAGCGCAGCGCCCTAACCACTACACTACCGCTCCCCACAGCTACACATTCACACCACCAACACACACACGTACACGTTCATACAGCGCACGCACTGATTCAACACACATGGATATACACCCCACACACAAAGATCCCCCGTATAGCCTTTAACAGACTGTAGTGGCAAGGGCTGTTAGCGAGTAGCGCCTAGGAAGGCCGGCACAGTACACGAAGCGGTGGGTGGCCGCGATGTTTACACACCACACCAGGTACTCATTTGAGGCTGAGTCGACCTAGGGGAGGGCCCAGGACCGTGATCTTGAATCGAATTCGGGTCACCGGGTTCGTAGCGCAGCGCGCTAACCGCTGCACCACCGCTCCCACCATACGCACAACACGCATTCATAACAACGCATATTCTACACGGTCAACGTGTATATAACACATACAGTAGACATCATAATAATATATCTCCACGCTGAGCAAAGCGCCTAGCCTCAACATACATCCATGAACATGATCAGCATCAGCAGAGAGTCTCGTCAGCATCGTCATCGTCAGCATCATCAGCAGCATCGTCATCAGCATCAGCAGCAGCGTGGTCGTCGTCGTGGCGAAGAGGCCACGGCTCTCGAGTCGGCTACCCGGGGCACTCTCACACGCAGGCACGAAGGGCAGATCGACCTTGGGGGAGGAGGAGGAGCGGCGGTGGCTGGAGGAGGAGGAGAGAGGAGCTGGGAGAGGGGATAGAGAGAGCGAGAGAGACAGCGGAGAGCGAGAGAGCGTGAGAGGGAGAGAGAGAGCTGTGATGGGAGCTGCTGCTGATGGTGGTGGGGTTGGTTGTGGTGGCGGTGGTAGTGGTGGGGGTGGTGGTGGTGGTGGGGTTGGTTGTGGTGGCGGTGGTAATGGTGGGGGTTGTAGGGTTGGTGGTGGTGGGGTTGGTGAGTTAGTGGTGGTGGTGGTGGTGGTGGCGGTGGTGGTGGTGGTAGCGTTGGTGGTAGTGGTGGGATTGGTGGTGGGGTTGGTAGTGGTGGGGGTGGTGGTGGGGGGGGGGTTAGGTGGTGGTGGGGTTGGTGGTGGAGGTGGGGTTGGTGGTGGAGTTAGTGGTGGTGGTGGGGTTGGTGGTGGTGGTGGGGGTTGTAGGGTTGGTGGAGGTGGGATTGGTGGTGGGGTTGGTGGTGGTGGTGGGGTTGGTGCTGGTGGTGGTGGAGGCGGGGTTGGTGCTGGTGGAGGTGGGGTTGTTGTTGGTGGTGGTGGTGGTGGAGGCGGGGTTGATGGTGGTGGTTGGTGGGGTTGGTGGTGGTGGTTAGGGTTAGTGGTGGTGGTGGTGGGGTTGGTGGTGGTGGGGTTCGTGGTCGTGGCGGGGTTGGTGGTGGTGGTGGTGGAGGTGGGGTTGGTGGGGGTGGTGGAGGCGGGGTCGGTGGTGGTGGTGGTGGTGGGGTTGGATGGTGGTGGTGGCGGGGTTAGTGGTGGTGGTGGAGGTGGGGTTGGTGGTGGTGGTGGGGTTGATGGTGGTGGTGGAGGTGGGGTGGTGGTGGAAGTGGAGGTGGGGTTGGTGGTGGTGGTGGTGGAGGCGGGGTTGGTGGGGGTGGTGGAGGCGGGGTCGGTGGTGGTGGTGGTGGTGGGGTTGGATGGTGGTGGTGGTGGTGGTGGTGGCGGGGTTAGTGGTGGTGGTGGAGGTGGGGTTGGTGGTGGTGGTGGGGTTGGTGGTGGTGGTGGGGTGGTGGTGGAAGTGGAGGTGGGGTTGGTGGTGGTGGTGGTGGTGGAGGCGGGGTCGGTGGTGGTGGTGGTGGAGGCGGGGTCGGTGGCGGTGGTGGGGTTGGTGGAGGTGGAGGTGGGGTTGGTGTGCGGGGTGGGCTGGAGTCGCGGCGTGTGACAGGTGCGACGCGCTCACGTTACAGCGAGGGGAGAGTGAGAGAGAGAGAGAGTGGCTTGTGTGAGAGTGGGGAGCGGTGGCGCAGCGGTTAACGCACTGCGCTCTATGAACCAGATTCCTCGTTGATGACTAACACCAGTGACGATTATTTGAACCGGTCCTGGGCCTCCCCTAGGTTGACTCATGTGTGACGTGTAAACATCGCTACTGGAGAGACAAAGGTGGCCGGGCGTGGTGTCGGCCACCTCGTATGCCGTGCCGATCTTCATCATACGTGCTCGCTAACATCACTTGCCCCAAAAATATTTTGAGGCTATACGGGGGAACTTTGTCGCGGGGAGCGGTGTTGTAGTGCTTAGCGCGCTGCGCTATGAACCTGGCGACCCGGGTTCGATTCGCGCTCACGTTCAACACCGGTGACGATTGTCTGATCCGGTCCTGGGCCTCCCCTAGGTCGACTCAGCCTGAAATTAGTACCTGGTGCGGTGTGTAAACATCGCCACGGAGGAGACAAAGGCGGCCGGGCGCGGTGCTGGCCACCCACCCCCTGGTGTGCCGTGCCGGCCTTTATAGGTGCTACTCGCTCCCAGCACTTGTCCCTACAGTCTGTTAAGGCTACACGGGGGATCTTTGTCTTTGTGACCACTGAGAATCCGTACTGGTTGATGAATCTTCAGTGCCCTTGACGGTTGTGTTGCGTGTGATGGGGAAACTTCCCCTCCACACGCGGTCCACCACGTCCAGTAGAACATCTCGCGAGACCAGTTAGCTACTCAGCAAAGTGCCGCCGACACTTTAAGTCTTACCCATTAAAGATTTTTTTAAAATAAAAATCTGAATCATCATTAGACCTCCTTTGCCAGTAGCAAAAATATAATAATAGGGGTTTTCCCCTTTTTTCTGGCAACAAAACTTAAACCTTTTTACAAGGAATCACGTCTGCATTAACCACAGTGCTTGCGGTCAAAATGCAAACAAAAAACACACTCTGATAATATCTGCATTGTCCTTGACACTGATTGGTCCACACCAGAGACGGCTTTGTTTTGAGCCTCGTCTCAATGTTTGCATTTTGACCGCAAGTATTGTGGTTAATGCACACGTGATTCCTCGTAAAAAGGTTTAAGTTTTGTTGCCAGAAAAAAAATTCTAAACCCCTATTATTAAAAATCAGAATCTTATTCTAGACTGGAGGAATCCGATGAGCTATGAGCATGTTTCTTTCACAGATGTTCGTTGCGAGCGGCTCAGCAATTCTCACTATATCTCCTGCACCCGGCACACCACGTTCAGTATTCACCTCTGGCCACGGCATCGCAGCGGACAAACAATTTGAGGGAGGCACCGCGGTCGCTGGGCACGGGATGGGGCTTGCAAATCTGCTTCCTCGCAGCGGGCGACCTTGGGGCTCCGTTTGGCTACGGGGGCACCGGTCGTGAAGTCGCGGCCTTTGTGCAATTGGATTGTGCGGGCGACGTGCTCGTGCGCGCGCGCGTGCCAATGGTACCGACGCGGTGGTGAGCAATGATCGATCTCGCTCCGTCGTTCGACGACTCGTCCACATTTCTGCCGGTGGGGGGGGGGGGGTTGAGTACGCGATCGAACACGTGCCGCTGTGTGAATCCTGAGTAGGGCGAATTTATTTCACGTTTTTTGGGGGGTTTGAAGCTTTCGTGACTGCAGGAATCCATGCTCTTTGGTTCTTTCGGTAAAGTCGCGTAGGTAGAAAATAAAAATAACTCACGACGTTTCGATCGCAACACAAGCAATCATTATCAGGTGGGAAAACCACGGCAAGAAACATTGTTTTGCTGAAGTGGGAGAGAAGTTGGAGAGAGATACCGTGGTAAGATAGAAACGTCTTACCACGGCATCTCTCTCCCATCTTCTTGGTTCTTTCGGTAAAGTCACGTAGAAGGGGAAAAAAAACATAATAAAATAATTATCACGACGTTTCGGCCACAACGCAAGCAGCCGTCCTTCACCTGCTTTAAATCGAAATCTCTCTCCCACTTCAACAACAACAAAAAAATTATTGCTGTGGTTTTCTCACCCGATGATGATTGCTTGTGTTGCAATCGAAACGTCGTGAGTTATTTTTTTATTTTATTTTATACCTACGTGACTTTACCGAAAGAACCAGAGAGTATGGTTTTTTTTTGGGGGGAGGGGGGGGGTTACAAAAAGAAACGTTCTAATCAAAATAAGGCGCGGCCGCTCGCAATCGCCCCGCTAACCCTGGGAGGTCACTGTCACGAGGTCGAGACGGGGTCTGTCCACTGCTGGATGAACGCCTCTCCTCGCCGTCACGTGGCGTAACAGCGACGTCTGAACGCGAGACGATTTCGCCGCTCCGTCTCTCCGCCGGTCGGTCGGGCGCCTTCCCTCCGTGTTACTGATCTTGACCACCGGCTATCGGTCCTGCTCAAGGGGCCCGCCAGCTCACGATTGTTCTCGACAGCCCCAACACGTTGTCTCGAAACTCTTGCCGTCCGTTCTGTGTCTTCGGCGTCGACTCCATCGCCTTGTCGTCTATCGATGCCATTCAAAGCTTTCTTGCGCACTTTGTTCAGTAAAAAACAAACAAAACACCAGTTTATACTCGTTTTTTTTGGTAAAGTCACGTAGGTAAAAATAAATAAATAAAAATTATATAGAAATATAATAATAAATCACGACTAAGCTTCAAATATAGAATTAAACCACCAGTTTACCCGCGACACATGCGCGCCAAGCGGAGTAGAATTGCTGGCACGAATAGAACGCATCTACTGCTACGACAATTCCATAATAGCGGTGTTCTTGTTAGATCGCGTATATATTTACTTACGCGATCTCACCCAAAATATATAACCCCAAATTGATATTTACGCGATGTAACCCAAAAGCCTCTATTATGGATATTATTGGTCGCGAAAGTACTACTGCTTAGTATAATTCTAGATTTGAAGCTTTCGTGACTGCTGGATTCATACTCTTTGTTTTTTTCGGTAAAGTCACGTAGGTAAAAAATAAAATGAAATAAATGAAAGCAGTGATTTAATTTAGTTGTTTTCATTTATTTTATTTTTTGCTTAGTATAATAATTGGTTTTACCCTTTCTGGCAATAAAAACGGGCGTTAAGATGTTCAAACGCCAAATAGAAACCTTTTGCGATGATTCATATCTGCATTAACTCCAGACGCAATACTTGTGGTGAACATGCAAACACATATGCTTGATAATAATGATGTATCTACTGTCCTTCAAGAAGACAATGCCATCTATCATAATGATAATTCTCAAGTCCCAGAGCGGCGGTGGTGACAGAATGGTGTTGTTGGTGAGGAATGAGAGGGTGGTGGTTGGTGGTGGTGAGGGATGAGAGGGTGGTGGTGGTCTTTGGTGGTTTTTGGTGGTGGTGGTTGGTAGTTGGTGGTGGTGGTTGGTGGTGGTAGTGGTGGTGAGGGATGAGAGGGTGGTGGTGGTGTTTGGTGGTGGTGGTTGGTGGTGGTGGTTGGTGGTGGTGGTTGGTGGTGGTGGTTGGTGGTGGTAGTGGTGGTGAGGGATGAGAGGGTGGTGTTTGGTGGTGGTGGTTGGTGGTGGTGGTTGGTGGTGGTGGTTGGTGGTGGTGGTTGGTGGTGGTAGTGGTGGTGGTGAGGGATGAGAGGGTGGTGGTGGTATTTGGTGGTTTTTGGTGGTGGTGGTGGTTGGTGGTTGGTAGTTGGTGGTGGTGGTGAGGGATGAGAGGGTGGTTGTTGTGTTTGGTGTTGGTGGTGGTTTAGGTGGTTGGTGGTGGTGAGGGATGAGAGGGTGGTGGTGGTGTTTGGTGGCGGTTGGTGGTGGTGGTTGGTGGTGGTGGTTGTCGAGGTGGTTGGTGGTGGTAGTGGTGGTGGTGAAGGATGAGAGGGTGGTTGTGGTGTTTGTTGGTGGTGGTGGTTGGTGGTGGTAGTGGTGGTGGTGAGGGATGAGAGGGTGGTTGTGGTGTTTGTTGGTGGTGGTGTTTGTTGTTGGTGGTGGTGGGGTTGGTGGTGGGGTTGGTGGTGAGGGATGAGAGGGTGGTTGTGGTGGTTGGTGGTGGTGGTTGGTGGTGGTGGTTGGTGGTCGAGGTGGTTGGTGGTGGTAGTGGTGGTGGTGAGGGATGAGAGGGTGGTTGTGGTTAGCGCACTGCGATATGAACTTGGCGAACCGAGTTCGATTCCCTGCCATCGGTAACGAGTAGCAGCTGAACCTGGCCTCAGACTCGTTATCAGGATCATAATCTTTACTTCGACTGCAGCAGGAATCCGATGAGCCATGAAGCTCTTTTTCACAGATGCCCAGCAGAGGCAACGACCCACATTGACCAGCGTGGTGAAGTATGGTTAAACAAACACCCCCTCCACCACGTGACCGGCACGGCGTGGGAAGAACGTCTTCCGTCCAGCGGTACACCGTACTGACGTAAACAACTCAGCGACGATTACAATAATTATCTAAATATAACACACAATGGTAGGTGGACGTATCACATAACTACGCAGCAGGAGCCAATTAACGCGCGCGTAATTGACGGCACGTGTCGTGCAGACATCGCGTCCCACGATTGTTGCCTCGTCCTGCCTCGCGACCTCGTCACCGCACGCCATACCAAATCATCCTCCTCTTCTTCCGCCTCCAATTCCACCCCTTCCACATCCACCTCTTCCACATCTTCCTCCTCATCTTCCTCCTCTTTCACGTCTTCCTCCTCACCCTCCTACTGCACCTACTCCACCTCCTCTTCCACCTCTTCCTCCACCACCTCTTCCGATTCTACTCCTTCCACATCCTCCTCCTCTTCTACATCTTCCTCCTCAATCTCCACCTCTTCCACATCTTCCTCCTCCTCCTATTCCACCCTTTCCACATCTTCCTCCTCATCCTCCACCTCCTCCTCTTCCACATCGCCATCGTCATCCTCCTCCTCCAACTGCACCTCCTCCACCTCTTCCCCCTCCTCCTCCTCCTCTTCCTCATCGTACTCGTCATCCTACTCCTCCGACTGCACCTCCTCCACCTCCTAGTCCCCCTCCTCCAACTCCACCTCCTCTTCCTCCTCAACCATCTTCCTCCACTTCCTCCTCCTCCTCTTCCACATCGTCCTCGTCATCCTCCTCCTCCAACTGCACCTCCTCCACCTTCTCCTCCTCTTCCTCCTATTCCTCTGCACCCCCTCCCGCTCCCCCCCACCCGGCTGTCCCCCTGAAGCTCGACGCCCCACTCGCCCGAGACTCCGCAGGGTAACGCTGGGCCACATGGCACACTGTATGGTGCATACACGCGGCTCCGATACACACACACACTATATACACACATTTTATATAATCGTGTATTATATACATTCTCCTGTGCGATACACCGCAATGGCGTGGGTGAGTAGAGGGGCGGCAAAGATGATCGTCGCATTTAAGGGTTGTTAAGTCGGGGAGGATGGCCACATGCACAAAGACAAAGATCCCCCGTGTAGCCTTCACAGACTGTCGGGGCAAGTGCTGATAGCGAGGTGCACCTACGCAAGGCCGGAACAGC